>NC_138131.1:15218006-15623136 GCF_964188305.1 Podarcis bocagei
GATGTGGCAGAATTGAGAACCCCTTCATGCAGGGTTCTATTCCTGGCGCCTCTGCAGAGCACATATCTTTTTTCCCCCCCGGACCCCACGTGTTGCCAATATAATACAAGCCAACTGGACACACCTATGCTGGTCACTGCCAGAATACAGAAAGGAGCTTAAAGGGTTTTTTTCAACTGTAGCTTGACATTTCCAATTGTCCAAAAAGAACAAACACTGCAAGGGGGTTAGATTGCTGTTTGTTGTTTTTGGTTTTTTCCCCATAGCCCTGAGACACTCCGTCCACCTAGAGTTGTTTCTCACCCAGTCACCTTTCTCCGCGTCCTCTTAGTGGCCTAGACGGACTCGCGTCGCTAGGAACCGCACCTTACAAGGACCACACTTCGCTTCGTCAGTGGCTCTGAGCCCCAACGGCTCATCCACTCAAAACATTCACTGGAGTGTCCCCATACACAAATAAATACACATACATACAAACCCCCATACACATACAAACCCCATGCACCTCCCCAATCCCCTTTACCCATAAACTTCCCAAAGCCGGTGGCACTTTACTGCTCTTCTACCGGCAAACCAGTGGCACACTACTGCTCTCTACTGGTTGAACCCAGCGGCACCCTACTGCTCCTACTGGGCGGGGCTGATCAAACCCCTGACTCCCACAAAACAAGCTGTGGAGCCTACCTTACCCTTCCCTTGGGCACCCTTTTCCCCGTGCAGCTGCTGTCTCTTTCTTCCGTCTCTGCTGCGTCTCCACTCAGGTACGGCGTGGGGGCTCCCCCTAGAAATGGCAGGGTGCGCGCTTGGAGCCACCAACGCCGACCCAGCTGTTCGCTTAGCAGTGACGTCTCGGTCCTTTGTCCTGTCCTCGGAGAACGCGGATTCCCGGCCAACGCACCAAGAAATGTAGCCTTATTGGAGTTCACCGATTGGGTCTGCGTTGCTCCGTGGCAGGAGGAAGGAAGTCAAAATGACACCGAGTTGGTTCAAAGAAAGAGTTTATTCTGCTCTCCGGATAGCAGAAGGCACTTGCGTGGTGAGTCCACAGCAAGTCCAAAGAAATGACAGGTTTCATGCAGTTTATATATCCTCCAGGCACCCTATCACTCCTCCCCTAGGAGCCCAACCACGTTGGCGTACGTACACAGGTTGACATCACATATGTTCCTGCTCTGGTACTCTCAACCATAAAAGGATCTTCCTTCCTGTACTTCTGACCATAAAAGGATATTCCTGTTCCTACTCCTATCTTGGAGCAAGAGGTCACTACTTCCGAGAACATGCTCTGGCGTTAGTCCCAGACTTGGGTCTCTGCGTCATTTGTGGTCAGGACATAAGATATGTCTGTGTCTGTTCTACTGGTAAAGTCAAGGCCAGTCTTGACGTCAAACTGATAAGGGAGAGAGCTGTGTTCTTGTTTTGCATTTGTTCAACGGCTAAAGTTTATGCATTTTAGCTGAGGAGAAATGGGGATTTTGGTGCAGTTTAGAAACTGCCTGCACAGTCAGTTTTGGGGTTTGGGAAACCCATTCCTTCAATTTTTCTTGTATTAAATATTTATCGAATTTTGATATTTCTTTTTCAAATCCTAACTTTTTGTCTTTTGCTAATCTATACTTAATTTGAATATATTGAAACCAATCACTAATATGAGCTTTAATTTCTGTGTAGTCCTTTAGTTCCAATTCTCCGTTTTCTTCCTTTAATACAGTTTTACAGGTAGCCCAATTTTCTTTCATATTTAATTTTTTCACTGCGACAATTTCTGCTGGCGATGCCCACCAGGGAGTTTTTGGTTCTAAAAGTCTTTTATATTTCTCCCATATTTTATATATAGATTTTCTGATTATATGCCCTAGGAAGCCTTTATGTACTCTCACTTTTTCATCTATTAAATAGGCATGCCATCCAAATCTCGTCTCTACTCCCTCTAAATCCAATACATCCGAGTCATCTAATTTGATCCATTCCTTTAGCCAGGTCAGACCCACCGCATCGTGATATAACTCCATATCTGGGAGACCAAATCCTCCTCTCTCCTTCTTATCTATCATTATTTTGTGTTTTATTCTTGGCTTTTTCCCTGACCATATGAATTTAGCCAAATCTCCTTTCCAGTTATTAAAACATTTATCTCCTCCTAGTATTGGGATACTTTGAAATAAAAACATCATCCTTGGTAATATGTTCATCTTTATTACCGATATTTTCCCTAGTAAGGAAAGATTTAATTTTCCCCATACTTGCAAGTCATTTTTTATTTCATTCCATGTTTTCCCATAGTTCTCATTACTTAAGTCTATAGTATTTGTTGTTAAATTTATTCCAAGATACCTTATTTTCTTTTTAATTTCCAATCCTGTAATTGTAATTTCACTTTATCTTTTTCTTCCATATTTTTCACTAGTATTTTGGTTTTCCCATAGTTTAATTTGAATCCTGCTAATCTGCCATATTCGTTTATGCATTCCAATATTCTAGGTGTACATTGTAGGGGATTTTCTGTTGTGATCATAACATCGTCTGCAAACGCTCTTAACTTATATCTTTTTTCACCAACTGCTATTCCTCTTATTTGGTTGTCCTGCCTTATTTTCTTTAATAGAACCTCTAATACTATTATAAATAACATTGGGGATAGGGGGCATCCTTGTCTTGTACCTTTAAAGATGTTGATTTCTTCTCCAAACTCTCCATTAATAATAATTTTTGCTTTCTGTTGGTTATATATTGCATTTATACCTTTTTGGAATTTTTCACCTAGACACAATTCTTTTAATAGTTTTTTCATAAATTCCCATGAGATTTTGTCGAAAGCCTTCTCCGCATCGATTGAAATCAGGGCTGCTTGTTTGTCTCTTCTTACTTGTAGATATTCCATTATGTCTATTATATTTCTGATATTATCCTTTATTTGTCTACCTTCCACAAATCCAGCCTGATTTTTATGTACTATTTTTCCTATAATTTTTTTCAACCTATTAGCCAGTAATCCTGCGTAAATTTTATAATCGGAATTTAACAATGAAATGGGTCTATAATTTGAGACCAATTCCAAATCCGTACCTTGTTTTGGCAGGAGCGTTATATACCCTTGAGTCCAAGAGTCTGGAACATTCCCCTTCTCTACTGCTTCCTCTATTACTTCTTTTAGTGGGTCAATTAATTCATTTAACATTTCTTTGTAGTATTCTGCTGGTATGCCATCTGGACCTGGGGATTTCCCTATTTTTAATTTTTGAATTGATTCCTTAATTTCTATGGTTGATATTGGTTCATTTAATAATTTATGGTCTTCTTCTGCTATCTCTATTAATTTATTTTTCTTTATATATTCCTCTATTTCTTCTATTGACACTTCATCTTTTTGATATAATTTTTGGTAATATTTTTCAAATTCTTTTTTGATTTCTGTCATATCACTTATTGTCCTCTCTTCTACTTTTATTTTATTTATTAATTTTTCATTTCTTTGTTTCTTTAGTTGCCAGGCAAGGATCTTGCCTGGCTTGTTTGCCCATTCAAAATTTTTATATTTCCAAAATTTGATTTGTTGTTCTACCTCCTGTTCTATAATTTTATTATATTCTACTCTCAGTAATTTAATTTCTTGATTTAATCTCTCTTTATTTTTGCTTGCATAGGCCAATTTTTCCTTCCTTTTAATTTCTTCTAAAAGCCCCCTTTTCTTTTTTTCTTTATTCTTATATGCTATTGAGTTTTGTTGTATGAAATATCCCCTAACTGTTGGGAAACTGCCAGGGAGATATAGTCCATCATGGCCCAAGCCGGCTGTCGGACGTCCATCGATCTCCCGTAGACAGGCAGATCCAGCAGTTAGCGGCACGAAGCCTTAGAAATAGATTCCCACATTCCAGGCTTGTGCACAATGTTTATCAGCAGAAACACAGCAGAAAGCTTGCACCACAGAAGAGCATATTTTACAGACTTTATTTACCGTAGAACAGAACAAAGAAGAACATGACCGTTCTTTGTCAGCGTCTCTGACCAACTGGCATCGAAAGGAAGGAACAGCAAGCATAAACATCCTGTGAATAGAACATGCGCAGACTCTGTGACTCACAAAGCCTGCTCCCTTTTAAGGTGGAACGGAAATATCCTAACATCCTCCCCCTTTCCGTGTAACCTGTTGTACCTGTGGTTCACCCAATTGCAACCTTTGTACATAAACCTTATGTTGTTCTCTGTTAACAACCTTAGACAACAGATCAGCAGGAATTTCATTTCCTGGCATGTAGGACACCTGAATCAGTCCTTTTTGAATACACTCTCTTGCACGATGTAGCTTAATCTGCAAGTACTTGGTCCTCTGCTTGCAACTCTCGGAGTTCAGCAAAGCCAAACACGATCTATTGTCTTGATACACTTGTACAGGACATTTCACAGATACCCTGATGTCCTTAAACAGTTGCATCAACCATTCACAATCCATGAGTGAAAATGACAGAGCATTGAGTTCTGCTTCACAGGAACTTAGGCTCACTGTTGTTTGCTTCTTGCACAACCAGTCAAACAGGCAGTGGTTGTACATGTAGCATACTCCAGAAGTGCTTGTCCCATCCGTGGTGTCACTTCCAAAACTTGCATCTGCAAAGATTTCAAGACCTCCAGTCTTCTGACTGGTGAACCTCAGTCTGTAGTGCATAGTCCCTTTCAAATAGCGGGCTATGCGCTTCAGAGCTTTCCAATCCTGAACCGTAGGATTGTTGGCATGTCTGCTAAGCAGATTACAGCTTACAGCTATGTCAGGTCTTGAACATCTGGCAATGAAATTCAGCTTGCCTAGAATGCATCTGTACAGCGTTGTGTCAGAAAACGCTTCAGCAGTACTGTCTACCTGGTAACCTGTCACCATCGGTGTGTCTGTTGGGTTTGCATCAACCAAATTCAACCTGGTTAACACATCAGCAATTTTCTGTGTTTGGTGTACCAGAAAATTACCTGCTTGGTCTCTCTCCACCTGCAGAGAAAGATAGTTGGATACCTCACCAAGATCCTTCATGTCAAAGTGCTCCTTCAGCTGAGCTAGGGTGCTTTGGTAAAAAGCCTGATTCTTCCAAAACATCAGAAGATCATCAACAAAACATAAACAATACAGTTTGTTTTGCCCCTCCTCCTTGACAAACACACATGGATCAGCTTTGCTGTGATGGCCTGGGATTCCGATTCGGAGGATGAAACAGAGGAATCCCAGCCTGCACAGGAGTCCCCGCCTCCAGGGCCGGCTGAACTGGGGCAAGGCCTAGAGGCTGAAGAGCCTGCACCTGTGGCAGTGCAGCAGGAGCTGGCCCCAGGTGAAGTCCTCCTGGCCCCAGAGGGGCCTGATGACTCAGTGGCCACAGGTGAGCCTCCTCCAGGGCCCAGTAACCCTTCGGCCTCTCCTGATCTGCAGAGGCTTAGGGCAGAGAGGCGAAGGGAACTAGTTGCCCCCAGGAGGAGTGCTCGCCTTAAGGCCAGAGTAGGTAGGGCTCCTGGGGGTCGGGACCGCCCCTGACCTTAGAAGAGGATAAAAGCCCAGTCATCCCGGCCCCAGGTTGCGGGAGCAACGTCGTTGTTGGCTTCGGACCTTCCTGTGTTCCTGATCCCTGCTCGGCCTCCAGTTCCTGACTATCCAGTACTCCTGTTCCCTGCTTGGCCTCCTGTTTCCGACCATCCGGTGTTCCTGTTACCTGCTCAGCCTCCTGTTCCAGTGTTCCTGTTCCCCGCCCGGCTCTCTGCATCAGACCTCGCTCCTCTTCGTGTGGACTCTGCTACACTCACGGTACCTTACCCCCGGGACCAGCACAGTTTGCTCCCGCCACACCCGCACTCCCCCTTCGTAGGGGTGCATTCGGGAAGAGCCAGAGGTCATGGAGGACCAGGCGGCTGCACTGGTGACTTTGGCCCAGGAGAACCAGGCATTGACTCACACCGTGCAGCAGCTCAGTGACGCGGTCGTGGCACTTCAGCAACGCTTAGAAGCCCTACCGGCTCCTGGGGCCGACGCCCCGGCTCCGGGCAAGTACCCAGTGGCTTTGCCTGAGAAATTTGATGGAGCCCCGGCCAGCTTCCCTATGTTCCTGGCCCAGGCCAAGCTATATATTCAGGGGCGAGCCCGGAACTTTCCTGACGACCGCACCAAGGTGCACTTTTTGATTAGTTTGTTAAAGGACCAGGCGGCCAAGTGGGCGTTGCCGCTACTCAGGCAAGACTCCCCCTTGCTGGCAGACTATACGGGGTTTTGCAATCGTTTGGAGGCCGCGTTCGGCAACCCCCAGAAAGGGAGTCAAGCCAACCGGGCGATTCGGCGGTTGAGACAGGGCAAGTCCACGGTGGCCGCATACACCACAGAATTCCGGCTGCTGGCACAGGACTTGACCTGGAACGACTCGGCTCTCCGGGACCAGTATCTCGAGGGGCTTTCAGATGAGGTACTGGACCAGCTGGCCACGATGGAACGCCCCACCACGCTAGACACCCTTATCCAATGGAGTCTACAGATTGACGATCGGCTAGAGGACCGGCGTCAGGCTCGGGACCGCCGGCACCTCCAGTTCTTGGCCCCAGTGTCTACCAGCAGCCCCACGGGCCCAGCTAAGTCATTGGAGGAACCTATGCAGCTTGGGGCAGTGCGGCCACGCCTCTCCCCCGCAGAGAAGTCGCGGCGTCGGGAGGGGAATCTTTGTCTCTATTGTGGCGGAAGCGGACACTATGCAAGGTCCTGTCCTGAGAAACGCCAGCCGCAGGGAAACCACCAAACCCCAGTAGCTGATGGCCCTGGCTACCTGGGGTCCCAAACAGCACAGAATGGGGCCGCACCAATTGAGTTACAACACCTTATGGTTCCGGTACATCTATACCCTCCAGGAGGGCCATGGATTCTTACCCATGCGCTGGTGGATTCGGGCGCAACCCGCTCTTATATGGACGCTGCTTTTGCTGCCCAGCATCGGGTGCCACTTCGGAACAAGCCAGAACTGGTACAGGTGGAGGCAATCGACGGACGGCCCCTGCGTTTGGGTGCCGTCACTCAGGAGACCCAGCCCCTGGTCCTGTGCCTCCAGCAGCACCGTGAGATGCGAACTCTGGATATTGCCTCCATGCCCCGGTTCCCCCTGGTGCTTGGGATGGACTGGCTGGAGGCTCACAATGTGCGGATTGACTGGGTCAAACGGACTGTACACTTCCCAGACCCCAGTTCTCCTGCTGAGACTGAGATGCTAGCAGCTGCGCCCACTGAGGAGGTTGCTGCAACGCTCCCCGCTGAATACCGGGACTATCACGACGTGTTTGAGGAACGGGGGGCAGACCAGCTGCCGCTGCATCGGTCCTTTGACTGTGGCATAGACCTCCAGCCCGGAGCGCCTCTACCGGTGAGTCGCTTATACTCGTTAACAGAGCCAGAGCGCGAGGCTTTACAGGACTTCTTGCGCAAGAACCTGGAGCGTGGGTTCATTAGGCCTTCTACCTCGCCCACTGCTGCGCCAGTGCTCTTTGTTAAAAAGAAATGTGGGGAGCTCCGCCTTTGCCATGATTATCGGGCCCTGAACAAAATCACCATCCCGGACCGGTACCCTTTGCCCCTTATTTCGGAGTTACTGGAGCGGGTGCAAGGGGCGCAGGTGTTTACCAAGCTAGACCTCCGGGGTGCCTATAATTTGATTCGGATCCGCGCCGGGGATGAGTGGAAGACCGCATTTGGGACCCGGTACGGACAGTTCGAATACCTGGTTATGCCCTTTGGTTTGTGCAACTCGCCTGCTGTGTTCCAACGGTACATCAACCACGTGTTCCAGGACTTGTTAGACAAGTACGTGGTGGTGTACTTGGATGACATTCTGGTTTACTCCCGTGACCCGGCGTGCCACGAAGGCCATGTCCGGACCGTGCTGCAGCGCTTGCGCGAGCATCGTCTGTATGCAAAGCTCAGCAAGTGCGAGTTTCATCAGCGGTCAGTGGACTTCCTGGGTCACCGACTCTCACCAGGTGGGGTGCAGATGGATCCTGGGAAGGTGGCAGCGGTTCGAGAATGGGCGGCACCTCGGAACCGCAAGGACCTACAGCGTTTCCTGGGGTTCGCCAACTATTACCGAACCTTCATTGCGGACTATGCTCACCGCACCACCCCGTTGACCTGACTACTGCGCCCCAAGACGCCGTTTTCCTGGGACAAAGAGGCGGAGGAGGCGTTTCAAGGGTTGAAGGCCTGTTTCCAGAGAGCGCCAATCTTGCAACATCCGGATCCTTCTCGACCCTTTGTGGTAGAGACTGACGCCTCCAGTACGGCTCTCGGTGCCGTCTTGTCTCAGCAGCACGGACCGGAAGCGCCACTTTTACCCTGCGCCTTCTATTCCCGCCAGCTCCTCCCAGCGGAGCGTAACTATACTGTGTGGGAGCGGGAACTACTGGCCATCAAGGTAGCCTTTGAGGTCTGGCGCCACCATCTTGAGGGGGCACGACATCCGGTGGAGGTGAGAACCGACCACCGGAACCTGGAGTACCTCCAGACCACCCGCAAGCTGAACCAAAGACAGATCCGGTGGGCGTTGTTCTTTTCCCGGTTCCAGTTTCGGATCCGCTACATCCCTAGCTCTCAGAATCAGAAGGCGGATGCCCTGTCCCGGAAACCTGAAGACAACGCAGACACGGTACAGCAAGCAGAACCCACCACGATTCTACCTCCGGCTGCATTCCTGGCCACCCAGGAGGCGCAGCCACTGCAGGTTCGGGTGCGGGAACAGCAGCGGGGCGACGCTTGGGCCCAGGATCGTCTCCGGGAGCTGGCTGAAGGGTCCAGTCCACAATATCCGGGGCTGGTCCTGCATCAGGGCCTGCTGCTGCACCACGGTCGTCTGTACGTCCCGCCAGGGCCACTACGACTGGAGGTTCTCCGGATGGCCCATGATGCTCCAGCAGCGGGGCACTTTGGACGGTATCGGACCACCCATTTGGTCAGTCGGGAGTTTTGGTGGCCCCGCCTGAAGGCTGACGTGGCTCGCTACGTTGCTGGTTGTGATGTCTGCCGTCGCGCCAAGGGTCCTACCGGGCGACCCCCCCGGCCTACTTCAGCCATTGCCAGTTCCACCGCGCCCTTGGCACACGGTTTCGTTGGACTTTGTAGTGGACTTACCCTCGTCTCGTGGCTGTACCTGCCTTCTGGTTTTCTCCGACCATTTCACCAAGATGGTACACTGCGCTCCTTGTCCGTCTGTACCCACAGCCAAGGAAACTGCGCAGCTGTACCTTCAGCATGTCTTCCGCCTGCATGGACTACCTGAGCGCGTGGTGTCCGACCGGGGCGTTCAGTTCACATCCCGGTTCTGGCGAGCATTACACCAGACCCTCGGGACAGAGGTCTGCCTCTCGTCAGCCTACCACCCACAGACCGATGGCCAGACGGAACGGGCGAACGCGGTGCTAGAGCAGTACCTCCGGTGTTACTGCAGCTACCAGCAGGATGACTGGGTCGACCACCTGGCATTGGCGGAGTTCGCCTATAACAACGCGGTGAATGCGTCCACCCAGCAGACCCCGTTCCAGGCCAGCTATGGTTATCATCCACGGCTGTTTCCAGAGGTGCTGCCGGCATCCGCGGTCCCGGCAGTGACGGAGTGGCTTCAAGAGCTCCAGTCCCAGCAACAGCTTTTGGTGGAGCAACTGCACCAGGCCAAGGAAGCGTACAAAGCCCAGGCCGACCGCCACCGCCAGGTGGGGCCGGAACTTCGCGTCGGTGACCTGGTTTGGCTCTCCACTCGCCATTTCCACCCCTCTCGACCTTCGCGGAAGTTGGACGCCCGCTTCACCGGCCCGTTCCCTATCGTGGACCAAGTCTCTCCTGTGGCATTCCATCTCTGGTTACCCGCAACCCTGAAGGTTCACCCGGTCTTCCACAGGTCCCTTTTGAGTCCTGTGGCCCCACCCGACGAGTTCCACCCGAACCGTCCCCAACCGCAGCCAGTGTTGGTTCGGGGAGAGCCTGAGTACGAGGTGGAACGCATCCTGGACTCCCGATACCGCAGGGGAAAGCTACAGTATCTCATTGACTGGAAGGGGTACGGACCGGAGGACCGTTCCTGGGAACCAGCGGCCAACGTCCACGCACCTGCCTGCCTCCGAGAGTTCCATGTGACATACCCCGGCAAGCCGGGTCCGGACCCTCGGTTGAGGGGGGGGCCTGGGAGGGGGGATGGTGTGATGGCCTGGGATTCCGATTCGGAGGATGAAACAGAGGAATCCCAGCCTGCACAGGAGTCCCCGCCTCCAGGGCCGGCTGAACTGGGGCAAGGCCTAGAGGCTGAAGAGCCTGCACCTGTGGCAGTGCAGCAGGAGCTGGCCCCAGGTGAAGTCCTCCTGGCCCCAGAGGGGCCTGATGACTCAGTGGCCACAGGTGAGCCTCCTCCAGGGCCCAGTAACCCTTCGGCCTCTCCTGATCTGCAGAGGCTTAGGGCAGAGAGGCGAAGGGAACTAGTTGCCCCCAGGAGGAGTGCTCGCCTTAAGGCCAGAGTAGGTGGGGCTCCTGGGGGTCGGGACCGCCCCTGACCTTAGAAGAGGATAAAAGCCCAGTCATCCCGGCCCCAGGTTGCGGGAGCAACGTCGTTGTTGGCTTCGGACCTTCCTGTGTTCCTGATCCCTGCTCGGCCTCCAGTTCCTGACTATCCAGTACTCCTGTTCCCTGCTTGGCCTCCTGTTTCCGACCATCCGGTGTTCCTGTTACCTGCTCAGCCTCCTGTTCCAGTGTTCCTGTTCCCCGCCCGGCTCTCTGCATCAGACCTCGCTCCTCTTCGTGTGGACTCTGCTACACTCACGGTACCTTACCCCCGGGACCAGCACATTTGCCCTGGTGAAAACCTAGAGAAAGCAATGTCTCAGTGAGTTTTGTGTTCCAACACCTGGCACTCTGCTTAAGACCATATAAGGATTTCCGCAGTTTACAGACCATTCCCTTCTGTATCTCCACCCCATCAGGTGGAAGCATGAACAGCTCTTCGTTCAAAATCCCGTACAAAAAAGCTGTATTAATGTCATGATGGGTAACATGCAGTTTCTCCTCCGCAGCGATCTTGAGCATCAGCCGAATGCTCTCATATTTGACTGTGGGTGAGTAGGTCTCGTGGTAATCCTGTCCTGGTACCTGTGAAAAACCTCTGGCAACCAATCTGGCTTTGTGTCTGACTACCTTGCCATTCTGGTCTGTCTTGGCCTTGAAGACCCATTTGCTGCCAACCAGTCTCATTCCTGGGACTACCGGTACCAGTTCCCAAGTTTGGTTCCTGTTCAAGGAATCAACTTCAGCCTTCATGGCATTAAGCCAAGGCTCAGCATCTTTAGAGGTCAACTCCTGAACCTCTTTGAAGCTTGACGGTTCCCACACCTTCTCTGAGCTACTAAGAACAGCAGTTGCTGTCTTAGCAAACTCATCAGCATACCTCTTTGGAGGTCTGCCCTTGGTCGCCCTTTCAGACCTACGTACTAGACGCAAGTCTTCTGGACTCATCTCCTCTTTCTTAGGAGAAAAATGACCAATGGTGAACAGTGGTTCTTCCAGTTCATTGTCAGACGCATCAGATGGTCTGACTGAGGCCTGTGCGCTCTTGTAGTCTGCTGTGTCATCACTGTCACTGACACCAGCAGCAGCGCCGCCCACTGAACTGGAATCCGAACTCTGATCATCATCATCATCATCATCATCATCATCATCATCCTCATCCTCATCCTCATCCTCATCCTCATCATCATCAGCAGCAGCTTTTTCATCTTTAGCTGCTTGCTTGACATCACCTTCATCCTCCTCTGGGTAACTCTGGAAAATTCCCACATTTCCCCCCCACTTAGGATTGTACTCAACACTCCTTGTGAACTTTATGGACTTAGAGTTAGTCATCCATACCCTGTATGCACCTTTTTCGTACCCCATGAACAAACCATGTGCCCCACGCTTCCCAAGCTTGTTGGTTTGTTGTGTGCGTACCCACATGTCAGAACCAAAGATTTTCATGTGCTTGATGTTGGGCTTCTTGCCAAACATCTTCTCATAGGGGGTACAGCCAATGGGTGATGACAATCTGCGATTAAAAGCGTAAACAAAATTCCCCAGAGCCTCCCCCCAAAACTTATCAGGGAGATTGGCATCATGCAACACGGTTTTGATTCCTTGCAGCAATGTCTGATTTACTCTCTCCGCAAGCCCATTCACCCATGGCGATCTGGGCGTTGACATGTCATGCTGGATTCCCTTCTCAGTCAGGAAAGCTTCAAACTGCTGAGAAGTAAACTCCCCACCCCGATCAGTAAACAAACAGGAAATACGTTTACCGTGCACATTCTCCAACCAAGCACAGAATGCCTTAAACTTCAGAAACGCTTGCGATTTCTGTTCGAGCAAAAAACACATGAATGTACCTGGAAAAAGAATCAATCAGAACCATGAAGTACCTTGCTCCTCCTAAAGAGGGCGCAAGTGGCCCAACCAGGTCCGCATGCACTAGCTGGTAGGGTTTGGAAGCCTGCCTGCTAGACTCCTTGCCTTTTGGAGCAACCTTCACCTTGTTCTCTGCACAAGATACACATTTCATGTGAAACTTACAGGGTTTGATGTTCAAACCCTCAACCACCTCTGGCATCTTGGCCAGTGCCTTCCAAGAGAGGTGACAAAACCTTCGATGCGCATCGTGAATGCAACCTGCATGAAGAACTTTGTTAGTTTGTGCAACACAACAAGAATCAGCATTAGATACAACAGCAGTGTCGTCATAAGTTATATGGAACAAACCATCCATAAACTTTGCATGCAAATAGTCCTCTTTGCCTTTACTGATGACACAGACGCTCCTCTTGAAGGAAATCTGAAAACCACGCCCAGTAAGCTGCGGGACGCTCAACAAGTTGCTTGCAGCTCCTGGAACAAAAAGTACATTACTGATGGTAGTGTGCAGACTTGCAAGCTTCACAGTCCCTTCTCCTGCAATTTGCAACGTCCTTCCATCAGCCAGGTGGATCTCACCTTCCTGAGGCTTGAAGGAGATAAAGAGGTGGCGATCCTTCGAAATGTGGCGGGTGGCACCTGAATCGACAATAAACCTGCCTTTGGCTGTTGGAGCAGTCTTTACAGCAAGCAAACCCTTGTTTTCCAGCGGCGTGGGCTTTTGCAGCTTGCCCCCCTGCTCCTGGCCAGCAGACTTGCCTTTAGCCTTTGGTGAAGCTGTGCCAGCAAGCAAAACCTTGCTTTCCACTGGCGTGGGCTTTTGCAGATTGCCCCCCTGCTTCTGGTCAGCAGACGTGCCTTTAGCCTTTGGTGAAGCTGTGCCAGCAAACAATGCTTTGTTTTTCCCTGGTGCGGGCTCTTCACCCTCCCTCTGCTCCTGGCCATCTGCAGATGCCTGCCTATGTTTACCTTTGCCTTTCCGGCCTCTGCAAAGGCGATGACCTTGGTTCTCACGAGAACCAGAGCTCTCAGCTGCCGACTCCTTGGCTCCCCCTGGAGGCTGGAATGCTGCCTGGGATGACGTGACGGTCAACTCCCCCTGCAGCTTGCAACCGGTACCCTCAGCATCCCTGCATTCACTCGCATTCTGGGAAACAGCTAGGACCTCCGATGCAGTCAAACTCTGGGCTGGGATGACTGGCAAGTGAGCTTTTTTCAAAGCATTCCACATTCCACGTGCAGTGGTGTTGCCAGCCAGCGTCTTAATTTCCTCAAGAGATACGGATAAGACTATTATGTCTATCGCCTTCGAATCATCGGCTTTCCATCTCTCTGTCAGAGGAACGGGAGGGGGGCTCAAATACGGTATGCCACACCCTAAACTGACGCAGCAAGCTCTCACACCATTTTGCCCAGGTTTCATAATTCTGTCCATCCAACTTCGGACACACAGGGGCCTCAGAAGCTTCAAAAGCATGGAAAAACTCCATTCCAGCCTTTTACTTTAGCCATGAGTCTTTTATGCCTTCAAAGACTCCTTATCTTGGCAGCCCATTAATCACGAAGCCTCTTTGGCGCAGCTCCCAGGCCAATTAAGCCTTGCCGGAGATCAAAGACTCCTTGCGAGGTAAACAGAAAAGCCAAAAGCCTCCCTCTTTTCTTTCGCTTTTCCCACCGTACCTCTTAAACGCAGTCTGTTGCAGCTTTACTCTCCTGTAGGTGCTGTGAATCTGGGCCCGAAACCTTGTTGTTGGGAAACTGCCAGGGAGATATAGTCCATCATGGCCCAAGCCGGCTGTCGGACGTCCATCGATCTCCCGTAGACAGGCAGATCCAGCAGTTAGCGGCACGAAGCCTTAGAAATAGATTCCCACATTCCAGGCTTGTGCACAATGTTTATCAGCAGAAACACAGCAGAAAGCTTGCACCGCAGAAGAGCATATTTTACAGACTTTATTTACCGTAGAACAGAACAAAGAAGAACATGACCGTTCTTTGTCAGCGTCTCTGACCAACTGGCATCGAAAGGAAGGAACAGCAAGCATAAACATCCTGTGAATAGAACATGCGCAGACTCTGTGACTCACAAAGCCTGCTCCCTTTTAAGGTGGAACGGAAATATCCTAACTGCCTTCCCAGCATCCCACACTGTTTTAACATCTGTCCCTTTCCTCCAATTGTTTTCAAAATATTCCTTCATCAACTTTCTGGCTCCTTGCATTACTTTTTCGTTTTTTGATAAGAAAACATTCATTCTCCACCTTTTCTTCCCTTTCTCCTCTTTTCCTTTAAGAGTTAATGATACTGGATTGTGATCTGTAAGTGTTTTTGGCAATATATCGGCATTCTCTGCTTCAATTGTCATATCCTTAGTAATCCATATACTGTTGATTCAACTATATGAATTTTTTGGTTCTGAGAAATATGTGAACTCCTTTTCGACAGGATGTTTATATCTCCATATATCCACTAAATCAAAAATCTTTACCATTTCCATAAAGCTTTTTGGCAACTTCCCTTCATTTCCCCCCCTCTTCTTCTGTGATCTATCCAATTCTGGTTCCATTACTCCATTTAAATCCCCTAACACAATAATTCTCATATGTATATATTCCATTAATAATGATCTTACTTTAACATAGAATTCTGATTTTCTTTTATTTGATCCATAGATTCCCGCTACTACAATTGGTTCCCCCTCTATTGATATTTTGACTATTATAATCCTCCCCTCTTTGTCTTCATATAACAATTCCGGTTCATATTTGCTTTTAACATACATTACAACCCCCCTCTTTTTTCTTACATCAGATGCGATGAATTCTTCCCCTAACTTTGGTTTTACCAATAGTCTTTTATGCTTAGTATTGATGTGGGTTTCTTGTAAGCAAGCAAGGTCCCACTTCTGCCTCTCTAAGATACGTTCTATTTTCTGCCTCTTCCTCCTATTATTTAGACCATTCACGTTCCATGATAACAATTTAAATTTCATTCTTTATTAGTTAAAAAATTCTAAAGATAATGGAAAGAGTTTACGTTATCTGCAGTGGTAAAGGAGAAGGGTTTTGTAATAGTTATTGGTCTGATTATTTACCACTGGCGTAGTTCTTTATCCTTCCACCCTTTGCTGAGCTTTTTCTTCTTCTTCCGCCTCATCCGATAGCTCTCCCTTCCTTCCTTCCTTCCTCATTTCTTACTTCACTTTTCCCACCTCCTAATTCTCCTCGATACTTCCTCCAAAACATGTCTGCTTCCTCAAATGTCTCAAATCGTCTTCTTTTTCCTTTGAAGTTGAAGGAAATCCCCACTGGGTATTCCCATCTGAAAGATATTGCTTTGACCTTTAGTGCTTTTGTTAGAAATTGGAATTGCTGTCTCTTTTTTATCAGCCTAGGTGGAACTTCTCGTAAAATTATTATTTCCTTTCCATCTATGGTTAATTTGTTCTTACTCTTTAATTGGAGGATCTTATCTTTCATCCAATTCGATGTGAATACAATGATGCAGTCTGCCGGCCATTTGTTCATTTTTGCTTTTCTTGAGTTCACTCTGAAGATTTTCTCTGTCTGTTCTATTATGTCTTTTTCCTGTAGATGTAGCCACTTTGCTAAAGTTTCAATCATCTTCTTCCAAATATCCTCCTTCTCCTCTTCTGGAACATTTCTGAATCTCAAAGTCTTCTCTTTAATCTGCATCTGTATCATTGCTAGCGCATCCCCAGTAGCTTCCTGGATTGCTTTTTGTTCCTCCATCTCCTTTTTCAATTTGTCCATTTCTTTTCTTTGTTCCCTTTGTTCTTTGCTAATTTTCTTCACCATCTCATCCATTTGTTGATTCTTATTCTTAATTTCTTGCACTTTCTTATCTGTCTCCTTCATTCCTTCTAGGACTTCTGTTAATTTTTCCTTTATTTCTTCATTTTCTTTTTCATTTTTTTTCATTGTGTTTTCTAATTTTTCCAATTTCCCATCAATTGTGTTGATTTTTTCTTCCAACTCTTTTCTCAATCCTCCCAAGTCCAGTTTCAAACTAATAATAAGTTCCCTTAAGTCCATTTCTTCAAGGCCTGAGTTTCTTCTTAATTGTTGCTGTTGACTTCCAGTTCCAGTCTGTTTTTTAATTGCATGAGACATTTTGCGTTCTCTTTTCCAACCACCAGATGTCCTTCTATTGTTCCAATTTTCCTTTGTTACTGCTTTTCCTACTTTGCCCACTGGGTGTCACTGTGTTCTTATTAACTCAGCTTGCCAGCTTCTGCCCTCCTTTAATCCTCTCTTTCACTATTTTGTCTTCTTTTTTTTTTATAATAGTTTTTTTATTGCTTTTTTCCAGGGTAAAAATACATCATCGATGACACAACAAAAGCGATTTTACAGAAAAGAAAGGAAATTATAAAGAGAAAAAAGAAGTTCACTTTTTCAAATCAATTTTCATGATCTACCAGACTTCCCCACGTCCTCCATCCCCTGCTTTCTTTACAATAAAAATAAACAGCAAATTAATACCTTATTTCAATTGTTTTTGTGTTTTCATTTAGTTATGTAATCCACAATTTATGCATTTCTGAATCTTAACTTAATTTCCATCTTTTACCAATTTCAATACTGAAGCATGTTTTTCCAGAGCACTTAGCAAATTCTCAACATTCATATAACTTATAATGTTTTTGTAAATAGTCCTTAAATTTTTTCCAGTCCTCTTCCACTGCGTCTTCTCCCAGATCTCGGATTCTGCCTGTCATTTCGGCTAATTCCATGTAATCGATCAGCTGCGAATGCCATTCTTCCAGCGTGGGTAATTCCTGTGCCTTCCAGTATTTAGCTATAAGGATTCTTGCTGCTGTGGTTGCATATAAAAAGAAAGTTCTATCTTTTTTTAACACTCTCTGGCCCACAATGCCCAGGAGGAAGGCCTCTGGTTTCTTGTAAAAGGTGTATTTAAACACCTTTTTCAACTCATTATAAATCATTTCCCAAAAAGCCTTCACCCTCGGGCATGTCCACCAGAGGTGAAAAAAAGTTCCTTCAGCCTCCTTGCATTTCCAACATTTATTATCAGACAAATGATATATCTTTGCAAGTTTGACTGGGGTCATGTACCACCTGTATACCATTTTCATAATGTTTTCCTTTAAGGCACTACATGCCGTAAATTTCATACCGGTGGTCCACAACCTTTCCCAGTCTTCAGACATAATGTTGTACCCAATGTCTTGTGCCCATTTTATCATAGCTGATTTGACTATCTCATCTTGAGTATTCCATTTAAGCAACAAGTTATACATTCTTGAAAGCACTTTCGTCTTAGGTTCAAGTAATTCTGTCTCTAATTTTGATTTTTCCATCTGGAAACCAATTTTTTTGTCCTTTTTAAAAGTCTCTAAGATTTGGGCATAATGGAACCAGTCTCGCACCTTTCCTTTCAATTTTTCGAAACTCTGCAACCTCCAAGTACCACCATCTCTCTCAATTATCTCACAGTATTTCAACCAGCCACTCTCCATATTACGTAATTTTATGGCCTTAGCCTCCGTCGGTGATAGCCACCTCGGGGTCTTACTTTCAAGTAAGTCCTTGTATTTAGTCCAGACAATGAATAGAGCTTTCCTGACAATATGGTTTTTAAACAATTTATGAAACTTTGCCTTGTCGTACCACAAATATGCATGCCACCCAAAAGCGTTACTATGCCCTTCTAGATCTAGGACATCAGTGTTTTCTAACAGAAACCAATCTTTCATCCAGCAGAGAGATGCAGCTTCATAATACAATCTTAAGTCCGGCAGGGCAAACCCCCCTCTTTCCTTTGCATCTGTTAATATCTTAAATTTTATTCGGGGCTTTTTGCCCTGCCAGACAAACTTCGTAATATCTCTCTGCCACTTTCCAAAACATTCCACTCTGTCCACGATCTGAAGGGTTTGAAACAAAAACAACATTCTTGGCAATACATTCATCTTTACTGCTGCAATTCTTCCCGACAAGGATAGTTTCAATCTTGACCAAATTTCCAAATCCTTTTTAATTTCTGACCAACATTTTTCATAATTATCCTTAAATAAATTCAAATTTCTCCCAGTCAAATTAACCCCCAGGTATTTCACTTTTGTAACCACATTTAATTCTGTTTCCTTCTGGAACCCATCTATTTCTGAAGATGTCAAGTTTTTTGCCAAAACCTTAGTTTTTTGTTTGTTCAACTTGAATCCCGTCACCCGACCAAACTCAGAAATTAGTTCTAGAGCTCTTTTTGTACTGGTTTCTGGCTCCTGTAGTGTCAAAACCAAATCGTCTGCAAAGGCCTTAAGTTTATATTGCTTTTCTCCGACCTGTATTCCCTCCACCAGCTGATCCCTCCTAATCAAGTTCAGCAACACCTCCAGGACAGAAATAAATAGCAAGGGTGATAGAGGGCACCCCTGTCGTGTCCCTTTTTCAATTTTAAACTCCTCTGTCACCACACTGTTTACTATCAATTTGGCCTTTTGTTCTGAATAGATTGCTTCAATACTATTTTGAAACGCCCTTCCCACTCCCATCCCTTCCAAATTTTTCTTCATAAATTTCCAAGATATATTATCAAAGGCCTTCTCCGCGTCTATGAAAATCAAAACTGCTTTCGTATTCATATTTGTCTGTAGTAGCTCCAAAACATCAATAATATTCCTGGTATTATCAGACAAATGCCTACCAGGGAGAAAGCCTGCTTGGTCCTTATGAATTACTTCATTCAAAACTTTTTTCAGTCTGTTTGCTAAGATATCAGCAAAAATTTTGTAATCCACATTTAGGAGTGAGATGGGACAATAATTTTTAAGTTGAGTCTTTTCAGATTCCAATTTTGGTATCAGAGTAATGAATGCTTCTTTCCACGATTCTGGTGCCCCCTTCCCTTCCATAATCTGATTGCATACCTCCATTAATGGCTGTGTCAGATATTCCATCAGTGTCTTGTAATATTTGGAGGTAAGCCCGTCTGGGCCTGGGGATTTGCCTATTTGCATATTCTGAATGGCTCTTTCAATTTCCTGTTGTGTTATTCTACAGTTCAGGGCTGTTTGTTTGTCTTGTGTTAACTTTTGCAGGCCATGACTTTTTAAGAAATTATTTATTTCAATCTCTGCTTGTGGTCCTTGGGTGTACAACTTTTTAAAGTATCTCTGGAAACACTTTCTAATTTCTTCTGGTTTCTGAATACATTCTCCTTCAACCTCCAGATTGGTAACGAAGTTCAATTTTTGTCTCTTCTTCAGCTGCCATGCCAGCAGCTTCCCACATTTATTCGCCGATTCAAATGATCTTTGTTTCATCTGTTTAATTTTCCATTCAATTTCTTGGTTTATCAATTTTGTATATTGTACTTGGTAAAATTTTATTTCTCTTAAGACTTCTTTTGATTTTGGATTTAGTCTCAATTTTTTTTCTCCATCTCTTATTTTATCCAGAATCTTGTCCTTTTTACCATTCCAGAGTTTCTTTTTAATAGTGTTCTGTTGTATCAGGAACCCTCTCATAACGGCTTTGCTCGCGTCCCAGATTGTTTTCTTTTCCACCGAAGTGTTCAAGTTTATTTCAAAATAGTCTTTCAACGTTTTTTGGGCCTTCTTCACAATCTCCTGATCTCTAAACAAATAGTCATTCATTCTCCATCTGAAGGATCCAGCTGGTGTAAGTCTCAAGTCCATTTTCAAAGCATTATGGTCGGAGCAAGTTTTAGGGCAGATCTCTATTTTTTTTGTCTTAGGTGCCAGTCCTCTTGATATCCAGATTTGGTCGATTCTTGTCCATGATAGGTGGGCCTCAGAAAAGAAAGTTCCCTCCATACCTAGAGGGTTCTTTGTCCTCCAAATGTCAATCAAGTCCATATTGTCTGTAAGTTCAAAAAAAGTCTTTGGAAGTCTGCCATCCTTGTTCAGGTTTTGGTTTTGTGACTTATCCATGTAGGTAGAGACTACCCCATTCATATCTCCCATCAAAATGATGTTGGTATAGTCAATATGATCCAGCATTGTCTCATGCAGCCTCTTGTAAAATTCCGATTTCCCATCGTTTGGTGCATATATTCCAACTATCAAAAATTTTTCTCCTTGTGATTGTATTTCAATCGCCAAAATTCTTCCTTGTTCATCTTTAAATACCAATTTTGGTGCCAGGCTCTCCTTTGCATAGATCACTACTCCTCTTTTTTTTACCTTGTCTGATGAAATAAACTCTTGGCCTAGTTTCTTGTTAATTAACACTCTCCTATGGAGCCTAGTCACATGCGTTTCTTGAAGACAGATGACGTCCAATTGTTCTTTTCTTAGTATATGAAAAATCTTCCTTTTTTCGGGAGAATTTGCGCCATTAATGTTCCAACTGAGAAGCTGCAGAGACATCCTGGGTCAATTTATTTGTCAGTGGGGGTGTCTCCTTTATCTTCTTCACCTGGAGGTGGAACCGGGTTGAAGCCAAACGAAGGAGGTGGCCAGGCTCCTGCTACTCCTTTCCGAAGGTCCTCCCCGTGATCGTTTAGGAACTTTTCTTGCTCCTCTGCTGTTCTGATTCTTACCTTCCTCTCTTTCAAGGTAAAGGATAGTCCTTGAGGGAATTCCCACCTATAAGGGATTTTATTGTTTCTCAATAGGCTTGCTAGGTCTTTGTATGTAGTTCTTAAATCCAAAAGCTGTTTTGGTATGTCTCTGAAGATTTCTGCCGTCTTTCCCTGAATCACCAATGAATTTTTAAAATGTAGGCCGAGTATGTTATCTTTTTCTTGCTTAGATCTCAAAATGATCAAGCAATCTCTTGGTTTATCCTTCTTGACCACTCTTCCTAATCTAAAGGCGGTGACAATTTTAAAGTCCTTCTCTTCTGCCAATCCCCAGAATTTAGATATTTCTGTTGTCAAAAAGCCAATCAAGTCCTCTTTTTCTGATTCTGGGATATTTCTCAACCTGAGATTGTTTTCCCTGTTTTTCAATTCTGCCAGGGACAGGTACGCTTGCTGTTCGGTAACCTGTCTACTCAGTGGTCTCACCTCCCCTCTTAGTTCCTCTATCCTCTTTTTATTTTCGTCTGCTTTTGTGTTTACTTCTTCAACTAATTTTCGGTTTTCTGTTGTAGTCTTTTCAATATTACCTATTGCCTGTGTATTCTTAGTGACCTGGTCTGTCAATTTATTAATAGAAGCTGTCACCTGGTCAAATTTAGCGGATTGTTCATCAAATCTAGCTGCTTGTTCATCAGCTTTCTTATTCAATGCTGCCAGTTGGTCCAATATTTCTTTAGAGACAGGGTCTAACCCTCCAGCAGCCATCTCCCCCAGAGGTGGCTGTATAAGTTGTCCTTCTTGCAGACCTGTCACAATTGGAACAGACAATCTGCGTAGCTGCCCAGGCAAAGTTGTTTGCACGAGTTCAGTTTGTTTTGCTTTCTTTCCAGCCCTTGTTTTTGGTGCGCCACTCATTCCACAGCTGTCCCAGGATCAAGGTCAAATTGTAAATCCCATGGGAAACAATCCAAAAAAAAAGTAAACATCCAGATAAAAAAACCAGCAGTTCTCAGAGACTAATAATTCTGCAATCCAGTAGGGGGAGCTCCCCAAAAAAAATTTGGGAAGGAAGGATAAAGAGTTTCTACCATTAAGTTCCCACAAAAAAAAAAAGAAAGAATTAAATAACGTCCAGAACAGGGGGGGAACCCTCCATTCAATTTTAACTGCAGAGAATAAAAGTTCTTAACAAAGGTGCATGCAACAGTTCCTTCTTTTTTTCCAAATACAAAATAGCCCAATATAACTTTATATTTTATATACAGTTACCGCAGTCCGATGCAACTTGTATCCAGGCAGATCGGGAGCCAGGTTTCGTAACTTTGTAATCCACAGGTAATTAGAAAGAGGGACCACAGTCTTTATCCACTTACAAAGCTGTTATAACTTTTTTTAAAAAAAAATTAGACAGTCTAGATCGAGTTTGCAAAGTAGATTCCAACTTCTTTTAACCTCCTTTCAATGCTTCCGCTTTAGAGGAGTCTTTGCTCGACACTTTAAACAGAGCCGGAAGACTGACTTCCTTTTTGGCGTCTCCCGCTTTCAGCCAAATTTCGCCAAATTAAGTTCAGATAGAACCTTAGGTTTCTTACTTGTTTTGGGTTTACGCACTCCGTGAGGGATTCCCCCTCCTGGGTCCCCTTATCTTCCCCTTGTCTTATTTCCTTTTAGGTTTTGTTACTGCTGCTACCACTTTACGTTTATTTTGATATAGAAATAGAGATTTTACCATCTTGTCGCTGCTTCAGTGATGTGAGGCTTTTCACCGGTCTGTTTGATGTTCTTCTCTGTCCCTGGATTCCCCCCCACCTCTGCCGTTTTTCCTTCAGCGAGGGGTGCCGGGACTCCAAAAAGACACTGCCGAAGTTCCTTTGGCTTGAGCTTCCTTCCAAGCCTTTTCAGGGGTCGTGTAGCCAAACGTTGCCCCTCACAGTACCGGTGTGTGCCCCGACCTGCTTACTGCACTCAGAGCTCACACTGTTGCAGCTGTGGTAAAAGCGGAAGTCGGCACTGTATCAAGTACTGTTGCAGACTCAGGCTGTGGCTCTAGGCTGTGGCTGTGGCTGTTGCTCTGGTTCGGGCTGTGGCTCTTTTTCAGGCTCTGGTTCTGAATGAGGGCTTGGTTCTGGCACTGATTCAGGGTCTCGCTCTGGCTCTGGCACTCTATCAAGGACTGTTTCAGACTTAGGCTGTGGCTGTGGCTCTGGCTCTGTTTCCATTCTTACAATGGAATGTACACAAAACAATAATCCTTTCTATATAAATTTTCCAATACATTCTGAAAACATAATAAATCCTTAATTGTTGTCCACCTCCTTTTAGTTCCTTTATCACTCGAATGCTAGCACGGAATCAGAACTATTATTGTATTTTTGAACATATCTTGTATAACCATCCCATTTTCCTGCAAACGTTTGCTTTGAGATTCCGCTGAGTTTGCAAGTCAATTGAGCCGTCTCCACCAATTCCTGTAATTTGATTTGCCAATCTGTTATTTTTGGAGCCTCGTGATCTTTCCATCCCTTGGCCACAAGTATACGAGCTGCTGTGGTTGCATACAAGAATACCTCTCTTAGATGTTTTGGGATCTCTTTATCTAAAATACTTCATAGAAATGCCTCTGTTTTTTTCGTAAAAGTTATCTCCATCATCTTTTTAATTCATCGTATATTCTCCCCCCCCCAAAAAAAAATCTTAATCTTTTCACACGTCCACCACATGTGGCTCATGTCACCGTTATTTCCTCCACATCTCCAACAAGCATTCGCCAAATTTTTATACATTCTTGATCATCTGGAAGGAGTGAGGTACCACCTATGAGCCATTTTCATCATGTTCTCTCTTATATTATAGCTGGCTGTAAATTTCAAATTTACATTCCATCAGTTTCCCCCATCTTTTAGCATAATTGGACGGCCCACATCTTGGGCCCACTTTATCATTGAAGCCTTAACCTCCTCATCCATTACTTCGTAGTCTAAAAGAAGTCTATACATTTTTGCGATTATTTTGGTTTTACTATTCAGTAGTTCTCTTTCAAATCTTGAAGGCTCCTTTTCAAAACCTATCTGCTTATCCTGTCTGAACACTTCATTCACCTGGAAGTAATCTAGCCAAGTAGAAAAGTGATCTTTTATTTTCTCATGTTGTTGTTGTTGTTTAGTCGTTTAGTCGTGTCCGACTCTTCGTGACCCCATGGACCAGAGCACGCCAGGCACTTCTGTCCTCCACTGCCTCCCGCAGTTTGATCAAACTCATGCTGGTAGCTTCAAGAACACCATCCAGCCATCTCATTCTCTGTCGTCCCCTTCTCCTTGTGCCCTCCATCTTTCCCAACATCAGGGTCTTTTCCAGGGAGTCTTCTCTTCTCATGAGGTGGCCAAAGTATTGGAGCCTCAGCTTCACGATCTGTCCTTCCAGTGAGCGCTCAGGGCTGATTTCCTTCAGAATGGAGAGGTTTGATCTTCTTGCAGTCCATGGGACTCTCAAGAGTCTCCTCCAGCACCATAATTCAAAAGCATCAATTCTTCGGCGATCAGCCTTCTTTATGGTCCAGCTCTCACTTCCATACATCACTACTGGGAAAACCATGGCTTTTACTATACGGACCTTTGTTGGCAAGGTGATGTCTCTGCTTTTTAAGATGTTGTCTAGGTTTGCCATCGCCTTTCTCCCAAGGAGCAGGCGTCTTTTAATTTCGTGACTGCTGTCACCATCTGCACTGATCATGGAGCCCAAGAAAGTAAAATCTCTCACTGCCTCCATTTCTTCCCCTTCTATTTGCCAGGAGGTGATGGGCCCAGTGGCCATGATCTTCGTTTTTTTGATGTTGAGCTTCAGACCATATTTTGCGCTCTCCTCTTTCACCCTCATTAAAAGGTTCTTTAATTCCTCTTCACTTTCTGCCATCAAGGTTGTGTCATCTGCATATCTGAGGTTGTTGATATTTCTTCCGGCAATCTTAATTCCGGCTTGGGATTCATCCAGCCCAGCCTTTCGCATGATGAATTCTGCATATAAGTTAAATAAGCAGGGAGACAATATACAGCCTTGCCGTACTCCTTTCCCAATTTGGAACCAATCAGTTGTTCCATATCCAGTTCTAACTGTAGCTTCTTGTCCCACATAGAGATTTCTCAGGAGACAGATGAGGTGATCAGGCACTCCCATTTCTTTAAGAACTTGCCATAGTTTGCTGTGGTCAACACAGTCAAAGGCTTTTGCATAGTCAATGAAGCAGAAGTAGATGTCTTTCTGGAACTCTCTAGCTTTCTCCATAATCCAGCGCATGTTTGCAATTTGGTCTCTGGTTCCTCTGCCTCTTCTAAATCCAGCTTGCACTTCTGGGAGTTCTCGGTCCACATACTGCTTGAGCCTTCCTTGTAGAATTTTAAGCATAACCTTGCTAGCGTGTGAAATGAGTGCAATTGTGCGGTAGTTGGAGCATTCTTTGGCACTGCCTTTCTTTGGGATTGGGATGTAGACTGATCTTCTCCAATCCTCTGGCCACTGCTGAGTTTTCCAAACTTGCTGGCATATTGAGTGTAGCACCTTAACAGCATCATCTTTTAAAATTTTAAACAGTTCAGCTGGAATACCATCACTTCCACTGGCCTTGTTATTTGCAGTGCTTTCTAAGGCCCATTTGACTTCACTCTCCAGGATGTCTGGCTCAAGGTCAGCAACCACACTACCTGGGGTGTACGAGACATCCATATCTTTCTGGTATAATTCCTCTGTGTATTCTTGCCACCTCTTCTTGATGTCTTCTGCTTCAGTTAGGTCTTTACCACTTTTGTCCTTTATTATGGTAATCTTTGTACGAAATGTTCCTTTCATATTTCCGATTTTCTTGAACAGATCTCTGGTTCTTCCCATTCTGTTGCTTTCCTCTATTTCTTTGCATTGCTCGTTTAAGAAGGCCTTCTTGTCTCTCCTTGCTATTCTTTGGAAATCTGCATTCAATTTCTTGTATCTTTCATTATCTCCCTCGCATTTTGCTTGCCTTCTCTCCCCCGCTATTTGTAAGGCCTCGTTGGACAGCCACTTTGCTTTCTTGCATTTCTTTTTCATTGGGATGGTTTTAGTTGCTGCCTCCTGTATAATGTTGCGAGCCTCCACCCATAGTTCTTCAGGCACTCTGTCCAGCAAATCTAAATCCTTAAACCTGTTCCTCACTTCCACTGTGTATTCATAAGGGATTTGGTTTAGATTGTATCTTACCTGTCCAGTGGTTTTTCCTACTTTCTTCAGTTTAAGCTTGAATTTTGCTATAAGAAGCTGATGATCTGAGCCACAGTCAGCTCCAGGTCTTGTTTTTGCTGACTGTATAGAGCTTCTCCATCTTTGGCTGCAGAGAATATAATCAATCTGATTTCGATGTTGCCCATCTGGGGATGTCCATGTGTAGAGTCGTCTCTTGTGTTGTTGGAAAAGCGTGTTTGTGATGACCAACTTGTTCTCTTGGCAGAACTCTATTAGCCTTTGCCCTGCTTCATTTTGATCTCCAAGGCCAAACTTGCCAGTTGTTCCTTTTATCTCTTGATTCCCTACTTTAGCATTCCAATCACCTATAATGAGCAGAACATCCTTCTTTGGTGTCACTTCTATAAGGTCTTGTAAGTCTTCATAGAATTGGTCAATTTCAGTTTCTTCAGCACCAGTAGTTGGTGCATACACTTGGATTACTGTGATGTTAAAAGGTCTGCCTTGGATTCGTATCGAGATCATTCTATCATTTTTGAGACTGCATCCCAGTACAGCTTTTGCCACTCTTTTGTTGACTATGAGGGCCACTCCATTTCTTTTACGGGTTTCTTGCCCACAGTAGTAGATATGATAGTCATCCGAACTGAATTCGCCCATTCCCGTCCATTTTAGCTCACTGATGCCCAGGATGTCAATATTTATTCTCGCCATCTCATTTTTGACCACATCCAACTTACCCAGGTTCATGGTTCTTACATTCCAGGTTCCTATGCAATATTTTTCTTTACAGCATTGGACTTTCCTTTCGCTTCCATGCATATCTGCAACTGAGCGTCCTTTCGGCTTTGGCCCAGCCGCTTCATCAGCTCTGGATCTACTTGTACTTGTCCTCCGCTCTTCCCCAGTAGCATGTTGGACACCTTCCGACCTGAGGGGCTCATCTTCCAGTGTCATAACTTTTATATGCCTGTTGTCTTTGTCCATGGAGTTTTCTTGGCAGGGATACTGGAGTGGCTTGCCGGTTCCTACTCCAGGTGGATCACGTTTGGTCCAAACTCTCCACTATGACCTGTTCATCTTGGGTGCCCTGCTCGGCATCGTTCATAGCTTCTCTGAGTTCTTCAAGCCCCTTCGCCACGGCAAGGCAGTGATCCATGAAGGGGTTTTATTTTCTCATAACTTATCAATATTAGTTGACCCTCCCCCCCCTTAATATTGTGTTATACGTTATCCAGTTCTCTTTGATGTTGTTGCTTTTTTTAACAGCAATTGCTTCTAGTGGAGAGTTCCATCTTGGGGTTTTCTGTTCCAAATATCTTTTGTATTTTCCCCATACCTTATATATAGCATTTCTTATTATATGATTTGAAAAACTCCTATGCGTCTTTATGTTCCGATAATTAATAATAATAATAATAATAATAATAATAATAATAATAATAATAATAATAATAATAATAATAATAATAATAATAATAATTTATTATTTGTACCCCACCCATCTGGCTGGGTTTCCCCAGCCACTCTGGGCGGCTTCCATAGAAACAAAAAAAAAAACACTAAAATATCATACACTAAAAACTTCCCTGAACAGGGCTGCCTTAAGATGTCTTCTGAATGTCAGGTAGTTGTTTATCGTTTTGACATCTGATGGGAGGGCGTTCCACAGGGCGGGCGCCACTACCGAAAAGGCCCTCTGCCTGGTTCCCTGTAGCTTTGCTTCTCGCAATGAGGGAACCGCCAGAAGGCCCTCGGCGCTGGACCTCAGTGTCCAGGCTGAACGATGGGGGTGGAGACGCTCCTTCAGGTATACTGGGCTGAGGCTGTTTAGGGCTTTAAAGGTCAACACCAACACTTTGAATTGTGCTCGGAAACGTACTGGGAGCCAATGTAGGTCTTTCAAGACCAGTGTTATGTGGTCTCGGCGGATGCCCCCAGTCACCAGTCTAGCTGCTGCATTCTGGATTAGCTGTAGTTTCCGAGTCACCTTCAAAGGTAGCCCCACATAGAGCGCATTGCAGTAGTCGAAGCGGGAGATAACTAGAGCATGCACCACTCTGGCGAGACAGTCCACGGGCAGGTAGGGTCTCAGCCTGCGTACCAGGTGGAGTTGGTAGACAGCTGCCCTGGATACAGAATTAACCTGCGCCTCCATGGACAGCTGTGAGTCCAAAATGACTCCCAGGCTATGCACCTGGTCCTTCAGGGGCACAGTTACCCCATTCAGGACCAGGGAGTCCTCCACACCAGCCCTCCCCCTGTCCCCCCAAAACAGTACTTCTGTCTTGTCAGGATTCAACTTCAATCCATTAGCCGCCATCCATCCTCCAACCGCCTCCAGGCACTCACACAGGACCTTCACCGCCTTCACTGGTTCTGATTTGAAAGAGAGGTAGAGCTGGGTATCATCTGCATATTGATGGACACCCAGTCCAAACCCCCTGATGATCTCTCCCAGCGGCTTCATATAGATGTTAAAAAGCATGGGGGAGAGGACGGAACCCTGAGGCACCCCACAAGTGAGGGCCCAAGGGTCTGAACACTCATCCCCCACCAGCACTTTCTGAACACGGCCCAGGAGGAAGGAGCGAAACCACTGTATAACAGTGCCCCCAGCTCCCAACCCCTCTAGACGGTCCAGAAGTATGTTATGGTCGATTGTATCAAAGGCCGCTGAGAGATCCAGCAGAACTAGGAAACAACTCTCACCTTTGTCCCTAGCTCGCCGGAGATCATCAACCAGTGCAACCAAGGCAGTTTCAGTCCCATGATGAGGCCTGAACCCCGATTGGAAGGGATCCAAATGGTCCGCATCCTCCAGGCGTCCCTGGAGTTGTTCAGCAACCACACACTCAATCACCTTGCCCAAGAATGGAAGATTTGAGACTGGGCGATAGTTGGCCATACTGGCCGGGTCTAAAGATGGTTTTTTAAGAAGCGGTTTAATGACCGCCTCTTTCAGCAGATCTGGGAATGTTCCCTCACAGAGGGAAGCATTCACCACCCCGCAGAGCCCATCGCCCAGCCCTTCCCGGCTTGCTTTTATTAGCCAGGATGGGCAAGGATCAAGGAGACAGGTGGTTGGTTTCACGCATCCAAGCAGCCTGTCCACATGCTCGGGGGTAACGGATTGAAATTGATTCCATGCAACTTGATCAGACAGAGCTCCAGCACTCTCCCGCCCCAGCCCTGCTCCCACGGTGGTGTCTAGCTCCTTCCGAATATGAGTGATTTTATCTGCAAAAAACTTTGCAAAATCGTTGCAGGAGATCTTGGGGTCTTTACAAGGCCCCGGTGGTAAAGGTGGTTCCGTTAAATTGCGGACCACCTGAAAGAGTCTCCTGCTACTATTTTCTGCAGATGCAATAGAGGCGGTGAAGAAAGTCTTCTTCGCCGTCGCTATCGCCACTTGGTAGGCTCGACGTTGAGCTCTAACCTGTGTCCGGTCAGATTCGGAGTGAGTTTTCTGCCACCGACGCTCTAGCCGTCTCAGCGATTGTTTCATCGCCCTCAGCTCCAGGGAAAACCACGGGGCTGTCCGGGCTCCATGCAATCGGAGAGGGCGCTTCGGAGCCAGACAGTCGATAGCCCTGGTTAACTCCGCATTCCAGCGGGCCACCAGGGAATCAGCTGAAAGGCCATCAACATGGGATAAAACATCCCCTACCGCTCTCTGGAAACCATTTGGATCCATTAAGTGGCGGGGGCGGACCATCCGAATCGGTCCCACCTCCCTGCAGAGGGGAAGGGTCGCGGAGAAGTCCAGTTGCACCAGGAAGTGATCTGACCATGGTACTTCTTTGGTTTCGCTTTTACTTAATGTCAGATCACCAACATCCATAGAGGTGAACACCAGGTCTAAGGCATGCCCGTGGCTATGAGTTGGGCCAGACTTATTCAGGGACAGCCCCATGGAGGCCATGCTTTCCACGAAGTCCCGAGCGGCCCCTTGTAAGGTCGTGTCGGCATGGATGTTAAAATCCCCTAGGACAACCAAACTAGGTATCTCCAGGAGAACATCCGCCACAACCTGAAGCAGCTCGGACAGGGAATCCTTGGTGCAGCGGGGAGGTCGGTACACCAAAAGGAATCCTGTACTGCCCCTATTGCCCAACTTCCAGAACATGCACTCAGAAAACTGGGTCTTCCCAGTAGGACGCCCGCTGCAAACTAATTACTTCCTAAAAATCACTGCAACCCCCCCTCCCCGCCCACATGACCTGGGTTGCTGTGCGTAAGAGAAACCTGGTGGGCAAGCGGCAGCAAGGACAGGCCCATCTGCTTCCTCCAACCAGGTCTCTGTCACACATGCCAGGTCAAATCCTCCATCCACAATCAGGTCGTGGATGGCAGTGGTTTTATTCATCATTGACCTGGCATTACACAGCAACACCTTCAGGTTATGTGGGTTTCCCCTTTATTTTCCCATAATTAAGATAGCCATGCCACCCAAAACGGGTGTCATGACCTTCTAGATCTAAAATATCCCAATTTTTTAATAAATACCAATCTTTCAACCAGAGAAGACATGAGGCTTCCTAATATAGCTTCAAATACGGTAACCCGTAGCCACCTCTTTCTACAGTATCTATTAATATCTTGTGCTTTACTCTTGGTCTTTTACCCTTCCACAAAAATTTAGAAATTTCTTTTTGCCACTTGTTGATACTGCTGGTCTTTCCTGTAATTGGAATCGTTTGGAATAGAAAGAGTAGCTTCGGTAAAACTATCATTTTAATTACCGAAATGCGGCCCAGGAATGATAAATTTAACCTTGTCCATGTCTCCAACTGTCTTTTGATATCTTTCCAACAATTGGTATAATTATCTTCATATAAGTTAATATTCTTTGGTGTTATCCATAATCCTAAATACTTGATTTTGGAGTAGATTTTAATTTGTATTATTTGTTCTAATTCTGCTTTTTCATCTGGTGACATATTTTTAACTAATAGTTTTGTCTTGTTTAAATTCATTTTGAACCCCGCAACTTTACCGTAGCCATATATTATTTCCAACGCCTTTCTTAAACTCTGTTTTGGTTGCTCCGTAGTTATAATTAAATCGTCAGCAAATGCCCTCATTTTGTAACTTCTATTTCCCAGCATAATCCCTTTTATTTCTTTTTCTTCCCTAATTTGTTTACATAAAACTTCCAATGTTAATATGAAAATTAGGGGGGATAGTGGGCGACCTTGTCTGACCCCTTTACTGATTTCACACTCCTGTGATAAATTTCCATTGATTATGATTTTAGCTTTTTGTTTTGATTATATTGCTTCAATCCCTTTTATATACTGTACACCAAAATCCATATGGTGTAATAGACCTTTCATAAATTTCCAGGATACCCTGTCGAAAGCTTTTTCTGCATCTATAGCCATTACGACTGCCTTCTTTTCTATTCTTAAGTCTAAATACGCTAATAAGTTTATAATGTTTCTAGTGTTGCTATAAATGTGCCTGCCGGGCAAAAAGCCAGCTTGGTCATTGTGTATCATCATCTGGAAGCCTTTTTTGATCTTTCGGCTAAAATATTTGCATATAATTTATAATCGTTCTTTAGAAGTGCGATAGGCCTATAGTTGTTAATAAGTAGATTGTCCGTTCCCTGTTTTGGAATTAATGCAATAAGGCTGTCTTTCCAAGAATCCGGCATGGTTCCGTCTTTTAAGATGTTGTTCATGATACTTCTTTTTTTTTATAAAAAAAATACATTTTTATTAAAGTTTTAAACAAACACAAAAGCACAAACATAAACAACACAAATAACAAGTATAGTTTCAAATCCTTATTTTCTTAACATCTTCCCCTGTCTTCCCCACACCTCCCCTTCTTATATTCCAATTCCAATAATTAGCTCAGCAAGTTCTTGTCCCCAACTTTTACCTTATTATTATTATACTTAATTCATCTTAATTAACCAATTTTAACTTATAAACCTCAATTTAAACAACAATACTCATTCTTTACACCCTTTTCTAAGGTCGACCCAAATTCCCTTCCACGAATTTCCCAATTTTTATATTAAGTGCAAAACAAAATAACAGAAAAACAACATATAATTAAACACCCTGAAATATACTCAGAGTCGCAAAGTGATTTCATGCTCTTTATTCAGCTCATAGTGGTGAGGAGGAATGAATGAAAGTCCCCTAAAAGTATCTGCTTTATATACATTATTTACACAATGGGCTGCACATGATTGGTTAATTCTGGAATTCTACTGTAAGCCAATCAGGTTGTGGATTCACTTATATCTGGAGCATGATTGGGTGGTTCCTGCCAACCAATCATACTGCTGCATTGTTCTTGGACCAATCAGACTGCTGCATTCTGAATCCTATTGTTCTCGGACCAATCAGACTGCTGCAATTTGGATCCTATTGTTCTAGGACCAATCAGACTGCTGCAGTTTGGATCCTATTCAACTCAGTACATAACACCCCTCCCCTCTAAGTTCCAGTCCTGCCCGGGAGGTCGCATTCATAGTCCTCGAGTTACGCCGGCAGCCTACGTGTGCGTTGCGGCCTGTGGTGTTCCCTGGTCTGGGGTTCAGGTTCTGGCTCGTGTTCCAAGGATGCTGGCTGTGATGGGCCTGTTTGGTCTGGCGCAACCGGCTCGCTCAGTCGTGGTTCTGGTTCCGGTGTCCTTTCGGCCTTGCGGGTCCTCTCTGTATTTACTGATTCTGCCTCTCCTGCTGGCCCCTCCTGGTCTATGGGCCTCACTGCCCCTCTGTTCCCTTGGGACTCCTCTGACCTTTCCTCCTCCTGGTTTTCTCCTGGGAATCGTCGCCGTATCTGGTTGCAGTGGCGGCGCCAGCATTGCCCCCCATCCGTTAGCACCTCGTACGACACGGGGCCAGTGACCCTGGTGACTGTGGCGGGTACCCATGCTGGGCCTGCCCCAAAATTCTTCGCATACACTGGGTCCTGGGCCTCGAAGGTCCGGGGTTTCCTGCCTTCCCCCACCACTACCTCATCCTGAGCTCTATCGGGGTGAAGGCGGTCCAATCTGATTGCAAGGCGCCGACCCATTAGTAGTTCAGCAGGGCTCCAGCCAGTCGTTGAGCTGGGGGTGCTGTGCTGTGCTAGGAGGAATGTGGCAAGGCGGTACTCCCAATCCCCTTGCGTCATGCGGCGAAGGGTGTCCTTGGTGTTCCACACCATGCGTTCTGCTTGGCCATTGGTGGCAGGGTGGAAAGGCGCCGAACGGATGTGGCGGATGGCGTTCTGCGCTGTGAAGGTTTTGAACTCTCCTGACGTAAATGCAGTCCTGTTGTCTGAGATGAGAGTGTCAGGGAGCCCGTGGGTTGCAAACAGCCTGCGTAGTACCCGGATGGCTGCGGACGTGGAAGTGGACGGTACCAGTGCGACTTCCAGCCATTTGGTGTAGGAGTCCACCACTATGAAGAATGTTTTCCCCTGAAAGGGGCCAGCGAAGTCCACATGCAGGCGTGACCATGGTGCTCGGGCGGACTCCCAGGACTGGACTGGGGCCCTTGGGGGATCTGGGCGGGATTCTTGGCAGGCCTGGCAGTGTTTGACCCAGGCCTCTATCTCTCCGTCGATCCCTGGCCACCACACATAACTCCTGGCAAGGGCCTTCATTCTTACTACCCCTGGGTGTGTCTCATGTAGGGCTGTGAAGACCCTTTTGCGGAGGGGCTGGGGAACAACGACCCTGCTTCCCCATAACAGGCACCCCTTGTGGGCCGACAGTTCATGTTTGCGGGTTGTGTAGCCAGCGAATTCTGGCTCAGGGCTGCTGCTGGGCCATCCCCTCCACACCCAGTCCAGGACCCGGGAGATGACCCTATCTTTCTTGGAATGGTGTGCAACTTCTTGTGCCTGAATGGGGCGGTCAGGAAGCAGCTCCAGGCTCATAACCTCTTGTGCAGGTGCTGGGTCAGGGCCTGTTTCCGGTAGTGGTAGCCTGCTGAGGGCGTCTGCATGGCCCATTGCCTTCCCCGGGCGGTGAATCAGTGCATACTGGTAGCTGGCAAGGAAAATTGACCACCTGAGGACGCGAGGAGACAGCACTTGGGGGGGGTCTGCTTTTCGGGGGCAAACAAGCCAAGCAACGGCTTGTGGTCAGTCACCACGGTGAAGGGCCGCCCGTACAAGAAATCATGGAATTTTTTTACTCCCTTCACGATTGCCAGACCCTCCTTGTCTATTTGCGAGTAGTTCTGCCCGGTTGCGTTGAGTGTCTGGGAAAAGTATGCCACCGGTACCTCTCTTCCATCCGGGAGTTGGTGTCCCAGGACAGCGCCAATGCCATAGGGTGAGGCGTCGCATGCTAGCACCACCGGCAGCCTCTCGTCGAAGTGTGCCAAGACCGAGTTTGAGACAAGCAAGTCCTTGACTGCCTGGAATGCAGCCTGCTGGTGCTGGCCCCACACCCAAGGGGCCCGCTTGTCCAGGAGTCTGTGTAGGGGCTCTGCTACCGCCGCCTTGTGGGGAAGGAAGGAATGGTAAAAGTTCAATAGTCCCAAGGAGGCCTGAAGTTCAGTCTTGCTCTTGGGTGCTGGGGCATCACAGATGGCCCGTACCTTGTCCCCAGTCGGGTGGACCCCTTCTGCGTCCACCATAAATCCCAGAAAGTCCACCTGAGGCACTCCTAGTAGACATTTTTCCTGCTTCACCTTGAGACTCGCCGTCTGGAAACGGTGCAGAATGGTGCGGAGGCGGTCCTCAAAATCCTCTGGTGTGGGCCTGGCAATCAACACATCATCGAAGAAGGGGGTGACGCCAGGAATCCCTTTAAGGAGCGAGTCCATTAGATTCTGGAATATGCCTGGTGCCACACTGACACCGAATTGCATCCGCTTTACCCTGAACGCTCCTCTGTGCGTCACAATCGTCTGTGCCTCTGCTGTGGCCTCATCTACTGGCAGCTGTTGATATGCTTGGGCCAAGTCCAGCTTGCCAAAAATTTTCGACCCAGCCAGGGTGGCAAGGACATGGCTGACCACTGGCACTGGGTATGCATGGGCCGTGAGGGCCTTGTTTATGGTACATTTGTAGTCTGCGCAGATGCGGACCGAACCATTAGGCTTGACGGGTGTGACGATTGGGGTTTCCCAGGGGGCATTAGGCACCGGCTCCAGCACTCCTTGCTCCACGAGCCGGTCCAATTCCTCGTCTATACGGGGTTTCAGGGAGAACGGGACCCGGCGGGCCTTGAGCCTGACCGGTCGTACTGCGGGGTCAAGCTGTAGAGCAATGGGGGGGGGGCCGTATACTGTCCCAATTTCCCATTGAAAACCCCTGGAAATTCCTTGCAGATGGCGTCCACGTCCACTTGTAAGGTAGTGTGGTTCACCCCGGTGATGGCTAGCCCCAGTGGTCCAAACCATGCCAATCCCAGTAAGCTAATGTAGGGGCCCTTGACCACGAGCAAGTCCAGTTGCCGTGTCCGCCCTCGGTATTGCACCCTGAAGGTCCCCACCCCCATTGTGGGGACCTTACGTTTCTGGAAGTCCTGGAGGGTGAATGGGGCCTGTCGGAGCCCGCCGTTACGATATAGGGTTACACTGCCCAGAGGGGGGGGAACATAACTCCTTATAAGGTCAATGCATTCCAATACATTGTAAAGCTCAGAGTGCTGTGTGTGGCAGTCAGCTCAGCGGGATCCCACCTTCGTCGCCAGTGAAATATACTCAGAGTCGCAAAGTGATTTCATGCTCTTTATTCGGCTCATAGTGGTGAGGAGGAATGAATGAAAGTCCCCTCAAAGTATCTGCTTTATATACATTATTTACACAATGGGCTGCACATGATTGGTTAATTCTGGAATTCTACTGTAAGCCAATCAGGTTGTGGATTCACTTATATCTGGAGCATGATTGGGTGGTTCCTGCCAACCAATCATACTGCTGCATTGTTCTTGGACCAATCAGACTGCTGCATTCTGGTTTGTTTTGTTTTTAATATTTTTATTGCATTTTTTCTTTCAGATAGAAACACAGAATCAGATAAACAAAGAAATAAGAACAAAGAGAAAAGAAAAAAGAAAAATTCATCTTATCATAGCTTCTTTCAGTCTTCTACCGGACTTCCCCACATCCCCCCCACCGTGCATTCTTAACAATAAAAATATCAGCAAATTATAACCTTGTTTCATGCGTTCTTTTGTACTCTTAAATAATTACGTTTTAAGTTTAAATTACTTATTATCACTTTACTCTAAGAACAAATATAATGTTATTTTAAACATTAGTCTTTCCCTTAATATAACTTAATTTCATATACCGTCTATTCTCCTTGCTGAAGCTAACCTTTCCAAATCATGCGAAATCTTATAGTTCATATAACTTATAAAATTTTTGTAAACAGTCCTTAAATTTTTTCCAGTCCTCCTCCATTGCCTCTTCTCCCAAATCTCGGATTCTGGCAGTCATCTCGGCCAATTCCATATAGTCCATCAATTGCGTCTGCCACTCTTCCAGTGTGGGTAAATCTTGAGTCTTCCAGTGTTTTGCAATAAGTATTCTTGCTGCTGTAGTTGCATACATAAATAACTTTCTATCCTTCTTTAACACCTTTTGGCCGACAATGCCCAAGAGAAAGGCCTCTGGTTTCTTACGAAAGGTATACTTAAATACCTTTTTTAACTCATTATAAATCATTTCCCAGAAGGCCTTCACTTTTGGACAGGTCCACCAAAGGTGAAAGAATGTCCCTTCAGCCTCCTTACATTTCCAACATTTATTATCAGACAAATGATATATCTTAGCCAGCTTGACTGGGGTCATGTACCACCTGTATATCATTTTCATGATATTTTCTTTCAGGGCATTACATGCCGTAAACTTCATACCGGTGGTCCATAACCTTTCCCAGTCTTCAAACATGATGTTGTGCCCAATGTCTTGAGCCCACTTTATCATGGCTGATTTAACAGTCTCATCCTGAGTGTTCCATTTAAGCAGCAAGTTATACATTCTCGATAATACCTTAGTCCTTGGTTCTAACAGTTCTGTCTCTAGTTTCGATTTTTCCACCTGGAATCCTATTTTTTTATCCAACTTGAAAACCTCTTGAATTTGAGCATAATGAAGCCAATCTTGCACCTTATTCTTTAATTTTTCATAGCTCTGTAACCTCCAATTGTCTCCAACTTTTTCTACTATTTCCCCATATTTCAGCCAGCCGGCCTCCATATTGGGTTTTTTTCGAGCCTTGGCCTCCACTGGTGATAACCAACTCGGAGTCTTACCTTCTAATAAGTCTTTGTATTTTATCCAGACCATAAATATTGCTTTTCTGACAATATGGTTTTTGAACATTTTATGAGTTTTTACCTTGTCATACCACAAATACGCATGCCATCCTAACGAATTATTAAAACCTTCCAGATCTAGGACATCAGTGTTCTCTAGAAGTAACCAATCCTTCATCCAGCAGAAGGCTGCAGCTTCATAATATAACCTTAAGTCTGGCAGGGCAAACCCCCCTCTTTCTTTTGCATCAGTTAGTATTTTAAACTTTATTCGGGGCTTTTTGCCCTGCCAAACAAACTTTGAAATATCCTTCTGCCACTTTCCAAAACATTCCACTCTGTCCACGATCTGTAAGGTTTGGAACAAAAACAACATCTTTGGCAATACGTTCATCTTTATAGCTGCTATTCGGCCCAACAAGGAAAGTTTCAGTCTTGACCAAGTTTCTAGATCTTTTTTAACTTCTAACCAGCATTTTTCATAGTTATCTTTAAATAAGTTCAAATTTTTGGAAGACAAGTTAACCCCCAGGTATTTCACTTTTTTGACCACATTTAACTCTGTTTCCCTCTGAAACCCCTCTGTTTCTAAGGGTGTCAAGTTTTTCCCCAAAGCTTTAGTTTTTTGTTTGTTCAACTTGAATCCCGCCACCCGACCAAACTCCTGAATCAGTTCTAAAACTCTTTTTGTACTAGATTCTGGCTCCTGTAGTGTTAAAACCAAGTCATCTGCAAAAGCTTTCAGTTTATATTGTTTCACTCCGACCCGTATTCCTTGTACCAGCCGGTCCTCCCTAATCATATTCAAGAGCACCTCCAGGACTGAGATAAATAATAGGGGGGAGAGAGGGCACCCCTGTCGTGTTCCTTTTTCAATTTGGAACTCTTCTGTCACCACATTGTTCACTATCAACTTAGCTTTTTGTTCTGAATAAATTGCTTCTAAACCATTTTCAAACCCCCGTCCCACTCCCATCCCTTCCAGGTTTTTCTTCATAAACTTCCAATAAATGTTGTCAAAGGCCTTCTCCGCATCAATAAAAATTAACACTACTTTAGTGTTAATGTTAGTTTGCAAAAGTGCCAGAATATCAATAATGTTCCTAGTGTTGTCAAACAAATGTCTGCCTGGGAGAAAGCCTGCCTGGTCCTTATGAATTACTTCATTTAATACCTTTTTGAGTCTACTTGCCAAAATGTCTGCAAATATTTTGTAGTCCACATTTAGGAGTGAGATGGGACGGTAGTTCTTGAGCTGAGTCTTTTCAGTTTCCACTTTAGGTATCAATGTGATGAAAGCTTCTTTCCACGTTTCCGGTGCCCTCCCTCCCTCCATAATCTGATTACAAACCTCCATTAGTGGTTGTGTCAAATAGTTTTTTAATATCTTATAGTACTTGGAGGTAAGTCCATCTGGGCCTGGAGATTTGCCCAACTGCATATTCTGAATGGCATCCTCAATTTCCTGTTGTGTTATTCTGTAGTTCAAGATTGATCTCTTCTCCTGAGATAATTTTGGTAGGCCATTAGCTTTTAAAAATTGATCCATCTCAGACACTTCCTCGGGCCCTTGCGTGTACAATTTTTTAAAATATTTCTGGAAGCACTTTCTAATTTCATCTGGTTTCTGAATGTTTTTCCCTTCAACCTCTAGATTGGTAACATAGTTAAATTTTTGTCTCTTTTTCAACTGCCATGCTAGCAGTTTTCCACATTTATTCACCGATTCAAAAGATCTTTGTTTCATTTGTTTAATTTTCCATTCCACTTCTTGGTTTATCAATTTCGTATATTGTGTCTGGTGGAATTTAATTTCTCTTAGAATCTCTTTTGATTTTGGTTTTAATCTCAATTTTTTCTCTCCATCTCTTATCCTCTCTAGTATCTTGTCCTTTTTTCCATTCCAGAGTTTTTTCTTGATCGTATTCTGTTGTATCAGAAACCCTCTCATTACAGCTTTATTTGCGTCCCAGATTGTTCTCTTTCCCACCGAGGTGTTCAAATTAATTTCAAAATAGTCCTTTAAAGTTTTTTGGGCCTTCTTTACAATCTCTTGATCTCTTAGTAGGTTGTCATTCATTTTCCATCTGAAGGAACCTGTCAGGGAACTGCCATCGGAGGAACAGGTGGGGAAAGGGCTCACGGAGGCTGGGAGGGACTCAGCAGCTGAAGCAGGGACCAGCAGGGGGAGAGGTGGGTCTCTGGAGGAAAGTCTCACGGAGGCTGAGAGAGACTCATCAGCTAAAGCAGGAACTAGCAGGGTGAGAGGTGGATCTCTGAGGGAAAGCGAGCAAGAGGGAGGGCTCAGGGACACGTCCAGCGAGAACAGTGGGGAGGTGTCTGAAGCTCCCATAGGGAGACCCATTCCTCGCTGGAAGCTGTCACGCCGCGAGTCCAGAAGACGTGTTTCCGTTAAGGAGCTTTTATGCTGGAAACGCTTCCGAAAGCAACCACTGTCGGAATCTGCAAGTGACTAGAGCAGACATGTCTGAGGAGCTCCGTCACAGACAGAGGTTTGTGGATTTGCACAAACTCTGAGGGACTACGATTTTACGCACAAGCAGCTCATCATCCCATCACAGCATTCTGACAGTCTTTGTAAGCTGTCTGTGCAGGAGAAGGCATCATGAGCGACCCAGCCGGAACCGGAGAAGCAGGAGTTGGAGCGGGTCCAAGCTTGGAAGAAAGGTACCGAGCGTTGGAAATCCAACTGGCGCTGCAGACGGCGAGGCTTGAGGAGAGAAGGGCTCAGGATGCAGACAAGAAGGGAAAAGCCACCCAGTTCACCAGAAAGGTACCAGGATTGGTGCAGAAGTTTGGGGGGGACCCCAAGGACTACCATGCCTTTAGGACAGAGATGCAATATGCCCTCAATGTGCAGTTTGATGAATTCCCTGATGAGGAATCACGAGTGGCTTTCGTGATTGGGCATCTTGAAAGGGGGGCGAGGGACTGGGTTAGACCCCTGATGGCAACGAATAATGACGTTCTAAAGGACACAATGAAGTTCTTTCGTGCGATGGATTTGATGTTTTCCAGCGATATTGAGCAGGGAGTGGTCCGCAGACAGCTAATGGCTTGCAAACAGGGGAGCCGATCTGTCCGTGAGTATTGGACTGAGTTCACCATGCTGGTTCATAGATTGGGGTGGGACTTATCGGCGGAACCCATTCAAATGCTATTTGAAGAAGGTCTTGCTTTGGCTGTGAAAGACGAACTTTCCCGGAGTCCCAGGGCGGTTTCTATGGATCAGCTGACCAAATCTGCACTGACCATAGGGGCGCGCCAGGAGGCGAGAGCCTTGGAGAGGCGGGAAGGGAAAGGGGAACGGTGGAAGGAGTTCCGCATTCCAGACATTCCAGAGCCAACTTTCCCGCCGGCAGAGCCGATGGAAATCGGAACAACGCGCGCGCGCGCAGTTTCAAAACCCAGTGAGGGGGGAAAGAAGGATGGAAAAGGCGCCCGGAAATGCTATCTCTGCCAACAGCCAGGTCACTTTGCCAGAGTCTGCCCCCAGAGGAAGGAATGGCAAGGGATGGTGGGAGCTGTGGAGGGAGGAGTGGAGGAAATACCGGAGCCAGTAAAAGCTAACGCCTGGCTGCCACCGTCGGGGCACAGCAGCCAGGCCAAAGAGCAGTGAAAGTGCCCAAGCCAGAACCTCCGAAACCTGCCTTAGTGATAGAAGTGTCCCTAGAGCTGCAAAACGGCTACCCTCTAAAGATAAAGGCGCTGTTGGACTCAGGCAGCTCCTGCAATTTTATGAGCAAAGAGTTTGCAGCTGAACACCAGATACAGACGATCCCTTTAAGCAACCCCCTGCAGGTGACCACGATCGATGGCAGAGAGCTGTTGGGAGGAGAAGTCAGCTTGCAGACCGTCCCAATGATCATGAAGGTGGCAAGGCACACCGAACTGATAGCTTTTAATGTGGCCACCTTGGGAGGGGCTCCTATTATCTTGGGGATGAGCTGGCTGGCGTTACATGATCCGCTGGTGGGCTGGCATCAGAGAGTGGTTTCCTTTGGTTCAGCACATTGCTTAGAACACTGCAGGGAAGGAAAGGGTTCAGCAGGGGCCCAAGCTACCCTAGCAGGGACGGAAGTAACGGAGCATGTGAAGGTACCACGACAATACGCAGATCTCAGCGACGTGTTCAGCGAAAGGGAAGCTGACCAACTACCCCCGCATAGACCCTTTGACTGTCAAATCAATTTACTCCCGGGGGCACAGCTCCCTGTAGGCAAGCTGTACGCCATGTCAGACAGAGAGATGCAGGAGTTAAGAGAGTTTATTGACAAGAACCTGAAGCGAGGTTTCATCAGAGAGTCCAGAGCGGTGGGAGGCAGCCCAGTGTTTTTTTGTGGATAAGAAAAACACGGACAAGCCGAGACTGGTGTGTGACTTCAGGGCTTTAAACGCAGTGTCAGAACCAGCGGCCTTCCCTATGCCCAGGATCGACGACATTTTGAACAGGGTGCGGAAGGGAAAGATTTTTACAAAGCTGGACCTCAGGGGGGCGTACAACCTGATACGCATAAGGAAAGGGGATGAATGGAAAACCACCATGTTCACCCCTTTGGGGGCATTTGAATATTTAGTAATGCCTTTTGGCCTACAAGCAGGCTCGGCGTGCTTCCAATCGTTTATGAACCATGTACTGGGGTCTTTGCTTTACAAGAATTGCGTGGCCTTCCTAGATGACGTGTTGGTGTATTCTGAGAATGAGGAGCAGCATGTGAGAGACGTCAGAGAAGTGTTAAGCAGGCTGCAAGCCAACCGGCTGTGGGTGAAACTGGAGAAGTGTCAGTTTCATACCAAGGAGGTGGAATTCCTGGGGTACCGCCTGTCAGACAAGGGATTGGCCATGGATCCCGGAAAGGTCCAGGCAGTGCTGGAATGGAAAACACCCAAAACAAAGAAGGATGTGCAGAGGTTTCTAGGGTTTGGGAACTTTTATCGTAAGTTCATCCAAAACTTTGCTCACCTGACGGCGCCCATTACAGACTGTCTCAGCAGTAAGAAGAAATTCGTTTGGACTGAGGAGGCGGAGCGAGCATTTGAGGAGCTGAAAAGGGCCTTCGCCTCTGAAGAACAACTTCTACATGTGGATTTACAAAAAAAACTGAGAGTCGAAACAGACGCCTCAGACAGAGCCATAGGGGCGGTGCTTCTTCTGCAGCCAGGGAAGGAGGAGTCAGAATGGAGACCGTGTGCCTTTTTTTCGCGAAAGCTGAACAAATCCGAGAGGAATTACACGGTGTATGACCGAGAACTACTTGCCATTCATGAGGCTTTCCGGAGATGGAGGCACCTGCTAATTGGCGCACAACATAAGGTGCAAGTGTGCACTGACCACAAGAACCTAGAGTATTGGAGAACGGCACGAATGCTCAACCAACGGCAGTTGAGATGGGCCCAGGAGTTCTCCAAATTTAACTTTGAGATTTGTTACGTGCCAGGCCCAGAGAACGTTAGGGCGGACGCTCTCTCACGCAAACCTGAATATTTGGAGGGGGAGGGAGCACCCGAAGAAAGACATGTCATTCCAGAGGACCGCTGGGTGTGTGGGGCGGCATTGGTGGGGCAAAGAGAACTGGTAGAGGGAACGGAGAATGATGAATACGCCCAGGACAAACTCAGGGGTCTCAGGAGTGAGGGAGATAAACCCGGAGGTTTTGAGGAGAGAAACGGGGCGTTGTATTACAAGGGAGCGTTATATATACCTGAAGGAGATTTGAGGGGAAAGGTACTCAAGCAGCTGCACGATAGCCCCACAGCAGGGCATTTTGGGCAACACAAAACCATGTGGCTGGTTACCAGGGAATTTTGGTGGCCCAAGGTCAGGGAAGATGTGCGGGAGTATGTGAGAGGGTGTGACCAATGCCAGCGAGCCAAAGGGGAGAGGCGGGCACCAGCAGGGTTATTAGAACCGCTACCCACACCTGAAAGACCATGGGAAGCAGTGGCAATAGATTTCATGACTGATTTGCCAAAATCCAGAGGGAAAACAGCCATCATGGTTGTGGTAGACCTGTTAACCAAAATGGCCCACTTTATAGCCTGCTCACATGCTGTCACGGCAGAAGAAACAGCTAAATTGTTTGTAGAAAATGTGTTTAGGTTGCATGGTGCCCCCTTGAGGGTGGTTTCAGACCGAGGGAAACAATTTACTTCCAGGTTCTGGAGGAAGCTCATGAGCTTACTGCATGTAGAGGTCAATTTTTCGACTGCCCGGCATCCTGAAACCAACGGGCAGGCGGAAAGAGCCAATGGCATCCTCCAGCAATATTTGAGGTGTTATGTGAATGACAGAGAGAATGATTGGGTGGAGAAGCTGGCGTTGGCAGAATTTGCCTACAACAATGCGGAGAACGTGTCCACGGGGATGAGCCCCTTTTTGGCTAATTACGGGTGCCATCCCCGGGCTTTCCCAGGGGGGGAAGGGGAGAACTGGAGCGTTCCAGCTGCCGAACAGTTCGTAGAAGAAATGGAAGCGATCCATCGCCAGCTCCAACTTAACTTAGACAGGGCCAAGGAGGAATATAAGAGGCAGGCAGACAAAAACAGAAGAGAAGGTGAAACCATTAGGGTGGGGGACCAGGTGTGGCTGTCAACCAAAGGGTTACCATTCAAAGGGGGTTGTAAGAAGTTAAGACCCAAAAGATTGGGTCCCTTTGAAGTCACGCAACAGGTCAACCCAGTGGCTTTCAGACTCCGGTTACCGAACCACATGAAGCTGCACCCAGTTTTCCACAGGTCGTTGCTGTCACCGTATAAAGGGGACAGAGAAGGGAGGGTCACTCGGGGACCAGCAATGGAGGAAAGGGAACACAGCTACCATGTAGCGGAGATCCTCGATTCCAGGTGGAAGGGAGATCAAGTAGAGTATTTGGTAATGTGGGAAGGGGAACCGGAGTCGGAAAACACCTGGGTCATGGCAGAGGATGTCAATGACGAGGTTTTAATAGAAACCTTTCATCAGAGGTTCCCAGGTAAACCTCAGCCTGTGGCCAGGTTCCGGAGGGAATACTTTGCCACCACCGACGAAGAAGAGGAGTTGGAGGGGTTCACAGATTCCGAGGAGGAGGAGGATTCAGCGAGCCGGAACGGCGACCGATGGAGGGAAATGTTCGAGACGTCTGAAGATGAAGAGGATTCTTTTCGGGGTTTTACCTCCTCACCGCCCAGAGGAGAGGGAACAGGAGGGGGTGAAGGGGGCCCTGGAGGGGAGGTGGATGTCAGGGAACTGCCATCGGAGGAACAGGTGGGGAAAGGGCTCACGGAGGCTGGGAGGGACTCAGCAGCTGAAGCAGGGACCAGCAGGGGGAGAGGTGGGTCTCTGGAGGAAAGTCTCACGGAGGCTGAGAGAGACTCATCAGCTAAAGCAGGAACTAGCAGGGTGAGAGGTGGATCTCTGAGGGAAAGCGAGCAAGAGGGAGGGCTCAGGGACACGTCCAGCGAGAACAGTGGGGAGGTGTCTGAAGCTCCCATAGGGAGACCCATTCCTCGCCGGAAGCTGTCACGCCGCGAGTCCAGAAGACGTGTTTCCGTTAAGGAGCTTTTATGCTGGAAACGCTTCCGAAAGCAACCACTGTCGGAATCTGCAAGTGACTAGAGCAGACATGTCTGAGGAGCTCCGTCACAGACAGAGGTTTGTGGATTTGCACAAACTCTGAGGGACTACGATTTTACGCACAAGCAGCTCATCATCCCATCACAGAACCGGCTGGAGTAAGTCTCAATTCCATTTTCATAGTGTTATGGTCGGAGCAAGTCTTTGGGCAGATTTCCACTCTTCTAGTCTTAGGTGCCAGCCCTCTAGTTGTCCAAATTTGGTCGATTCTTGTCCATGACAGGTGGGCCTCAGAAAAGAAAGTTCCTTCTTTACCTAAGGGGTTTCTTGTCCTCCAGATATCAATCAAATCCATATTGTTGGTTAATTCAAAAAAAGTTTTTGGTAGTCTGCCGTCCTTGGTTAGATTTTGATTCTGTGACTTATCCATGTAAGTAGAGACCACCCCATTCATGTCTCCCATCATAATGATGTTGGAATAGTCCAGATAGTCCAGCAATGTCTCATGCAGCTTCTTGTAAAATTCCGATTTCCCCTCATTTGGTGCATAAATTCCTAATATCAGAACTTTTTCTCCTTGAGTTTGTATTTCAATTGCCAGGATTCTTCCTTGTTCGTCTTTAAACAAAAATTTCGGTGACAAGTTCTCCTTTGCATAGATCACCACACCTCTCTTTTTAACTCTATCTGATGAAATGAATTCTTGGCCTAGTCTTTTGTTGATTAACACTTTCCTGTGGAGTCTAGTCACATGTGTTTCCTGCAAACAAATAATGTCCAAATGTTCTTTTTTCAAAATATGAAAGATCCTTCTTCTTTTTTCCGGGGAATTTGCTCCATGAATATTCCAACTATACAGCTGCAGAGACATCCTGAATCAATCTGTTGTTTCTCTTTATGGGGTGTCCTTCTTTTCGTCTGGATCCGAAGGTGTAGGAGTTGGTACTATACCAGGCTGTGACGGTGGCCAAGGAATTGCTGATCCCTTCTGCAAGTCCTCTCCGTAGTCGTGCAGGAACTTCTTGTTATCTTCTGTTGTTTTAATTTTAACTTTCTTTCCTTTGTAGTTAAAGGATAGGCCTTGAGGAAACTCCCACCTGTAAGGAATCGCGTTGCCTCTCAATAGTCTTGCTAAATCAGTATATGCGGTTCTAAGGTCCAAATGTTGTTTTGGAATATCTCTGTAAATTTCTGCTCTTTTGCCTTGAATATCAAGTGATTTCTTAAAATGGAGGTCTAATATTTTGTCTCTCTCCTGTTTAGATCTCAGAATAATCAAACAGTCTCTGGGCCTGTCCCTCCTTGCGATTCTTCCCAATCTAAACGCAGTTGTTATTTTAAAGTCCTTGTCTGCTTCTATATCCCAGAACTTAGAAAATTCTGCTGTGAAGAAGCCAATCAGATCTTCCTTCTCAAGCTCTGGAATAGCTCTAAGTCTCAAATTATTTTCCCGATTTCTCAATTCCACCATAGACAGGTAGGCCTGCTGGTCACTGATGTGCTTCTGGAGTGGCCTTACCTCTCCTTTTATGGCCTCAACTTTCTGATTTGCTTGCTCTGCCTTTAAATTGGCTGCCTCAGCCAGTTTCCGATTCTCCTCAGTTGCTTCCTTAAGGTTCCCAATTGCTTGTGAATGTTGTGCAACTTGTTCGGACAGTTTTGTAATAGAGGATGTGGCTAGGTCAATTTTTGCTGATTGGTCATCCACCTTCTTATTCAAGATTGCAAATTGTTCTAGCATTTCTTTTAAGAAGGAATTAGATTCTCCTTCAGCCATACCCTCTGTTGTTGACTGTTCAGCTCCCTTTTCTTGTACTCCCAAAACAGCTGGGACAGATGATCTACGTGACTGAGTAGTCAAAGTTGTTTGCAGAAGGTGGGCTTGCCTTGCTTTCGTTTTTGCAGCTCTTGTTTTCGGTTGGCCACTCATTCCACTCCTGTCTATGAGTCAAGGTCAAATTGTATATTATCCCATGGGAAAGACAGTTCCCAAATGTAAATAACAGAACAGCAGAGAGTCAAAATAAAGTTTGTTCCCAGGCAATTGTAGATCCAAAACTCCACTAGGGGGAGTGTTGTTACAGTTCAAGTAATAAGGAAAGAAGTTTATCCACCATTAAAGTCCCTGCAGTCCCAAATAGTTTACCAATAGTCCTTCGAACTTTTTTAACTTACAGAGCACTTCCCAAATTGCCACAAAGTCTCTCCTAAAAGGTGCCAGTTACAATTTCTTTAATTGTATCTTCCAATAACACTCAACTGTAACTGTTTCTATTATAAATAAAGTTTCCGCAATGACAGTTCTCTTTTTCTCCTGTCAGTCCGATGTTTGGTGTCTTAATTCTTTATAATCCATAAAGGGAAGGGAAGTCCCCATTAAAATCCAATAGAATATAAGAAAAGATTCTTGTCTTTACCCTTTTGTAAGCCAATTCCTCCAGCGCACGACAGTCCCAAATTTATAATCCTTTTAAAACTGCTTCCAGCTTGTCAGTTTCTTTGCCTTTGATCTTTAAGCACTGCCGGGAGACGGACTTCCTGTTTCTCTTTTTTTTTTTTTATAAAATTTTTATTTGGTTTTCTGCTTTTATAGAGACAAAACATACACAAAGAAAAAACAAAAGACAAAAACATGTATAGAATCAGCAAATCCCCGTTTCATAACCTTGTTCCCTGACTTCCCCCCACCTCCCCTCGTGCATCCCAGTTTCAAGATTATATCAGCAAGTTGATATTTCTCCTCTTAACAATCTTATTCATCTTATTACCTTTTTTATAATAAAAATTGATTTTCATAAGTTGGACTTAAGTTCTCTTCCATCGATTTTCATTTTATCTTAGATTAAGAGTCATCTTAACCAAACCTAAAAGTCTTAAGAGTTTTTAAGAATCTCTTCTTCCCTCCCTCCCATCCCCGGTTTTTGTCCCTTCCCAATAAAAATCCAAATTCGAGATTCTCAGCCTGGGTTCCTCACGTCCGAGGCTTTCAAATCTCTTTCCGTCCCTCTCCGCCTGTCCTGTTGGTAGTCCTTTATGTCAGTCGTCGGATCTGGGAAAAGTTCTTTCACCATCAAAATATATCCTCTTCCCACAAGAAGATTCAAAGGTAGCTGCTGAAGGATTTCCACAAAGTCTATCTCTTCAAAGTCTAAGTCCAAACGGAGGCCCCAATCATATTTCTTTGTTTTAAATTCCTGTATTCCATTTTGTCTTGGGACCTCCTCCTTCTTCTTCTGTATCTTTCGCAGACTTGTGGTGGATATGTTCCCAGCGTCTCCTTGCTTGTATTCCACAGATGTCAACTTTTGGTTGTTGCTTCCCAGGATTACTTCTTTTTCTTGTTGTTTAGTCTCTTCCAGCTCTGTAGATATTGTTTCCCAATCAGCTGTGGATTCTTTCTCATTGAGGTCCTCAATACAAAGAGCAGAGTTGCCTGTTCCCAAGGTCATAGTCTCAAGTTGTTTATTCATGGCCAAGCTCTGCTCCTGTAAGATTCCCACCAATTGAAACATCCTTTCGATTTCCACTAGTAACTTTCTTTCCACAGCCATTGTATCCATTGTAATTTCACAGAATTCCCCCTAGGGGGAATCTAGTTACTTAGTTACCTTTTCACCAACAATCCTTTAACTGATTGTTATTACTTTGTTTCCAACAGTTTTAGCTCAATTATAACTCGTCTTAGTCCAGAGGGATCTTAAATGACAATTTCTCACTTTAAACCGCCCGTTTGGCAGCTTTGACAGCTGTCAAACTCCGCAGCTCTTACACAGGCACAAAGGCAGGACATTCCCGAGCCCGGGAGGGGGGGTTGTTTAAAGCAAAAGGAGGGTTTCCAAAACTCCACTCTCCAGCCCAAAATTTCCTTTAGTTAAATCTTGGAAGTTAATGTCCTTTTTAACTCACCCCACCAAGGGTAGGCTCTCCAGCTTAGCTCTTATGTCGTTGCTTAAATCTTCTGCAAGGGGGGGGGGTGCGGACTTCCTTTTAACACACCCCCCGGTCGTCTCTAATTCAAGGTAAAAAATTTTAAAGTCCCAATCCGTCTTACTCACGGGTAGTTCTTTCAGTCCAGATTTTCAAGGAAGGAAGTCGGCGCTCTCTGGTTATGGCTCGCGGCTTCGCTCTACCAAGGTAGCGATCGACTCTCAGTGCCACGCCACCCCCGTATCCCCTCCGCAGCCTTTAAAAAGGCTCTTTGCGAATCAGGGGGGGCGCTTAAGGCACCCGCCGAGTCTTCAGTCCGCAGGCTTCCGCGCCTGCGGTTTTTAAGGGTCCCCGCGTCGCCGGCGCGGCAAAGACCCATCCTCGGTAGAGCCGATACCCTCCGCAGCTCGGAGGGAATCCGCCATTTCCAGATCGCGTCAACCCGGAGCGGACTTCCTGTTTCTCGTCCCCCGCTTTCAGCCAAATTTAGAGTTTTAGTCCCGAAAATAATAGTCCTTACTCACGAGTAAGTAGTTTGGAGCCTGATGTTTCAGGAAGAAAGGTCGGCGCTCATCAGCAGCAGCCGTGCGGCTTCACTCCCGCAGGAAGAGCGATGAACTCACAGCACCGCTTCCCCTCCACGCTTCCGGAGCCCCTTACGGGGTCCCTTCTTCGTTTTGGGGGTCGCTCCAGGTGCCCGCCGAGTCCCACGGCCACGAGCTCACTCTGCCCGTGGTTTTTCTTTGTGGGTCGTCGCTGTGCCGCAGCAGACGACCCTTTTCTGCGGAGCCCCTCTTCAGAGACCGAAGAGGACCGCCATTGCTGTTTCGCGCCGCCTCCGGAAGTCCAGACTGCTGCATTCTGAATCCTATTGTTCTAGGACCAATCAGACTGCTGCAATTTGGATCCTATTGTTCTAGGACCAATCAGACTGCTGCAGTTTGGATCCTATTCAACTCAGTACATAACACACCCTTTGGATTCTAAATCTCTCACCCCCCCTTTCCCGGTTTCGATCCCCAAAAAATGTCCATCAGTCCATCAACTATCAGCCTGGAGATCTCACGTCCGAGGCCCTCAAATCTCTCTCAGTCCCTCTCTGCTGGTTTTTTTGGTAGTCCTTTATATTAGACATCAGGTCTCGGAGAAGCTCTGTCCCTATAGGGTCTATGTTTCTTCCAACCAGACCTCCATGTTCAAAAGTGGAGCCCAAATCTTGTTTCTTTTTGCTTTTAAGTCCAAATGTCCCAAATGTCCCCAAAGCTCCAACTTTCGCCTTGATCAGATTTGTAATCCATAGGTCTTCAGATCTCCCCATAGGGAGATCCCTCCATTCTTCATTCTCTAATTCAAACCAAGCTCTCATAATGCAAATCTTGTTTTTCTTAGCATCTATCTTAGCAGGCCTCTGGCTCTCCTTTGTCGTCTGCGGCATTTCAGCTCCTCCTTCCCACTCCTCTGAAACAGCACATATCTCTTCTTGTTCAGCTGCATAGGTTTCTTGAGTCAAGTCCTTGACACATTCAACAAGTTTGTTTACTTTTAAATTCAAAGTTGTAGCATTTGTAGCCAAAGCTTCACTCTGACCTTGTAACTTTCCCAAGAGAAAAAACATTCTATCCAGCTCAGCCTGTATTTTTCCACCTGCAGTCATTGTAATGTCTCAGAACCCCCTCTAGAGGGATTCTAGTTACTTAATATTCCTTCCACCTCCAATCCAACATTCAAGTTAATTTGTTTCTATTCTTCTTTATTTTCAACAGTTTAAAGTCAAATTGTAACAAAAATAACCAGCAAAGATAGCAGAAACCAATATTTTTTTCGTTTTCCAACTTTGACAGCTAATTTGACAGCTGTCAAATTCTTTATGTCTCCTCAGCAGGCTCTCTCTCGGATCACTCCCGGGTCCCGGGGGGTTGCACTTCAGCTCTTAAAATCAGTTCTTATCCTCCAGCAAAGTTACTTATATTCCCAAGTCGTGGAATTAATAGCTTTTATCCCGCAAAGAGAAGGATGTTCTCTCAACCTTAGTTATCAATTCTTGCTTTAATTTATCTACAGGAAGGGGAGACGGACTTCCTTTTAGCACCTCCCCCGATCGTGCCAAATTCAGAAAAAACGATTTTTAGTTCCAATTTCTGTACTACTCACGGGTTGTTACTTTTAAAGTCCAAATGTTCAAAGAAAGAAGTCAGCGCTCTCCGGCCATGGCATGCGGCTTCGTTCCATAGAAGAAGCGGTCTACTCTCAGCACCGCGCCACTCTCTGTCCCCCGCTCCGAAGCCTTTAAAAAGGCTTCTTCGCGGGTCGGGGGGCGCAAATGATGCCCGACGAGACCCCAAGTCCACAGGCTTCAGCGCCTGTGGTTTCTGAGGGTCCCTGCATCGCCGCAGCGGCAAGACCCGTCTTCTACAGAGCAGATTCCCTCCGGAGCTCAGAGGGAATCCGCCATTAGCCTTTCGCGCTAACCCGGAAGTCTCTGTTCATGAAACTTCTTAATGGGTCAGACAGTAAATCCTCCATTTTTTTATAATATATTGCCGGTAGGCCGTCTGGCCCTGCTGGCTTTCCAATCTTTGCTTCCTTAATTGCTCTTTGAATTTTGTACGATATAATAGGGGCATTCAACAGTTCTTTTTGTTCTTTAGTAAGTTTCGGAAGACAGTTCTGTTCTAAATGTTCTTTAACTTGTTCTGTTGTTTCATTTCCTTCCTTATAGATTTCTCTAAAGAATTCGAGAAATCGTTTCTCTATTTCTTTAGGGTTGTTTATTATTTTGCCTTTGCACTTAACTCTATTTATAAGCCTTTCTGCCTCTCTCTTCTTTAATTGCCATGGTAATAACCAGGCTCAGGTTCTGTTTCAGGCTGTGTCTATGTTTCAGGCTCCGGCGCTGTATCAAACACTGTTGCAGACTCAGGCTGTGGCACTATGGCTGTAGCTGTGGCTCTGGTTCTGTTTCAGGCTCTGGCACTGTATCAAGCACTGTTTCAGGCTCAGGCTCAGGCTTCTGCTCTTTATTACGCTTTGTCTCAGTCTTTGGCTCTAGCACTTATTCTAGCTCTATTTCAGGCTCGGCCTGTGTCTCAGCCTTTGTCTCTGTTTCACGCTGTTTCTCTGTTTCAGGCTCCGACGCTGTTTCAAGCCCTGTATCTGCCTCTGCCTCTGTTTCAGGCTCTGGCACTCTATCAAACACTGTTTCTGGCTCTGGCTCTCTTTCAGGCTCTGGTTCTGAATTAGGGTTTTGTTCTGGCTCTGGCTGTGTCTCTGGATCTGGCTGTGTCTCTGCTTCAGGCTCCTATGCTGTATCAAGCACTGTATCAGGCTCTGCCTCTCCGTCTGCCCCTGGCTACGTTTAAGCATCAGGCTCAGTTTCAGACACTGTCTCTGTTTCAGGATCCAGCACTCTATCAAACACTATTTCAGACTCAGGCTGTGGATCTCGGCTGTGGCTCTAGGCTCCGTCTGTGGCTCTGGCTGTGGCTCTGGCTCTCTTTCAGGGTCTGGTTCTGAATGAAGATCTGGTTCTGACTCTGATTCAGGGTCTCATGATGGCTCTTCCTCTGCCTCTGACCCAGCTATGTTTCAGGGTCTGGCTCTCTTTCAGGCTCTGGTTCTGAATTAGGGTTTTGTTCTGGCTCTGGCTGTGTCTCTGGCTCTGGCTCCAGCTCCGGCACTGTATCAAGTACTGTTGCAGACTCAGGCTGTGGCTCTAGGCTGTGGCTGCAGCTATGTTTTGCGCTCCGGCCCTGTATCAAGCCCTATTTCTGGCTCTGCTCTGGCTCTGGCTTTCATTCAGCTCTGGCTCTGGCTCTGATTCATGTTCTCCCTCTGACTCTGATTCAGGGTTTCGCTCTGGCTCTGGCTCTGGCACTCTAGCAAGGACTGTTTCAGACTCAGGCTGTGGCTGTGGCTCTGCCTCTGTTTCAGGCTCAGGCTCTGTTTGAGGCTGTGTCTCTGTTTCAGGCTCCGGCACTGTATCAAGTACTGTTGCAGACTCAGGCTGTGGCTCAAGGCTGTGGCTGTGGCTGTTGCTCTGGTTTGGGCTGTGGCTCTTTTTCAGGCTCTGGTTCTGAATGAGGGCTTGGTTATGGCACTGCTTCAGGGTCTCGCTCTTTCTCTGGCTGTGTCTCTGTTGCACCTCAAACGGTGGTTTGTTGTTGTTGTTGTTATTTTCTTTCTGGGGTGGGACAAATGTTTAGTTGGGGCGGGGATTATGCCTCTGTTCTCCATCATCTTTTTTAATTCATTGTATTTTCTCCCCCCGAAAAAAAAATCTTAATCTTTTCACACGTCCACCACATGTGGCTCATGACACCGTTATTTCCTCCACATCTCCAACAAGCATTCGCCAATTTTTTATACATTCTTGATCATCTGGAAGGAGTGACGTACCACCTATGAGCAATTTTCATCATGTTCTCTCTTATATTATAGCTGACTGTAAATTTCAAATTTACATCCCATCAGTTTTTCCCATCTTTTAGCATAATTGGATGGCCCACATCTTGGGCCCACTTTATCATTGAAGCCTTAACCTCCTCATCCATTACTTCGTAGTATAAAAGAAGTCTATACATTTTTGTGATTATTTTGGTTTTACTATTCAGTAGTTCTCTTTCAAATCTTGAAGGCTCCTTTTCAAAACCGATCTGCTTATCCTGTCTGAACACTTTATTCAGCTGGAAGTAATCTAGCCAAGTAGAAAAGTGATCTTTTATTTTTTCATAACTTATCAATATTAGTTGACCCTCCTCCTCCGCCTTAATATTGTGTTATACGTTATCCAGTTCTCTTTGATGTTGTTGCTTTTTTTAACAGCGATTGCTTCTAGTGGAGAGTTCCATCTTGGGGTTTTCTATTCCAAATATCTTTTGTATTTTCCCCATACCTTATATATAGCATTTCTTATTATATGATTTGAAAAACTCCTATGCATCTTTATTTTCCCATAATTAAGATAGCCATGCCACCCAAAACGGGTGTTGAAGGAAAGCATTGCTTTTGCACATGACCATGGCATGATGGGAAGCATTGCTTCTGCACATAACTGTGGCATAATGGGAAGTCTTGCTTCTAAGCTTTGTTCTGCTCATGCTGCACAAACCGTGCTGATGCTAAGACATTCCCTCATCACCCTGGTACGTTCTGTTCACCTTGAGTTCACACCATATCAATCTGTACTTACCCCTCCTTGTACATTCCTTTTCGTACCACTCTGGTACGGGCAGTTCGAAACCATGCCTGTGTAAACTCCGCGTTCCTTTTCCCAACCTTTAACCTGTCTATGATTAATGTCTTATATGCAAAAATTAATGTCTTATATGGAACCCTTGCTTTGTACTTATGTTAACCAATCAGCAACAAGCACACACGTGGCAAACGCTGTATAATATCCAATAAAAGGGAGTCTCCGAGGCTTGCTCGAGAGACGCCTCCCGTATGACACCTACCTACTCGTCTGTCGTTCATTTCAACCCAACATCTGGTGACCCTCGACATGCCAGATCCCTTTACGCAGCCTCATACTTCACTCGACTGGAAAAGTCTCAGCACGCTACACCGTGAGTATGTGTGTGTGTGGGGGGGAGCTTACAAAGTCCCAAAAAGAGCATGCTAAAGAACTGTTTCATTTAGTCAGACAGAGAGTAGCAGGTGTGCATATTTCCTTGAAAGAAATTGAACGATTGTTATGTCATATTGCTTGTGAGTGCCCCTGGTACCCAGAAATAGGGTCCTTGGGGATGGAGACTTGGCATTCATTGTCTGCTCTCTTGGCAGAAGTGTGCGGATGCCGTCGCTAGATTAGGTCCCCAGGCGTCTCCGTCGGCACCCGCACCAGACAATTCCCCACCAACTGCCCTGTCACCTGCCCTTTTAGCCGCAACAGACATTCTACCTCCTTACCCAAAGCTTTTGCCTCCATCGCAACTTTCTCTAACCCCCCCTTCGCCTCAGCCCACATCCCCCACATCCCCCCTACCCTCCCTCCTTCTCCTGCTCCTACAGGAGCTGTGCGTGCTGCACTTTTTCAAGCTAGACAGGAAGGAATTCTTTCCTTGGAGGAGGAGGCGGGGTGGGCCGGGGAACTGCCGTCTGCTTTCCCTATTTCTTATACTAACCCTGGCACTGCGCAACAACAAATTATGTATGAGACGCTTCCTTATTCTATTCTGAGAGAATTAAGGAAAGCCATTCCTGATTCCGGCTTAAAATCCACTTATGTGACAGGAATGCTGGAGGGAATAGCAACTGGTTATACAATGCTACCTCAAGATTGGAAAGATCTGATGCGCATGCTGTTATCCCCGGCTCAGTATGTAGTTTTTGAAAGTGAATTTAAGCATTGCGCAGTAGTCCTGGCTGATCCACAGCATTCAGCCAACCAACTCTTTGGTGATGGTCCGTATGATGATATACCAGCCCAAGCGCAATTAACACCTTTACATTTTAGTCGCACCGCGACCCGTGTGCAACGCGCCTTTCGCAAAGTCCCTGTCTCAGGACAACCACTTAGCTCCTTTGTTAAGCAACAACATTCGGAGCCCTACCATCAATTTATAGATAGATTGAAAGAATCCGTCACTAGGCAGATTGATGACGCTACAGCTCAAAATGAATTGATGAAAAAAATGGCTTTCGAAAATGCAAGTACTGACTGCAAAAAGGCTTTGCAGTCGATCATACATCGCCCTAAATATGACCTGGCCGATATGATTCAAGCCCGTGCAGATGTTGGAAGCCAGAGTCATGCAATGTCCTTGCTTGCCGGTGCCATCCAGGCTGGCAACAAGCCCACTGGGAACTGCTTCAACTGCAAGCGCCCAGGTCATTTTGCTAAACAATGCAGAGCCCCTGGCGGGGGTGCAAACAGGAATGGTGATGCCAATAAGGCTAAGCCTTCCAAGAAATGCCTGAAGTGCGGTAAAGGCTATCATTGGGCAAATCAGTGCAGGAGTTCTGGAAACTCCTTAGGGGCCCCACCCCCGGGCCAGGACAAATAGGGAGCCCTCCGCCGTTAGTCTCCACTATTAAAACCATCTCAAAGGATACACGCTCTGATTTTACCATCGACTTAATTAATCAAGAAACCAAAGACACTGTTTTACCTGGTGAAATTGTGCTTATGCCCACCCAATTGGCGGGCCCACTACCTCCTAAAGTCGCAGTTTTAATTTTACCCAAATTTTCTGCGGCAAAAGAAGGAATCCAGGTTATTCCAGGAGTTCTGGATCCTGACTACGTGGGCACAATAATGGTTCAACTTTGGAGCCACATGCCCATGCAGTTAAAGAAGGGTGAGTCCTGGCCGCATTTGGTGGTGCTCCCTTCTCACCCTACTGTTTCTATTATTGATAGTAATTTGCACGAGCTCTCTCCTTTTTCTCCACAGCTGTTAGCTGTAATCCAGCGGATTGGTCATCAGAAACTTCTTCGTAAGTACAAGATAAATGGCAAGGTTCTGGAAGGCTTGATTGACACAGGCGTGGACATTTCTGTCATTTCCAGTAGTTGCTGGGACCCCACGTGGCCCCTTGAGTCTGCCTCTGCAGTTTGGGGTGTAGGTGGACCTCAAACCTCTTCTCAAAGCGTACAGTGGCTGCCTGTTTCTCTGCCTGATAGCTCTGAAACCATTGCATATATCCAGCCCTGTGTGTTAAAAATCCACCTCAATCTGTGGGGCAGAGACTTACTACAACAATTACAAGCTACCATTCAATTAAATGAGTAAGCTTGCACTCCCCCTCCACTGGAAATCAACCACCCCGGTATGGGTAGAACAATGGCCCATAACGGGGGGAAAGCTACTTGCTTTAGTGCTCATTTTCAGCGTTTTGTTTTTGCCTCTTTCTGCTTCCGCTTTTAATAGTGGTAACTCCACACCAACAAATGTGTGGGAATCTTTTGCAAAGACCCTCAATATTTCTTCCTTTTGCCTAACCCAACAGGTATCAATACGTGAAATTCTTGGCTCCTGCCTTATCCCTGTTTGCCATGACCCTTTTGACATACAAAATGATACCTGGTTTTTCTCATCCCTACCCCAAAACGATTCTCTCCGCACCCTTGGTTATTCCGGTTACCACAACTGGGGTAACCAAGTGCACCGACGCCCACCTTTGGCCATTGATTTGTTGACCCCATACGTGGCTTCTTTTAATGTCACCTGTGCCCGTATGGTCAATTGCACAAAATCCAACTGTGTGGAAATGGGCAAGGATAATTTCCACTGCTCTAATTATGTCAATATTTCTTATGTATATAAATACAAAGAACTACCTGCTGCCTTGTTCTGGACATGTCCTGGCTATACATTTAATTACATTCCAGCAAACATCAGCCATGGCACACCCTGCTGCTTAAGCCGTTTGTCCATCGTATTACCCAAAAAGCATCATTTGACCCGCTCTCGATATCGCCGCTCTATTGCATTGACTAACGATTGTGATGATTCAATTTCTCTTCCCAGTAGGTCTGAATATATCTCTTTAGCTGTTTCTCTCCTAGGAGTCCCTGGATTGGCTGTACGCAATAGTAGGAACATTAACTCTTTAGCTTGTTCTGCAGCAAAAGCCCTGAATTTTACTTCTCAGAGTGAACTCCAGCATGGTCTTCTGCAGAACCTCGCTGCTATCGATTATCTATTGATGCTTCATCATTACGGCTGTGAACAAGTGGACGACATGTGTTGTTTTAATATTACTGATACCGTATTTTTCGCTCCATAGGGCGCACCGGACCATAGGGCGCACCTAGTTTTGGGAGGCGGAAAACAAGAAAAACTTATTCTGAACCCCAGAAGCCAGAACAGCAAGAGGGATCTGGCTTCTGGGATACCTTGTGGCTGTTCTGGCTTCTGGGATAACCGCGCCAAGCCTCTTCAGGGCAGCGGGATGAAGGTTCCCCCTGCCCGAAGAGGCTGCGCAGGGCTAAAGCAGAAGCCAGGACAGGCGCGTCGCTGAAGGGGCGCTGCGCCTTCTCTCTCTGCGCAGAGAGGGAGAAGGCGCAGCGCCCTTCAGCGAAGCTGGAGAAGGAACAGAAGGAGATCCTTCTGTGTCCCCTCCGGCTTCGCTTGATAGGCGCGTTGCTCAAGGGGCGCTGCGCCTTCTCTCTCTCTCTCTCTGCTCAGCGCCTCTCCTTCACAGGAGAGGCGCTGCGCAGAGAGGGAGAAGGCACAGCGCCCATCAGCGAAGCTGGAGAAGGAACAGAAGGAGACTCCTCCTCAGGCTTCGCTGGAAAGGCGCGTCACTGCGAAGCGGGAGAAGGAACAGAAGGAGACCCTTCTGTTCCTCCTCCGGCTTCGCATGACAGGCGCGTCGCCGAAGGGGCGCTGTGCCTTCTCTCTCTCTCTCTCTCTCTCTCTCTCTCTCTCTCTCTCTGCGCAGCGCCTCTCCTGTGAAGGAGAGGCGCTGCACAGAGAGGGAGAAGGCACAGCGCCCATCAGCGAAGCTGGAGAAGGAACAGAAGGAGACCCTTCTGTTCCTCCTCCGGCTTCGCTGGAAAGGCGCGTCACTGCGAAGCGGGAGGAGGAACAGAAGGAGACCCTTCTGTTCCTCCTCGGGCTTCGCTGGACAGGCGCGCCGCTCAAGGGGCGCTGCGCCTTCTCCCTCTCTGCGCAGCACCTCTCCTTCACAGGAGAGGCGCTGCGCAGAGAGGGAGAAGGCGTAGCACCCTTCAGCGAAGCTGGAGAAGGAATAGAAGGAGACCCTTCTGTTCCTCCTCCGGCTTCGCTGGAAAGGCGCGTCGCTGCGAAGCGGGAGAAGGAACAGGAGACCCTTCTGTGTCCCCTCTGGCTTCGCATGACAGGCGCGCGGCTGAAGGGCGCTGTGCCTTCTCTCTCTCTCTCTCTGCTCAGTGCCTCTCCTTCACAGGAGAGGCGCTGCGCAGAGAGGGAGAAGGCACAGCGCCCATCAGCGAAGCTGGAGAAGGAACAGAAGGAGACCCTTCTGTTCCTCCTCGGGCTTCGCTGGAAAGGCGCGTCACTGCGAAGCGGGAGATGGAACAGAAGGAGACCCTTCTGTTCCTCCTCGGGCTTCGCTGGAAAGGCGCGTCACTGCGAAGCGGGAGGAGGAACAGAAGGAGACCCTTCTGTTCCTCCTTGGGCTTCGCTGGACAGGCGCGCCGCTCAAGGGGCGCTGCGCCTTCTCCCTCTCTGCGCAGCACCTCTCCTTCACAGGAGAGACGCTGCGCAGAGAGGGAGAAGGCGTAGCACCCTTCAGCGAAGCTGGAGAAGGAATAGAAGGAGACCCTTCTGTTCCTCCTCCGGCTTCGCTGGAAAGGCGCGTCGCTGCGAAGCGGGAGAAGGAACAGGAGACCCTTCTGTTCCTCCTCCGGCTTCGCTGGAAAGGCGTGTCGCTGCGAAGCGGGAGAAGGAACAGGAGACCCTTCTGTGTCCCCTCCGGCTTCGCATGACAGGCGCGCGGCTGAAGGGCGCTGCGCCTTCTCTCTCTCTCTCTCTGCTCAGCGCCTCTCCTTCACAGGAGAGGCGCTGCGCAGAGAGGGAGAAGGCACAGCGCCCATCAGCGAAGCTGGAGAAGGAACAGAAGGAGACCCTTCTGTTCCTCCTCGGGCTTCGCTGGAAAGGCGCGTCACTGCGAAGCGGGAGAAGGAACAGAAGGAGACCCTTCTGTTCCTCCTCCGGCTTCGCATGACAGGCGCGTCGCCGAAGGGGCGCTGTGCCCTCTCTCTCTCTCTCTCTCTCTCTCTCTCTCTCTCTCTCTCTCTCTGCGCAGCACCTCTCCTGTGAAGGAGAGGCGCTGCGCAGAGAGGGAGAAGGCACAGCGCCCATCAGCGAAGCTGGAGAAGGAACAGAAGGAGACCCTTCTGTTCCTCCTCGGGCTTTGCTGGACAGGCGCGCCGCTCAAGGGGCGCTGCGCCTTCTCCCTCTCTGCGCAGCACCTCTCCTTCACAGGAGAGGTGCTGCGCAGAGAGGGAGAAGGCGTAGCACCCTTCAGCGAAGCTGGAGAAGGAATAGAAGGAGACCCTTCTGTTCCTCCTCCGGCTTCGCTGGAAAGGCGCGTCGCTGCGAAGCGGGAGAAGGAACAGGAGACCCTTCTGTTCCTCCTCCGGCTTCGCATGACAGGCGCGCCGCTCAAGGGCGCTGCGCCTTCTCTCTCTCTCTCTCTCTGCTCAGCGCCTCTCCTTCACAGGAGAGGCGCTGTGCAGAGAGGGAGAAGGCGCAGCGCCCATCAGCGAAGCTGGAGAAGGAATAGAAGGAGACCCTTCTGTTCCTCCTCGGGCTTCGCTGGACAGGCGCGTCGCTGCGAAGCGGGAGGAGGAACAGAAGGAGTCCCTTCTGTTCCTCCTCCGGCTTCGCATGGCAGGCGCGCCGCTCAAGGGGCTCTGCGCCTTCTCTCTCTCTCTGCGCAGCGCCTCTCCTTCACAGGAGAGGTGCTGCGCAGAGAGGGAGAAGGCTTGGCGCCCTTCAGCGAAGCTGGAGAAGGAACAGAAGGAGTCCCTTCTGTTCCTCCTCCGGCTTCCAGGTCAGGCGCCTCGCGGCGAAGCCGAGGATCCTGCATTCGCTCCATAGGACGCACACACATTTTCCCTTCATTTTTGGAGGGGAAAAAGTGTGTCCTATGGAGCGAAAAATACGGTAATTCCAAAGCCATCCAAAAGCAAATCTCTCATTTGCAAAATCTTTTTTTAATAAAAAAATCTCTTTTTATTAAGTTTCATGTAGATATCCAGAAAAAAAGAAAACTAATCAACAATTACAAAAAATAAAAGAAAATAACCAACATCTAAACATAACATAAAGGTGTTACCCGTTACCGTTACAGTTAAATCTTTTCACATTTATCTCATTATATCTTTAAAAGCTTAGATCATTCTTCTATGCCCTAGCGACTTCCATCCCTCCCGTTTTCAGGCTTCTTAATATACATAGTTTGTTTTCCCTGCAGCTAGTAAATGTTAATGATTTGCACATCGTAGGATTTATATCAAACCTGCTATAGTTTTTATGTTCCCATAATTCCCTTCGATATATATCATAAATTTGTTCCATCGTCAATAAACTTTGTATTTTTTTGGTTTCTGATTTTTTGTGTCAATTTCGCAAGTTCAACAAATTCAAATAATTTTGTTTGCCAGTCTCTAATTGAAGGGGTATTTCGGTTTTTCCAATTTTGGGCGATTAATAATCTGGCGGCGGTTGTAGCGTACTGAAATAGTGTCTTACCTTCTTTTTTAATTTCGTCCCCGATTATTCCTAGTAGGAATGCTTCTGGTCTTTTAGGGAATGTGTATTTAAATATATTTTTTAACTCATTATAGATATCTTCCCAATATTTCTTCATTTTGTCGCATGTCCACCACATGTGGAAAAAATTACCCTCTTTAGTTTTACACTTCCAGCAGTTCTTATTTCCTGTTTTATACATTTTCCTTAGCTTTGCTGGTGTGATGTACCACCTATACATCATCTTTTCTAAATTTTCCCTGAGTGTTACACATGCCGTAAATTTCATTCCACAAGTCCATATTTTCAGCCATTTATCATACTCTATATTATATCCCAGATCCATTGCCCACCTTGTCATTACCCCCTTTATTTCTTCATCTTTGGTATCCCACTCTAATAATATGTTATACATTTTGGATAATAATTTGGATTTTCCTTCAATTATCTCTATCTGGAACTTGGATTTCTTTTCGTCCCTATTTTTTTATCCTCCATCCATACTGCATTTATTTGATGGAATTGCATCCAGCTAGTTAATTTATCTTTCAACTCCTCATAAGTTCTCAACTTCCAACCGCTTTCTGATCTTATTAATAGGTCTTCATAAGTTAACCTTTCTCCCTCCATATTTTTTTTTATTATTAATAGAATGTCCATTGTCGATAACCACCAGGGTGTTTTCCATTCTAGGAGTTTTTTATTCCTCTCCCACACCTCGTAAAGGGGCCCTCTTATAATATGATTTGAGAAACCTTTATGTACCTTTCCTTTATTTTGCCATAAATAGGCATGCCAGCCGAACCTGTTGTCGAAACCCTCTAGGTCCAACAAATCGGTATTTTTTAGATTAATCCAATCTTTAATCCAGCAAAGGCTAGCAGCCTCATAATATAGTTTTAAATCAGGTACCGAGAAGCCCCCTCTTTATTTCCGGTCCGTAAGGATTTTAAAACTAATTCTTGGTCTTTTGCCCTGCCATATAAATTTCGAAAGGGTTCTTTGCCATTCCGTAAATATTTTAGAACCTCTAATCACTGGGATGTTTTGAAACAGGAACAGCATTTTTGGAAGTAAGTTCATTTTTATCGCCGCCATTCTTCCCCTCCACGAGAGCTTCACTCTGTTCCACATTTCTAGGTCTTTCTTAATCTCCTTCCATGTTGCAAAGTAATTATCCTGGATTAGGTTTATATTTTTTGTGGTTAACCAGATTCCCAGATATCTTATTTTTTTGCCACCTTAATGCCATGCTGCACCTCCAATCTTTCACTTTCCTCTTTTCTCATATTTTTGGTCAACATTTTTGTCTTTAATTTGTTCAGTTTAAATCCAGATAGTTTTCCGAATTCTTCTAACATCTCTAAAGCTACGCCAACGCTTTTCTGCGGGTTTTCCAGAGATAACATTAAATCATCCGCATACGCTTTGAGTTTAAATTCTTTTGTTCCTATTTTGATCCCTCGGATCTCTGATGTTACTCTTATTTTATTCGTGATTATCTCTAATGCCATGATAAATAACAGCGGGGATAAAGGACATCCCTGTCTTGTTCCTTTTTCAATTTTAAAGGAATTTGTTAGGTTATTATTTATAATCAATTTTGCAGATTGATTCGAATATATTGCTTTTATTCCGTCCATAAACTCGCCCCTTAGCCCTGCTTTCTCCATACTCTTCAGAAGGAACTTCCAAGAAACGTTGTCAAATGCCTTTTCAGCGTCTATAAAAATTAGCGCTGCGGGTATCTCACTCTTGCACTCCAAGTACTCAATGATGTTTATGGTATGCCTTACGTTATCTTTAAGAAATCTATTTGGAAGAAATCCTGCTTGATCCTTATGTATTATGTTTACCAAACATTTTTTTAGTCTACTTGCCATCACCTCCGCAAAGATTTTGTAGTCGTTATTTAAAAGTGATATTGGTCTATAATTTTTAATGTTCAACTTATCCGTATCAGGTTTAGGGATCATCGTGATGTAAGCCTCTTTCCATGTCTCTGGTATCCTTCCTCCTCTTAAGATGTTATTCATAATGTCGCATAGCACTGGCGTTAGTTGGCTTTCTAGTACTTTCTAGTATTTAGTTGACAGTCCATCTGGTCCTGGGGCTTTCCCTATTCTCATCTTCTTTATCGCATTTTGGATCTCTTCTACTTTTATGGGGTTATTTAATTGAGTTATTTCTTCCTCTGTTATGGTCCTCCCGCTGTAGTCTTCTAAATATTTTTCTATTTGGGTTATTTCTTCTTTTTCTTTTTTATACAGCCTCTCATAGAATTTGAGGAAATTCTCCTTAATTTTTTTTGGATCTTCTATCAAATGCTCATCTACTTTTATTTTATTTATCACGTTCTGTTTCTGTCTTTTTCGCAGTTGCCAGGCTAATAATTTACCCGTTTTATTAGCTGACTCAAAATATTTTTGTCTCATTATTTTTATTTTCCACTCAATTTCTTGGCTTGTTAACATTGAATATTGAGATTGCAGCATTTTTATTATTTGAATGTTTTGTTCATCTTTTGGATTTATTGTTAATTTTTTCTCACACTCTCTTAGCTGTGTTAGAATTTCCTCCTTCTTCTGTTCTCTTACCTTCCTCCTGTAACTGTTTTGTTGGATAAAAAACCCTCTTAGGACCGCCTTACTGGCGTCCCAGACTATGTCCATACCTGTTTCTGTATTAAGGTTCAGGTCAAAATAATCTTTTAAAGTAGTTTTAGCTTTTTCAATCACTTCATCATTTTCCAGTAAATATTCGTTTAATCTCCATCTGAACCCGCCTTGTGGTTTGCCTTTTAGTTCCAGAACTACCGAATTATGATCCGAGAGAGTTCTAGGTTGAATTTCACACTTTATGGTTCTCAATGAAAGCTCCCTCAAGACCCAAATTTGATCAATTCTACCCCAACTCTTATGTGGTTCTGAGAAAAAGGTGAATTGTTTCTCTAAAGCATGTTTGTATCTCCAAACGTCTATTATATCTAGGCATTCTTTCAAATTATTAAAGGATCCTGGCAGTTTCCCTTGAGTATTTTTTCCCCTTTCTGATTGCCTATCTAATTCTGGATTCGGTACTCCATTAAAGTCTCCTAGTAGTATCGTCTTGTTACATTCTAACCCTAATAAAATTTGTTCTAGTTTTTTAAAGAATTCTGATTTGTTCAGATTTGGGGCGTATATATTTATCACATTATATTTCCCCCCCTGGAAATTGATTTGTACTCCCAAAATCCTTCCTTCATCATCTTTACAAATCATTGGGGGTTCCCATTTTTCTTTCACATATATCACTACCCCTCTTTTCTTTTCCGCTATACAATTTGTAAATCCAGCCCCCAATTTTTTGTGTATCAAAATATGTTTGTGCTTTTTAGTTACGTGTGTCTCCTGTAGACAGATTAGATCTAAGTTCTTTCTTTTCAACACATTTACTATTTTATTCCTTTTAGTTTTTTCATTCAGACCATTCACATTCCACGACAAAACTTTCAAGTTCATTATACTGACTGTTTTCCCGTTTATCAACAGCTAATAATTTAAATTCGAGTGGTTTTGTTTTCTCCGTTCACTTCCTCTTCTTCTTCTCTTCCTCTTCCTCTTCATCTACTTCTCCTTCTCTAGCTATATCTTCTTTATTTTTTGTTAATTTATTTCTCTTTCTTTTCTCCTCCAAGTCTTCACTTTTCCCTTCTTGTCTCTCCTCTACTCTTCCTAAGTCTCTCTCATATCTACGCAGAAATTTCTTCACCTTTTGAATCTCTGCAATCCTGAATCTTTTATCTTTATAAAAAAAGGAGATCCCTTCCGGGAACTCCCACCTATATTGTATATTATTCTTTTTTAGGACACTTGCCAACTGTTTGTAACCTTCCCTTCTGCGCAGAAATCTAGTTGGTATCTCTTTAAAGATGATGATTGGTCTGCCATCAATAATTAATCTCTTTTGGTAGCTTGTTTTTAATATCATATTTTTCATCTCTATTGAATTAAAAATGACTAAACAATCTCCTAACACTTTTTTTGGTTTTGATTGTTTGTTCTTTGTTTTTATTCTAAACGCGTTTTCCATCGTATATGCCACCTCTTCTTCTTTCAGTTCTAACCACTTCGCTAATTCTTTGATCATTTTTTCTTTAATGTTTTCATTTATTTCTTCTCCTACTCCTCTAAATTTCAAATTTAACTGTTTTTGTTTCATTTCAATCAATGCCAAATTATCCAAAGTCTGATCTTGGGTTCTGTTAAGTTCTCCTATCTCATCCTTTATCCTATCTGTCTCCCTTCTCTGTTCTTTCATTTCTTTTTGAATTTTTTTATTTGTTTCTTCTAAAGTCTTTGACCGGGCTGTCAAGTCTTTGATTTTGCTTGACAATTCTCCTACTGCTCCCTCTATTTTCTTATCTATCATCTCATGCATCTCTCCTAGTTTTTTCTCCATATGTATTTCACTCTGTTTGAACTCCTCTTTTATTTTTAGCCACAAAATGTCTAAATCCTTAATCTCTTCTTGTCGAGATGTTTTCCTTTCCGATGGTGTTCCTCCTATCTTTTTTCCATTTCCCCCCGACATTTTCTCCTCCTCTAATTGTTTAATTAAATCCCTTGTAATATTTGTTCTCTCCCCTAGAGGGCGCACAATCTAATCCCAGTCTAATTAATTATCAAACAATATATTCCCAGATAACAGTTAATTTCCAAAATTAAAGACCCAGTTGATAAACTTACAATCTATCGATTCCAAATCTAAATAGAGTCTAACATAACTTCACAGCTAATGCCAGTTATTCCAAATTATTGCAATAATAGACTTATTAAAGGCTTATTAGTTGTGTAACGATAAGGGCCCTATAGGAAGATCCATAATAATCTATCAGTTTTACAAGGATACCTTTGTAATGAGAAAAAAAAATTGAAAAAAAGAGGAAGAGGAAAAAATATAACAACAAACAGAGCACCAAACTGACATTAAAGGCAGCAGCTTCAATTTAACATATTTCTAAATTTTGTTTTATCTAAAGGCTCCCTTTCCTTCTTTCTGTTTAACCTTCGGCCACTTATTCAACTTAGACCGACTCCACCATTTCACCAGGAGGATGCATCCATGTTTAAGGGTTGGTCTCAGTAACCAAATCTTTGTGGTCAAGGAAAGGAGCGGGGAACCTCGAGGCAGTTCGTAGAGGAAGAAAATATGAATAAACAGGAAAATAAGAAGTAAGCCCAATCCCTAATGTACAGTACGATATGCTCCACACAGTCAGGTCTCCCCAGGTAGTGAAAAAAGGGGGAGATAAATTATTTACTTGACTTCTAGCTTCTTTTTTCTTCAGCCACTTGCTGGCTTAATCCAATATTGGGCTATACTTATAAAAGAATCAGAGGTCTGAAAAACCAAGCATCAAATCCAATCCAACAAATAGGTAGAAATGAGTAGAGATGTGTCCTTCAATAGTCCATTCCAAATTTCCAAACCTTTAAGAGTCTGAGATATTCAAATTTAAGTCCAGTCATGCAAAAGGCAGAAGTAGGTATTCAAATAAAAATTAGTCTGTATCCCTGTATGTTCAGTTCATGAAGAGTTCCAAACAATTCAAGGATAAGGAGAAAGACAAAAAATCTAAGGTTTTTTTAAGAGGAGGAGGGAGTGGGTTAATGTCCAAGTTTATTTTGTTTTAAAGCCATTATTCTGTTTTCGTCCTTTCTTCCCTCTCCCTCTTTCCCCCTAATGTTTCAATATTGGCGTTTAAAAAGAATATTTGTTTCTTTGTAACCACTCTGTTCTCTTATTTTTAATGTCTTCCCCCAAAAGGAATACAAAGTTTCTAGAGGTCTGTTCAGTTGTTTCAATATTATTTTAGTTCCCTTTGCCTCGCTTAAAAAATAGCTGAGGACTTTCACTTTTCTGTTTTCTACAGCGGGTGAATAGCCGCTTCCTTTCTTCACTTCTACAACTAATTATCCTGCGCCATTTTCACTCTGAAAAACAGGTCGGGCTCCTCAATCAAATCTTTTCTCATCCAGAGCTCCCTTAGTGTTTAATCCAAAACTTTTTACACAGAATTACTCCAAAAACACAAAGAGTTCTGTTCTTAAAGTTAGGGAGGTTTGTCGCTTTTCCAGTAGGAGCTAGAGGCATTGCTACACGGGGTCCGCAGAGCTTACCATTCACGTTTCTCAGTCCCGTCGTTCTCGAGCCTTTAAAAAAAAAACCCGAAAAAACTTCGGAGCCATTCCAACACTGCTGGATAGCTTATCCCTCAAGGGTACCCCCCTTGAGATTTTGGTGGTCGCAGTGCCTTTGCGACGCCCCCAAGCCCCCGTAAAGCTCGGAGAAGCTCTCAGCGGCTTCTCCACGCTCCCTGCTGCTTGCGATCCCAAACCGGAAGTCTCAAAAAACGAACATTCTTCATTTGCAAAATCTTACACACCACATTAAACAGGACGTTGGACTTTCTGGCCTGTGGGACTCATTCACCCAGTGGCTCACTGGCTGGTTGCCAAACCTGAATTGGCTTCGTAATCTCTTTCAATATGCCATTATTATAATATGTATATTGATTTTGCTATGTTGCTTCCTCCAATGCATTCCTGGACTCATAAGTCTTTTGTCTCGGTTTCTCTCTCCCCCTCAGCCACCCAATAAAATCATTGCTGCCTACTTTGCGAAATTGCAGCACCAGCAGTAAACATTAGGGGAGATGTGGCGAACTTATTTCGGGCATGCGCTGGCATACCACGTATCCCGAAGTATTTTTGTCTTATTCACCCAGAACACCTCGCAAATAAGAAAAGAAAGGGGGAGATGAAGGAAAGCATTGCTTTTGCACATGACCATGGCATGATGGGAAGCATTGCTTCTGCACATAACAGTGGCATGATGGGAAGTCTAGCTTCTAAGCTTTGTTCTGCTCATGCTGCTCAAACTGTGCTGATGCTAAGACATTCCCTCATTACCCTGGTACGTTCTGTTCACCTTGAGTTCACACCATATCTGTCAGGGAACTGCCATCGGAGCCAAGAGTGGAGGTAAGGCTCCCCGACCATGCAGGAGAAGGGACCAGCAGAGGGAGAGAGAACACTCCCTCTGGGGAAGGTTATCAGCGTGACACCGGGGAGGAAGGGGACCAGGGAAGGACTTCGGAGAGAGGGCTCCAAGACTCTTCCACAGAGACCAGTGGGGAGAGTCCAGGACCTCCGCTGGCTACGCCTACTCTGCGCAGAAAGCTTCCGCGCAGGGAGACTAGGCGGAGACTGGGCGTCAAGGAATTTTTATGTTGGAAGAAATTCAGGAAACGCCCACTGACGGATTCTGCCAGCGACTGACACAGCCACGGAGGAAGGGCTGTCCAGCCAGGGAAAGGTTTAGCCAGGCAACGTTGCCTAGAACTTCAGCATCCTTTACGCACGAGCAACCCCAATTCCCATTACAGCAATCCGTCAGTCCCTGATGTTGCTCGCGCACCACGACAGGACAGGCAGCATCATGAGTCAAACTGGAGGAGCAGGCGCCGGAGAGGGAACTGGTGCACAAGTTTGGGGGGAACCCAAGAGACTATAATGCATTCAGGATGGAGGTACAGTACGCGCTGGAACTGCAGTATGATGACTTTGCTGATGATGAGGGGAGAGTTGCTTACGTTATCGGGCATCTTCAGGACGCTGCTAGGGAATGGATCCGGCCATTAATGGCGATGCAGAATGCTGCCCTAAAGGACCTTCGAAAAATTTTTAGCGCCATGGACGCCATGTTCGCAAGTGGAGTGGAGCAGAGTGTGACACGCAGGGAACTAATGGCGTGCAAACAAGGGGGCCAGACAGTTAGAGAGTACTGGTCGCGTTTTGCGATGCTTATCCATAAACTGGGGTGGGAACTGAGCTCGGAACCAGTGCAAATGCTGTTTGAGGAAGGCTTATCCCCCTCAGTGAAAGACGAACTTTCCCGCGCGCCCCGCCCTCAGTCGATGGATCAGCTGACTAAGGCTGTGCTTGCGATTGGAGTACGGCAAGAAGCGCGTGCGCAAGAGAGACGGGAGTGGAGAGGAGAGCGTTGGCATGACAACCGCATTCCTGAAATACCAGAGCCACTTTCTCAGCCTGAGGAACCAATGGAGATTGGGGGGGCACGAGCGCGGGGGGTTTCAAACTCCAACGAAGGACGAAAGAAGGAGGGGAAAGAGGAAAAAACAGCCAAGAAGTGTTTCCTCTGCCTACAGCCAGGGCATTTTGCCAGGGTCTGCCCTCAAAGGAAGGCATGGCAAGGAATGGTGGGGGCTGCTGACTGTGAGGAGGAGGGCGCTAAGGAGCAGGGAAACGCCAACGCTTGGCTGCCGATCAGCGGGCACAGCAGCCAGGCAAGCAACCAGTAAAAGTGCCCAAGCCAGACCACCCCCCCAAGCAGCCATAGCCATAGAGGTGGTGCTAGAACTCCCTAATGGGCACCCAATCAAGGTTAAGGCACTGCTGGACTCAGGCAGTTCCTGTAATTTTTTCAGCAAGGATTTCGCGCTGGAGCACCAGTTACACCTCCTGCCGCTAGAGTGCCCCTTACAAGTAACGACCATTGATGGCAGGGAACTCCTGGGAGGGGAAGTGACGCACCAGACTCCCCCCATGAGAATGAGGGTCTCCAGACACACAGAAACCCTTGCCTTTCATGTAGCAAGACTGGCAGGACCATCAGTCATCCTGGGAATGAGCTGGTTGGCGCTACATGATCCAGTGGTGGCATGGCACCAGCGGACAGTGACCTTTGGGTCAGCTCACTGTTTGGAACACTGTCACGGTGGGGAAGTCCCGAGGGTAGCCATGGCCCAGGTAGCAGGAATGGCAGTGGGAGAAAAGGGGAAGGTACCACCACCATACGCTGACCTGCAGGATGTTTTCAGCGAGAAGGAAGCAGATAAACTACCCCCCCCCCATAGGCCCTTCGACTGTCAAATCAACCTACTACCAGGAGCTCAGCTGCCAGTGGGTAAATTGTACGCCATGTCGGACAAGGAGATGCAGGAGTTGTGGGAGTTTATTGACAAGAACCTGAAAAGAGGCTTCATAAGGGAATCAAGGGCGGTGGGAGGCAGTCCGGTGTTCTTTGTGGACAAAAAGGACACTAAACAGCCCAGATTGGTCGTAGATTTCAGGTCCTTGAACCTTGTATCGGAATCCGTGACCTTCCCAATGCCCAGGATTGACGATATTTTAACCCGGGTGAGGAAGGGAAAGATCTTTACCAAGCTGGACCTTCAGGGGGCGTACAATTTGATTAGGATGAGGGAAGGGGATGAATGGAAAACCACCATGTTCACCCCTCTGGGAGCCTTTGAGTACCTCGTTATGCCCTTTGGATTACAATCAGGCTCCGCCTGTTTTCAATCTTTCATGCACCATGTGTTGGGATCCTTGCTATACAAGAATTGCGTGGCCTTTCTAGATGACGTGTTAATCCATTCGGACAACGAGAAGCAACACGTTCGGGACATTCAGGAAGTGCTAAAGAGGCTACAGGAACACCAGTTGTGGGTCAAATTGGAGAAGTGCCAATTCCACGCACGAGAGGTCGAGTTCCTGGGATACAGGTTGTCGGACAAGGGCCTAGCTATGGACCCAAGCAAGGTGCAGGGGGTGCTGGAATGGAAGGCCCCCAAGACCTGGAAGGACTTGCAGAGGTTCCTGGGGTTTGCGAACTTCTATCGGAAGTTCATCAAGAACTTCGCCCACTTAACCGCACCCATCACCGATTGTCTCAGTAGCAAAAGGAAGTTCGTCTGGACAGAAGAGGCACAGCAATCTTTCGAAAGGCTAAAAAAGGCGTTTGCTTTGGAAGAGCAGCTCTTGCATGTGGATCTTCAAAAGCCAATGAGGTTGGAGACAGACGCGTCAGACAGAGCGGTAGGGGCGGTGCTTCTCCAGCCGGGAGACAAGTCCAGCTGGAGGCCGTGCGCATTCTTCTCGAGGAAGCTGAGCAAGTCTGAGCAAAACTACATGGTGTATGGTCGAGAACTGCTGGCTATTTATGAAGCCTTTAGGCGCTGGAGACATTTGTTAATTATGGGCGCTGTTGGGAAACTGCCAGGGAGATATAGTCCATCATAGCCCCAAGCCGGCTGCCGGACGTCCATCGATCTCCCGTAGTCAGGCAGATCCAGCAGTTAGCGACACGAAGCCTCAGAGATAGATAGGCTGCATTCCGGGGCTCGTGCACACTGTTTATCAGCAGTAAACACAGGCAGAAAGCTTGCACCGCAGAAGAGCAGACTTTATTTAGCGTTGAACAGAACAAAGAAAAGCATGACCGTTCTGAGTCAGTGTCTTCGACCGACTGCGAAAACGAAAGGAACAGCAGAACATAAACATCCTGTGAACAGGACATGCGCAGACTCTGTTATTCACAAAGCCTGCTCCCTTTTAAGGTGGAACGGAAATATCCTAACATCCTCCCCCTTTCCGTGTAACCTGTAGTACCTGTGATTCAACCCAATTGCAACCTTTGTACATAAACCTTAAGTTGTTCTCTGTTAACAACCTTAGACAACAGATCAGCAGGAATTTCATTTCCTGGCATGTAGGACACCTGAATAAGTCCTTTCTGAATACACTCCCTTGCACGATGTAGCTTAATCTGCAAGTACTTGGTTCTTTGCTTGCAACTCTCTGAGTTCAGCAAAGCCAAACACGATCTATTGTCTTGATACACTTGTACAGGACATTTCACAGACACTCTGATGTCCTTAAACAGTTGCATCAACCATTCACAATCCATGAGTGAAAATGACAGAGCATTGAGTTCTGCTTCACAGGAACTTAGGCTCACTGTTGTCTGCTTCTTGCACAACCAGTCAAACAGGCAGTGGTTGTACATGTAGCATACTCCAGAAGTGCTTGTCCCATCCGTGGTGTCACTTCCAAAACTTGCATCTGCAAAGATTTCAAGACCTCCAGTCTTCTGACTGGTGAACCTCAGTCTGTAGTGCATAGTCCCTTTCAAATAGCGGGCTATGCGCTTCAGAGCTTTCCAATCCTGAACCGTAGGATTGTTGGCATGTCTGCTAAGCAGATTACAGCTTACAGCTATGTCAGGTCTTGAACATCTGGCAATGAAATTCAGCTTGCCTAGAATGCATCTGTACAGCGTTGTGTCAGAAAACGCTTCAGCAGTACTGTCTACCTGGTAACCTGTCACCATCGGTGTGTCTGCTGGGTTTGCATCAACCAAATTCAACTTGGTTAACACATCAGCAATTTTCTGTGTTTGGTGTACCAGAAAATTACCTGCTTGGTCCTTCTCCACCTGCAGAGAAAGATAGTTGGATACCTCACCAAGATCCTTCATGTCAAAGTGCTCCTTCAGCTGAGCTAGGGTGCTTTGATAAAAAGCCTGATTCTTCCAAAACATCAGAAGATCATCAACAAAACATAAACAATACAGTTTGTTTTGCCCCTCCTCCTTGACAAACACACATGGATCAGCTTTGCCCTGGTGAAAACCTAGAGAAAGCAATGTCTCAGTGAGTTTTGTGTTCCAACGCCTGGCACTCTGCTTGAGACCATATAAGGATTTCTGCAGTTTACAGACCATTCCCTTCTGTATTTGCACCCCATCAGGTGGAAGCATGAACAGCTCTTCGTTCAAAATCCCGTACAAAAAAGCTGTATTAATGTCATGATGGGAAACATGCAGTTTCTCCTCCGCAGCGATCTTGAGCATCAGCCGAATGCTCTCATATTTGACTGTGGGTGAGTAGGTCTCGTGGTAATCCTGTCCTGGTACCTGTGAAAAACCTCTGGCAACCAATCTGGCTTTGTGTCTGACTACCTTGCCATTCTGGTCTGTCTTGGCCTTGAAGACCCATTTGCTGCCAACCAGTCTCATTCCTGGGACTACCGGTACCAGTTCCCAAGTTTGGTTCCTGTTCAAGGAATCAACTTCAGCCTTCATGGCATTAAGCCAAGGCTCTGCATCTTTAGAGGTTAACTCCTGAACCTCTTTGAAGCTTGAAGGTTCCCACACCTTCTCTGAGCTACTAAGAACAGCAGTTGCTGTCTTAGCAAACTCATCAGCATACCTCTTGGGAGGTCTGCCCTTGGTCGCCCTTTCAGACCTACGTACTAGACGCAAGTCTTCTGGACTCATCTCCTCTTTCTTAGGAGAAAAATGACCAATGGTGAACAGTGGTTCTTCCAGTTCATTGTCAGACGCATCAGATGGTCTGACTGAGGCCTTTGCGCTCTTGTAGTCTGCTGTGTCATCACTGTCACTGACACCAGCAGCAGCAGCGCCGCCCACTGAACTGGAATCCGAACTCTGATCATCATCATCCTCATCATCATCATCTTCAGCACCTTCCTCAGCTTTAGCTGCTTGCTTGACATCACCTTCATCCTCCTCTGGGTAACTCTGGAAAATTCCCACATTTCCCCCCCACTTAGGATTGTACTCAACACTCCTTGTGAACTTAATGGACTTAGAGTTAGTCATCCATGCCCTGTATGCACCTTTTTCGTACCCCATGAACAAACCATGTGTCCCACGCTTCCCAAGCTTGTTGGTTTGTGGGGAGTGTACGCACATGTCAGAACCAAAGATTTTCATGTGTTTGATGTTGGGTTTCTTGCCAAACATCTTCTCATAGGGGGTACAGCCAATGGGTGATGACAATCTGCGATTAAAGGTGTAAACCAAATCCCCCAGAGCTTCCCCCCAAAACTTATCAGGGAGATTGGCATCATGCAACAAGGTTTTCATTCCTTGCAGCAATGTCTGATTTGCCCGCTCCGCAAGCCCATTCATCCATGGTGATCTGGGCGTTGACATGTCAGGAAAGCTTCAAACTGCTGAGAAGTAAACTCCCCGCCCCGATCGGTAAACAAACAGGCAATACGTTTACCGTGCACATTCTCCAACCAAGCACAGAATGCCTTAAACTTCGGAAACGCTTGCGATTTCTGTTCGAGCAAAAAACACATGAATGTACCTGGAAAAAGAATCAATCAGAACCATGAAGTACCTTGCTCCTCCTAAAGAGGGCGCAAGTGGCCCAACCAGGTCCGCATGCACTAGCTGGTAGGGTTTGGAAGCCTGCCTGCTAGACTCCTTGCCTTTTGGAGCAACCTTCACCTTGTTCTCTGCACAAGATACACATTTCATGTGAAACTTACAGGGTTTGATGTTCAAACCCTCAACCACCTCTGGCATCTTGGCCAGTGCCTTCCAAGAGAGGTGACAAAACCTTTGATGCGCATCGTGAATGCAACCTGCATGAAGAACTTTGTTAGTTTGTGCAACACAACAAGAATCAGCATTAGATACAACAGCAGTGTCGTCATAAGTTATATGGAACAAACCATCCATAAACTTTGCATGCAAATAGTCCTCTTTGCCTTTACTGATGACACAGACGCTCCTCTTGAAGGAAATCTGAAAACCACGCCCAGTAAGCTGTGGAACACTGAGCAAGTTGCTTGCAGCTCCTGGAACAAAAAGTACATTACTGATGGTAGTGTGCAGACTTGCAAGTTTCACAGTCCCTTCTCCTGCAATTTGCAACGTCCTTCCATCAGCCAGGTGGATCTCACCTTCTTGAGGCTTGAAGGAGATAAACAGGTGGCGATCCTTCGTGACATGGCGGCTCGCACCTGAATCGACAATAAACCTGCCTTTGGCTGTTGGAGCAGTCTTTACAGCAAGCAAACCCTTGTTTTCCAGCGGCGTGGGCTTTTGCAGCTTGCCCCCCTGCTTCTGGTCAGCAGACGTGCCTTTAGCCTTTGGTGAAGCAGTGCCAGCAAACAACGCTTTGTTTTTCCCTGGCGCGGGCTCTTCACCCTCCCTCTGCTTCGGGCCATCTGCAGACGTCTGCGTCTGCCTCTGTTTACCTTTGCCTTTCCGGCCTCTGCAAAGGCGATGACCTTGGTTCTCACGAGAAACAGAGCTCTCAGCTGCCGACTCCTTGGCTCCCCCTGGAGGCTGGAATGCTGTCTGGGATGACGTAACGGTCAGCTCCCCCTGCAGCTTGCAACCGGTGCCCTCAGCATCCCTGCATTCACTCGCATACTGGGAAACAGCTAGGACCTCCGATGCAGTCAAACTCTGGGCTGGGATGACTGGCTGGTGAGCAGCTTTCAAAGCATTCCACATCCCATGTGCAGTGGTGTTGCCAGCAAGCATCTTAATTTCCTCAAGAGATACGGATAAGACTATTACGTCTATCGCCTTCGAATTTTGGCCTTTCCATTTCTCTGTCAGAGGAACGGGGGGGGGGGGCTCAAATACGGTATGCCACACCCCAAACTGACGCAGCAAACTTTCACACCATTTTGCCCAGGTTTCATAATTCTGCCCATGTAACTTAGGACACTCATCATTTGCCTCATAAGCTTGGAAAAACTCCATTTCCAGCTTTTGCTTGAGCCGTGAGCCTTTATAACTTCAAAGACTCCTTATCTTGGCAGCCATTAATCACGAAGCCTCTTTGGCGCAGCTCCCAGGCCAATTAAGCCTTCCGGAGTTCAAAGGCTCCTGCCGAGGTAAACAGAAAAGCATCCCTTTCTTTCGCTTTCCCCCCGTACCTCTTAAACGCAGTCTGTTGCAGCTTTACTCTCCTGTAGGTGCTGGGAATCTGGGCCCGAAACCTTGTTGTTGGGAAACTGCCAGGGAGATATAGTCCATCATAGCCCCAAGTCGGCTGCCGGACGTCCATCGATCTCCCGTAGTCAGGCAGATCCAGCAGTTAGTGACACGAAGCCTCAGAGATAGATAGGCTGCATTCCGGGGCTCGTGCACACTGTTTATCAGCAGTAAACACAGGCAGAAAGCTTGCACCACAGAAGAGCATATTTTACAGACTTTATTTAGCGTTGAACAGAACAAAGAAAAGCATGACCGTTCTGAGTCAGTGTCTTCGACCGACTGCGAAAACGAAAGGAACAGCAGAACATAAACATCCTGTGAACAGGACATGCGCAGACTCTGTTATTCACAAAGCCTGCTCCCTTTTAAGGTGGAACGGAAATATCCTAAAAGGCGCAGCATAAGATCCAGGTGTGCACGAACCATAAGAACCTAGAGTACTGGAGGACTGCACGAGTACTCAACCAACGACAGGTGCGGTGGGCTCAAGAATTCTCCAAGTTTTTCTTCGAGATTCGATACGTGCCGGGAGAGGAAAACGTCAGAGCAGACGCCCTCTCCCGGAAGCCAGAGTATCTGGAAGGAGAAGGACCTCCAGAAGCATGACATGTGATTCCCGAGAACCGATGAGTGTGGGGGGGAGTGTTAGTTGAGACATGAGAACTAGTAGGACTGACGAGGGACGATGAGTTCGCCCAAACGAAAATCCGGGAACTCAGAGGCACGGGGGAAAACCATGGGGGGTTTGAGGAGAAAGATGGGGTACTATATTACAGGGGAGCACTATATGTACCAGGGGATGACTTGAGGAGAAGGGTACTCAAACAACTCCATGATAACCCGACGGCGGGGCATTTCGGTCAACACAAGACCATGTTGCTGGTCACCAGGCAGTTCTGGTGGCCAAGGGTGAGGGAAGATGTACGGGAGTATGTAAGAGGGTGTGACTGCTGCCAGCGAGCAAAGGGGAAGAGGGCGGCGCCCGCGGGACTACTGGAACCTTTACCCACACCGGGAAAACCATGGGAGGTGGTGTCCATAGATTTTATGACAGATTTGCCCAAATCGAGAGGGAAAACAGCTGTCATGGTGGTTGTAGACCTGTTAACAAAAATGTGCCATTTTATCGCTTGCTCACATGCGGTGACGGCAGAGGAAACTGCCAGGCTGTTTGTGGATCACATCTTCAGACTGCATGGCGCCCCCTTGAGGGTTTTGTCCGACCGAGGGAAGCAATTTACTTCCCGGTTCTGGAGGAAGTCGAGGTGAAATTCCCGGTTCTTGCTGGAAGTCGAGGTGAGCTTCTCGACGGCCAGACACCCAGAGACCAACGGACAAGCGGAAAGAGCGAACAGTATACTCCAACAATATCTACGCTGCTATGTCAGCGAGAGGCAGAACGACTGGGTGGATAAACTGGGGCTGGCAGAATTTGCGTACAATAACGCGGAACACGTGTCCACGGGGATGAGCCCGTTCATGGCCAATTACGGGTGTCATCCCAGGGCTTTCCCAGGGGGTGGGGAGGAGAGGTGGAGTGTGCCAGCAGCGGAGCAGTTTGTGGAAGAAATGGAAGCCTTACACCAACAACTTAAAATGAACTTGGAAAGGGCCAAGGAAGTGTATAAGAGGCATGCAGACAAGCACCGCAGGGAAGGAGAAACCATATGGGTGGGGGACCGGGTGTGGTTGTTAACCCAGGGGTTGCCTTTCAAGGGAGGGTGCAAGAAATTGCAGCCCAGGCGGCTGGGACCTTTTGAGGTAACGCAGCAGGTCAATCCAGTGGCCTTTCGGCTCAAGTTGCCGACCAGTATGAAACTACATCCGGTGTTCCATAGGTCCCTACACTCTCTGTACAGGGAGGGGCTGGAATTTCCGGGGCGAGAGAGAGAGGTCCCCACTCACCCACGCATAGAGGAGAGGGAACTCAGCAGTCAAGCCACGGAAATACTTGATTCAAGATTGAGAGGAGGGGAAGTGGAGTATTTGGTGGCTTGGGAGGGGGAACCTGAGTCGGAAAACACGTGGGTTCCTGCGGAGATCATCAGGGATGAGGATCTCAGGGGGGAGTTTCACAGCAGGTTCCCAAGGAAGCCCAAAACGGTAGCAAGGTTCTGGGAGGAGCAATTTGGCACTACAGATGAGGAAGAAGAGTTTGTGGGGTTTCCGGCCTCCGACAAGGAGGAAGGAGAGGATTCTGAGGGTGAGGAATCAGACTGGGAGGGTGATCCGGTACGAAGAGATAGCAGCAGGTGGAGAGCTATGTTTGAATCTTCAGAGGATGGGGGTAACTCCTTCAGGGGATTTCCCGCATCGCCGTCAGAGGGAAGGGAGGAATTTAGGCCAAAGGAACGGGACGGAGGTGAGGGGGGTTCTGGGAGGTGGAGGTGTCCAGCCAGGGAAAGGTTTAGCCAGGCAACGTTGCCTAGAACTTCAGCATCCTTTATGCACGAGCAACCCCAATTCCCATTACAATATCAATCTGTACTTACCCCTCCTTGTACATTCCTTTTCGTACCACTCTGGTACGGGCAGTCCGAAACCATACCTGTGTAAACTCTGCGTTCCTTTTCCCAACCTTTAACCTGTCTATGATTAATGTCTTATACGCAATAATTAATGTCTTATATACAACCCTTGCTTTGTACTTATGTTAACCAATCAGCAACAAGTACACACGTGGGAAACGCTGTATAATATCCAATAAAAGGGAGTCTCTGAGGCTTGCTCGAGAGACGCCTCCCATATGACACCTACCTACTCGTCTGTCGTTCATTTCAACCCAACAGGGTGTCATGACCTTCTAGATCTAAAATATCCCAATTTTTTAATAAATACCAATCTTTCAACCAGAGAAGACATGAGGCTTCGTAATATAGCTTCAAATCCGGTAACCCGTAGCCACCTCTTTCTACAGTATCTATTAATATCTTGTGCTTTACTCTTGGTCTTTTACCCTTCCACAAAAATTTAGAAATTTCTTTTTGCCACTTGTTGATACTGCTGGTCTTTCCTGTAATTGGAATCGTTTGGAATAGAAAGAGTAGCTTCGGTAAAACTATCATTTTAATTACCGAAATGCGGCCCAGGAATGATAAATTTAACCTTGTCCATGTCTCCAACTGTCTTTTGATATCTTTCCAACAATGGGTATAATTATCTTCATATAAGTTAATATTCTTTGGTGTTATCCATAATCCTAAATACTTGATTTTGGGGTAGATTTTAATGTGTATTATTTGTTCTAATTCTGCTTTTTCATCTGGCGACATATTTTTAACTAATAGTTTTGTCTTGTTTAAATTCATTTTGAACCCCGCAACTTTACCGTAGCCATATATTATTTCCAACGCCTTTCTTAAACTCTGTTTTGGTTGCTCCGTAGTTATAATTAAATCGTCAGCAAATGCCCTCATTTTGTAACTTCTATTTCCCAGCATAACCCCTTTTATTTCTTTTTCTTCCCTAATTTGTTTACATAAATCTTCCAATGTTAATATGAAAATTAAGGGGGATAGTGGGCGACCTTGTCTGACCCCTTTACTGATTTCACACTCCTGTGATAAATTTCCATTGATTATGATTTTAGCTTTTTGTTTTGATTATATTGCTTCAATCCCTTTTATATACTGTATACCAAAATCCGCATGGTGTTATAGACCTTTCATAAATTTCCAGGATACCCTGTTGAAAGCTTTTTCTGCATCTATAGCCATTAAGACTGCCTTCTTTTCTATTCTTAAGTCTAAATACGCTAATAAGTTTATAATGTTTCTAGTGTTGCTATAAATGTGCCTCCCGGGCAAAAAGCCAGCTTGGTCATTGTGTATCATCATCATCTGGAAGCCTTTTTTTGATCTTTCGGCTAAAATATTTGCATATAATTTATAACCGTTCTTTAGAAGTGCGATAGGCCTATAGTTGTTAATAAGTAGATTGTCCGTTCCCTGTTTTGGAATTCATGCAATAAGGCTGTCTTTCCAAGAATCCGGCATGGTTCCATCTTTTAAGATGTTGTTCATGATACTTCTTATTTTTTTAAAAAAATACATTTTTATTAAAGTTTTAAACAAACACAAAAACACAAACAAACACAACACAAATAACAAGTATAGTTTCAAATCCTTATTTTCTTAACATCTTTCCCTGACTTCCCCACACCTCACCTTCTTGTATTGCAATTCCAATAATTAGCTCAGCAAGTTCTTGTCCCCAACTTTTACCTTATTATTATTATACTTAATTCATCTTAATTAACCAATTTTAACTTATAGACCTCAATTTAAACAACAATACTCATTCTTTACACCCTTTTCTAAGGTCGATCCAAATTCCCTTCCACGAATTTCCCAATTTTTATATTAATTGCAAAACAAAATAACAGAAAAACAACATATAATTATTCACCCTTTGGATTCTAAATCTCTCACCCCCCCCCCTTTCCCGGTTTCGATCCCCAAAAAATGTCCATCAGTCCATGAACTATCAGCTTGGATATCTCACGTCCGAGGCCCTCAAATCTCTCTCAGTCCCTCTCTGCCGGTTTTTTTGGTAGTCCTTTATATTAGACATCAGGTCTCGGATAATCTCTGTCCCTATAGCGTCTATGTTTCTTCCAACCAGACCTCCATGTTCAAAAGTGGAGCCCAAATCTTGTTTCTTGTTGCTTTTAAGTCCAAATGTCCCAAATGTCCCCAAAGCTCCAACTTTCGCCTTGATCAGATTTGTAATCCATAGGTCTTCAGATCTCCCCATAGGGAGATCCCTCCATTCTTCATTCTCTAATTCAAACCAAGCTCTCATAATCCAAATCTTGTTTTTCTTAGCATCTGTCTTAGCAGGCCTCTGGCTCTCCTTTGTCGTCTGCGGCATTTCAGCTCCTTCTTCCCACTCCTCTGAAACAGCACATATCTCTTCTTGTTCAGCTGCATAGGTTTCTTGAGTCAAGTCCTTGACACATTCAACAAGTTTGTTTACTTTTAAATTCGAAGTTGTAGCATTTGTAGCCAAAGCTTCAATCTGACCTTGTAACTTTCCCAAGAGAAAAAACATTCTATCCAGCTCAGCCTGTATTTTTCCACCTGCAGCCATTGTAATGTCTCAGAACCCCCTCTAGAGGGATTCTAGTTACTTAATATTCCTTCCACCTCCAATCCAACATTCAAGTTAATTTGTTTCTATTCTTCTTTATTTTCAACAGTTTAAAGTCAAATTGTAACAAAAATAACCAGCAAAGATAGCAGAAACCATTTTTTTTTCCTTTTCCAACTTTGACAGCTAATTTGACAGCTGTCAAACTCTTTATGTCTCCTCAGCAGGCTCTCTCGCGGATCACTCCCGGGTCCCGGGGGGTTGCACTTCAGCTCTTAAAATCAGTTCTTATCCTCCAGCAAAGTTACTTATATTGCCAAGTCGTGGAATTAATAGCTTTTATCCCGTAAAGAGAAGGATGTTCTCTCAACCTTAGTTATCAATTCTTGCTTTAATTTATCTACAGGAAGGGGAGACGGACTTCCTTTTAGCACCTCCCCCGATCGTGCCAAATTCAGAAAAAACGATTTTTAGTTCCAATTTCTGTACTACTCACGGGTTGTTACTTTTAAAGTCCAAATGTTCAAAGAAAGAAGTCAGCGCTCTCCGGCCATGACATGCGGCTTCGCTCCGTATTGGAACACCCACTCTCTGTTATCGCAGGTGGGAGGAGCAGTTGCGCTAAGACCAGACCACATCTTTACCGAAGATCTGGTTCTGACTCTGATTCTGATTCTGATTCTCTGGTTCTGGCTCTCTATCAAGGGCTGTTTCAGACTCAGGCTGTGGCTGTTGCTCTGGTTCCGGTTCTGGCTCTTTATCAGGCTCTGGTTCTGAATGAGGGCTTGGTTCTGGCACTGATTCAGGGTCTCGCTCTGGCTCTGGCACTCTATCAAGGACTGTTTCAGACTCAGGCTGTGGATGTGGCTCTGGCCCTGTTTCCATTCTTACAATGGAATGTACACAAAACAATAATCCTTTCTATATAAATTTTCCAATACACTCTGAAAGCATAATAAATCCTTAATTGTTGTCCACCTCCTTTTAGTTCCTTTATCACTCGAATGCTAGCACGGAGTCAAAACTATTATTGTATTTTTGAACATATCTTGTATAACCATCGCATTTTTCTGCAAATTTTTGCTTTGAGATTCCTCTGAGTTTGCTAGTCAATTGAGCCGTCTCCACCAATTCCTGTAATTTGATTTGCCAATCTTTTATTTTTGTTTGTTTTTTTTTATAAAAAAAATTATTGTATTTTCACAATGTACACAAACACAGACAATACACAACACAGACATACAAACACAAAGACAAACACATGTAATTTCAATTCCCTAATTTCTTAATCACTTTCCCTGACTTCCCCACACCTCCCCCTCCTGCATCCCAACTTCAATAGTTAACTCAGCAAGTTCTTATCTCTAACTTTTACCTTATTAATATTTTACTTAATTCTTCTTAATTAACCAAATTTGACTTGTAAACCTCAATTAAACCAAAATACACATCCTTTACATACTTTTCTAAGGTCGACCCAATTTCCCTTCCACAAATTTCCCAATTTGTCTAGTTACTTTGTTTTTATTTTTTCTTTATTTTCAACGACTTAAAGTCAAATGTATCAGAAATAACAAGCAGAAATAACAGAAGGCAAATTTTTCTAATTTTGACAGCTCGTTTGACAGCTGTCAAACTCTTTATCTCTCCTCAACGGGTTGTTACTTTTGCAGTCCAATTGTTCAAAGGAAGAAGTCAGCGCTCTCCGGCCATGGCTCGCAGCTTCACTCTGTAGAAGAAGCGGTCTACTCACAGCACCACGCCACTCTCCGTCACCCGCTCCGAAGCCTTTAAAAAGGCTTCTTCGTGGGTCGGGGAGGGCGCGAATGGTGCCCACCGAGTCACCACGTCCACAGGCTTCCGCGCCTGTGGTTTCTGAGAGTCCCCGCGTCGCCCCGGCGGCATGACCCGTCTTCCACAAAGCCGATTCCCTCCGGAGCTCGGAGGCAATCCGCCATTAGCCAAGCGCACTAACCCGAAAGTCCGCGAATCTGTTATTTTTGGAGCCTCGTGATCTTTCCATCCCTTGGCCACAAGTATACGAGCTGCTGCGGTTGCATACAAGAATACCTCTCTTAGATTTTTTGGGATCTCTTTATCTAAAATACTTCATAGAAATGCCTCCGTTTTTTTGTAAAAGTTATCCCCATCATTTTTTTTAAATTCATCGTATATCCCCCCCCCAAACATCTTAATCTTTTCACACGTCCACCACATGTGGCTCATGTCACCGTTATTTCCTCCACATCTCCAACAAGCATTCGCCAAATTTTTATCCATTCTTGATCATCTGGAAGGAGTGAGTGTTGATTTAAAGCAGAGTCCCGTGCCCAGCGGAAGGATGAGGAGTACGTGCTGCATACTGTATATTGCTTTATTATTTACAGTTCAAAGCTGGTATATTACAGAAAGACATCTTGCCTCTGCCGGAGCAGAAAAATGCATCCTCTCTCCTCAACAGCTCGGAGAGAATCACACAGTGGAAAACAGGAAACCAGTGTACGTCACATCCAGCCTCCCTTTCCCGTGAGAAACTCCAACAGTACAGACTGTGGAATGTAAACACCTGTCTCGTGACAAGCCCTTTCGCTGCACAGTGAAGGAAAGCAGAAACCAACATCCTCCCCCTTTCTGTGAACATCACTGGGCAGCGTGTTCGTACAATATCAGCACAAACCCAACTTCTGCACATAGGTACAGTGTTGATCCCTTGATACAATCTTAGACAATACATCAGCAGGAATTTCATTACCTGGCATATAGGACACCGTTACGAGTCCCTTCTGAATACATTCCCTAGCATGCTGCAACTTTAATTGCAAGTGCTTCGTGCTTTGCTTACAACCTTCAGACTTCAGCAAAGCCAAACATGCTTTGTTGTCCTGGTAAACCTTGATTGGACATTTGACAGGAATTTTCATATCTTTGCACAATTGTACTAACCATTCACAATCCTTAAGTGAATAAAACAGTGCATTCAGTTCAGCTTCACAAGTACTTAAGCTAACTGTTGTTTGCTTCTTGCATGACCAATCAAACAGACCCTGATTGTACATGTAGCAAACTCCAGACGTACTTTTCCTGTCTGTAGTGTCACTTCCAAAACTTGCATCTGCAAATATTTCAAGACCACCAGACTTCTGATTGTTAAATCTCAGTCTGTAATGCATAGTGCCTTTCAAATACCGCGCTATGCGTTTCAGAGCTTTCCAATCCTTGACACTAGGATTGTTGACTTGTCTGCTTAGCAAATTACAGCTAACAGCAATGTCTGGTCTTGAACATCTGGCAATGAAGTTTAGCTTGCCTAGCACACTTCTGTGCAGTGTAGTGTCAGAAAATGCTTCTTCAGTGTCATCTACCTGATAACCTGTTGTCATCGGTGTGTCTACAGGGTTAGCATCCATCAGGTTTAGTTTGCTTAACACATCAGCAATTTTCCGTGACTGGTGTACTAGAATGTTACCATCTTGATCTTTCTCTATTTCCAGAGATAGGTAGTTGTTTACCTCACCAAGATCTTTCATGTCAAAGTGCTCTTTCAGTTGAGCTAGGGCGTTATTGTACATTGCAACATCTTTCCAAAAGAATAATAAATCATCAACATAAAACAAACAGTACAGTTTCTTTTGCCCCTCCTCTTTGACAAATACACATGGATCAGCTTTCCCTTGCTGAAAACCTAGAGAAAACAATACTTCAGTGAGTTTTGTGTGCCAACACCGTGCACTTTGTTTGAGACCATAAAGGGATTTCTTCAGAGCACAAACAAATCCCTGTTTTACCTGTACGCCATCAGGTGGAAGCATATAAAGTGATTCATCCAGAGATCCGTACAGAAAAGCTGTATTAATGTCATGGTGATTAATGTGTAGATTTTCCTCTGCAGCTAGCTTGAGCATAAGCCTAATGCTCTCATATCTCACTGTGGGTGAGTAGGTCTCGTGATAGTCTTCACCTGGTACCTGTGCAAAACCTCTGGCTACCAATCTGGCTTTGTGTCTGACTATCTTGCCATTTTGATCTGTCTTCGCTTTGAAGACCCATTTGCTTCCAATCAGTTTCATTCCTGGAACTACTGGAACTAGTTCCCATGTTTTGTTCCTTTCTAAGGAATCAAGCTCAGCCTTCATGGCATTTAACCATGGCTCAGCTTCCTTTGAATCCAAACCCTGGATTTCTTGGAAACTTGAAGGTTCAAATACCTTCGTGGAGCTTTTAACAGCTGTTACTGCTATCGTAGCAAACTCATCAGCAAATCTCTTTGGAGGTTTGCCTTTTGTGGCTCTCTGTGACCTAAGAATTAGCCTTAAGTCTTCAACACTCTCCTCTTCCTTCTTAGGAGAAAAACGACCTATTGTGAACAATGGTTCCTCCAATTCTTGATCAGAGCTTTCAGAGGGTCGCATAGAGGCTTTCGCACTCTTGAAATCCTCTGAATCACCCGATTCAGTTTCAGATTCAGACTCAGAACCTTCATCAGTGGGTGTGGGTTGTTGTGGTTGCTTTTGACTATCCTCAGTCTCATCACTGTCATCAGGATAACATTGGAAAATTCCCACATTCTCCCCCCACTTTGCATTGTACTCAACACTTCTTGTGAGCTTAATTGTCTTAGAGTCAGTCATCATTATTCTGTAAGACCCTTTCTGATAACCTAGAAAGATACCATGCAATCCACGCTTGTCTAACTTGGAGTTTTGTGGTGAGCGAACCCACATGTCCGAACCAAAAATTTTCATGTGTTTGATGTATGGCTTCTTGCCAAACATCTTCTCATAGGGGGTACAACCAATCGCTGTAGATAACCTGCGATTGTAACTGTAAACAAAACATGAGAGAGCTTCGGCCCAATAACTCTCTGGAAGGTTGGCATCATGCAGCAAGGTTTTTAACCCTTGAAGCAATGTCTGATTTGCCCGTTCCGCAAGTCCATTCTGCCATGGCGAGCGAGGACTAGACAAATCGTGTTGAATTCCTTTCTCAGTCAGAAAAGCTTCAAACTGCTGAGAAGTGAATTCTCCCCCGCGATCACTGAAAAGAGTCTTTATCTTCTTACCATGCACATTTTCCAATCAAGCACAGAATTCCTTGAACCTAGGAAAAGCCTCTGATTTCTGCTTGAGATTGTACACAAAAATATACCTAGAAAATGCATCAATGAGAACCATGAGGTACCTATTTCCACCCAAAGAGGGCGCTAGTGGACCAACCAAATCAGCATGAACAACCTGGTATGGTTCCGTAGCTTGCCTACTAGACACCTTACCTTTCGCAGCCATTTTCACCTTGTTTGCTGCGCATGCTTTGCACTTCATGTGGTACCTGCAGGGTTTAATAGTCATACCTTCAACCAAGGCAGGCATTTTAGATACTGCCTCAAAATGCAAATGACCAAATTTTCTATGAAAATCATGAATACATTCTGCATGCAAACTTTTGTTAGAACCTGCAATGCAACAAGTGTCATCCTTTTCAACATCAGCATAATACAAAACAAACAAACGATCAACATATTCAGCATGCAATACATAATCATTTTTCTTTGTGATGATGCACTTCTTGTTCTTGAAGGACACGTCAATGTTCCGCTCATTCAGCTGTCCAACGCTGAGCAGATTATGTTTGGCGTCTGGCACGTAAAGCACATTCTGTATCGATAAGTCCAAACTGTGAAGAACAACAGTTCCATAGCCTTTACTCGGAATAGTGTGGTCATCCGCCTGGTGAATCGCACCTTCCTGCGGTGTAAAAGACACAAACAGTCTCTTATCGTTGCACATGTGGTGAGTTGCCGCTGAATCAACAATGAAGAAAGATCTAGCCGTCTTCTGGACCTCTGCAACCTTTGGAGTGAAGCGTGAAACCATAGCCTTGTGCTGCGTTGTCCTAGACACCGGACCTTTGCCTTTGCCTCGGCCTTTTCCACGCGATGAGCTTTCGCTGCGCTGCTCTGTCTTGGCCCTGGGATATCTGCATTCCCTCTTCATATGGCCTAGACGTCCACACGAGTAGCATTTCACTGCCTTCAAAGCTTTGGCGCCATCTGGTGGTTCCACTGCACTAAGGGACGACGTCTGTGAAGACTCCCCCTTGCCCATGCAGCTAGCACCCCGGCGATCTGCTTCATTTAAAATCACGGCAGTTAGAAAGTCCACTGTCAGCTGAGCGGTTGGTTGCACAGCAATCTGGGTTGCAACAGACTCCCAACCTGAACCCAAAGATTGTAGTATCATGAAAGAATACACAGCCTCTGGAAAGTTGAGTCCTCTCTGTTGCAGCTCATGTCTCAGATTTTGCATCTCCATCAGATGTAAACGCACATCTCCACCTTCAGCAAGAGCCATATTATGCAGCTTGTTAAAGTAAAACATAGTGGATCCAGCTTCTGTCCTTAAGTGAGCCTCTCTCAAAGCGTCCCAAATTTCTCTGGCTGAGGTCTTATCGCGCAATAGACACAGCTCTTCTGGGGATACTATCAATGTAAGAGTTCCCCTTGCTTTGGAATCTTTATTTTCCCATGCATCTGTAACTGGAACTGGGGGGGTTTCTGTAATCACCTCAAACAAACCCTCTTTCCGCAGAATTGCCTCTGCATACAGAACCCAGTCGGCATAATTCTTCTTGTTGAGCTTAGGAATCCCACAAGCATCCTGAAGGGCCATCATGACTCTGGCATTAGCCTTCAGCGTCATATATGCTGCTTTAAATCTTGCTGCGTCACTGCTGCAGCTGCTTTATTCCAAAAGCGCACTTAAAAGTTACTTTCAATTTCCCCAGCATAGTAACTTGAGCCTGGGAGCCTTTTGCCTATTCCCGGCAAAACGGCTTTAAAAGTTCAAAGCCCAGCCATAAAGTCATTAACTAGAAGCTGGCAGGCTGCCCGGAGCAGTAGCACATACCTCATCAATCACTTTTACGCGCAGAGCAGATGTGTTCCGATCTGTCCCTCTGCATTCCGATCCTTTGCCGGCATTCCGATTCGACTTCTGGAGCCCATAACCACGTGTTGATTTAAAGCAGAGTCCCGTGCCCAGCGGAAGGATGAGGAGTACGTGCTGCATACTCTATATTGCTTTATTATTTACAGTTCAAAGCTGGTATATTACAGAAAGACATCTTGCCTCTGCCGGAGCAGAAAAATGCATCCTCTCTCCTCAACAGCTCGGAGAGAATCACACAGTGGAAAACAGGAAACCAGTGTACGTCACATCCAGCCTCCCTTTCCCGTGAGAAACTCCAACAGTACAGACTGTGGAATGTAAACACCTGTCTCGTGACAAGCCCTTTCGCTGCACAGTGAAGGAAAGCAGAAACCAACAGTGAGGTACCACCTATGAGCCATTTTCATCATGTTCTCTCTTATATTATAGCTGGCTGTAAATTTCAAATTTACATTCCATCAGTTTCCCCCATCTTTTAGCATAATTGGACGGCCCACATCTTGGGCCCACTTTATCATTGAAGCCTTAAGCTCCTCATCCATTACTTCGTAGTCTAAAAGAAGTCTATACATTTTTGCGATTATTTTGGTTTTACTATTCAGTAGTTCTCTTTCAAATCTTGAAGGCTCCTTTTCAAAACCTATCTGCTTATCCTGCCTGAACACTTTATTCACCTGGAAGTAATCTAGCCAAGTAGAAAAGTGATCTTTTATTTTCTCATAACTTATCAATATTAGTTGACCCTCCTCCTCCCCCTCTTAATATTGTGTTATACGTTATCCAGTTCTCTTTGATGTTGTTGCTTTTTTTAACAGCGATTGCTTCTAGTGGAGAGTTCCATCTTGGGGTTTTCTGTTCCAAATATCTTTTGTATTTTCCCCATACCTTATATATAGCATTTCTTATTATATGATTTGAAAAACTCCTATGCGTCTTTATTTTCCCATAATTAAGATAGCCAGGCCACCCAAAACGGGTGTTGAAGGAAAGCATTGTTTTTGCACATGACCATGGCATGATGGGAAGCATTGCTTCTGCACATAACTGTGGCATGATGGGAAGTCTTGCTTCTAAGCTTTGTTCTGCTCATGCTGCACAAACCGTGCTGATGCTAAGACATTCCCTCATCACCCTGGTACGTTCTGTTCACCTTGAGTTCACACCATATCAATCTGTACTTACCCCTCCTTGTACATTCCTTTTCGTACCACTCTGGTACGGGCAGTCCGAAACCATGCCTGTGTAAACTCCGCGTTCCTTTTCCCAACCTTTAACCTGTCTATGATTAATGTCCTAGGCAGAGATTATGGTCCAAACTTGCCCATCTGGGAAGTGATCCGCACCTCCTCTCCCTAATTATTTCCCTTTATTCAAACACCACAGCCCGCGTCCGAAGCGGTCCCAACGGCTCCCTCACTACTCCATTTCCAACGGCCAAGGGCGTCCGACAAGGTTGTCTCTTGGCCCCTTTATTGTTTAATCTCTATCTTCACGATGCAATTTCCACTTTGAAGCTAGCATCTAAGTATCCTCCTCACTTAGCAGGCCACTCCGTTGCTTCCCTTTTCTATGCTGATGATGCCGTCATCTTATCCAGAACAGCTGCGGACCTAGCAAATGCAGTTAATGCATTTATCGCCTATTGTAAGGCGGAAGCTCTTAACATTAATTATAAAAAATCGAAAGTCCTCCACTTCACTCGTTCCCGCAAACTCAAGTTGGAGCCGCTTAAGATCACAGGTGGCTACTTAGAAAAGGTAAAAGCTTTTAAATATCTAGGCATAATATTCACTTATAATCTGTCCTGGACCACCCATCTACAATCTGCCTTTCTCGCTGCAACTACGACCTCTAACGCCATAGTCCGATTTTACCACCAGAAGGGCAGCAAACATCTTCCAGCAGCAATTCAAATATTTAATGCCAAAGTTGTCCCTAAATTATTATATGGATGCGAAGTATGGACTACAGCAATATCAGGTAACTTGGATCGCCCTCTTCATATGTTTCTGAGATCTCTTTCCGGCGTCCCAAGATGTGTCTCAGGTGCAGGCCCTACGACTCGAGTTCGCCCAGCCCTCAATTGTTAAAAGAGCATGGAGTCGAGCCATTTCCTACAGCTTCCACCTATTAGCATCGGATGCTCGAATTAGAGGTGGTTTTTCCAATCTGATCCTAAGAGACATTCATAATTCCCCTTGGAAAACTACAATTAACCTCAAATTCCGCTCTCTTCTCAATTTGAATTGTAAAACTGTTCTTAACTTAGAGTGTATCAGCCCGGCGGCCCTACCTCTAATCAAAAAGAAACTACAGCAACTTGACTTCTCTAACACAGCCTCCTATGCAAGAGGACCGTGTTCAGGCCTAGCCCTAGCTATTCCACCCCCTGAAGGGATCCCTCTATACTGCTTCACAATTTCCTCGGAGGCTAAGCGTAGGGCCTTTACCTGTGCCCGTCTCAACTGTTTTCCTACAGCAGTTCTGTCGGGTCATTATTCCAGAGTTCCCAATCGCAAATAGAACATGCACCTGTAATGACACGACCCTGGAGACAATGGAACATGTAATGCTCTTCTGTCCCAACTGGACAGTTGAAAGATCTCTGTTTTTAACTCCCCTCCTGAATAAGCTTCATCTCCCAATCCAGCCTTGGATAGTGTCCCTCCTTTTGCAGGATTCTGATTGTTGGATTACCGAGATGACAGCTAACTTCCTGCTTAGTGTGATGAAGAGGAAAGCGGCACTAACTTCTTCCTTAACATCACAGCTGCAGTCGATACGCCGCACAACCGAACGAAGTTCCAAGTAGCCTTATTGCACAAGGACAATCGAGTTAGGACATATCTGAGGAGCTGAAGGACCCTTTAACGGTCCTCCTCCAGCCTCAGCAGTTTTTTTTTCCTTTCTTTAAGTAATCGCCCAGGATGATATCTACCTTTACCTCCCCACCCCCATTTTATGTTGTTATTTCAATGTATATCATGCTATGGCCATACGGCTAATGCAATAAAATGAAATGAAGAATGAATAATTAATGTCTTATATGGAACCCTTGCTTTGTACTTATGTTAAACAATCAGCAACAAGCACACACGTGGCAAACGCTGTATAATATCCAATAAAAGGGAGTCTCCAAGGCTTGCTCGAGAGACGCCTCCCGTATGACACCTACCTACTCGTCTGTCGTTCATTTCAACCCAACATCTGGTGACCCTCGACGTGCCAGATCCCTTTACGCAGCCTCATACTTCACTCGACTGGAAAAGTCTCAGCACGCTACACCGTGAGTATGGGGGGGGGGGAGCTTACAAAGTCCCAAAAAGAGCATGCTAAAGAACTGTTTCATTTAGTCAGACAGAGAGTAGCAGGTGTGCATATTTCCTTGAAAGAAATTGAACGATTGTTATGTCATATTGCTTGCGAGTGCCCCTGGTACCCAGAAATAGGGTCCTTGGGGATGGAGACTTGGCATTCATTGTCTGCTCACTTGGCAGAAGTGTGCGGATGCCGTCGCTAGATTAGGTCCCCAGGCGTCTCCGTCGGCACCCGCACCAGACAATTCCCCACCAACTGCCCTGCCATCTGCCCTTTTAGCCACAACAGACAATCTACCTCCTTACCCAAAGCTTTTGCCTCCATCGCAACTTTCTGTGTGGTGTAGTGGTTAAGAGCGGTGGACTCGTAACCTGGGGAACCGGGTTCGTGTCTCCGCTCCTCCACATGCAGCTGCTGGGTGACCTTGGGCTAGTCACACTTCTCGGAAGTCTCTCAGCCTCACTCACCTCACAGAATGTTTGTTGTGGGGGAGGAAGGGAAAGGAGAATGTTAGCCGCTTTGAGACTCCTTTGGGTAGTGATAAAGCGGGATATCAAATCCAAACTCTTCTTCTCTAACCCCCCCCCTTCGCCTCAGCCCACATCCCCACATCCCCCCTACCCTCCCTCCTTCGCCTGCTCCTACAGGAGCCGTGCGTGCTGCACTTTTTCAAGCTAGACAGGAAGGAATTCTTTCCTTGGAGGAGGAGGCGGGGTGGGCCGGGGAACTGCCGTCTGCTTTCCCTATTTCTTATACTAACCCTGGCACTGCGCAACAACAAATTATGTATGAGACGCTTCCTTATTCTATTCTGAGAGAATTAAGGAAAGCCATTACTGATTCCGGCCTAAAATCCACTTATGTGACAGGAATGCTGGAGGGAATAGCAACTGGTTATACAATCCTACCTCAAGATTGGAAAGATCTGATGCGCATGCTGTTATCCCTGGCTTGGTATGTAGTTTTTGAAAGTGAATTTAAGCATTGCGCAGTAGCCCTGGCTGATCTACAGCATTCAGCCAACCAACTCTTTGGTGCTGGTCCGTATGGTAATATACCAGCCCAAGCGCAATTAACACCTTTACATTTTAGTCGCACCGCGACCTGTGTGCAACGTGCCTTTCGCAAAGTCCCTGTCTCAGGACAACCACTTAGCTCCTTTGTTAAGCAACAACATTCGGAGCCCTACCATCAATTTATAGATAGATTGAAAGAATCAGTCACTAGGCAGATTGATGACGCTACAGCTCAAAATGAATTGATGAAAAAAATGGCTTTCAAAAATGCAAGTACTGACTGCAAAAGGGCTTTGCAGTCGATCATACATCGCCCTAAATATGACCTGGCCGATATGATTCAAGCCCGTGCAGATGTTGGAAACCAGAGTCATGCGATGTCCTTGCTTGCTGGTGCCATCCAGGCTGGCAACAAGCCCACTGGGAACTGCTTCAACTGCAAGCGCCCAGGTCATTTTGCTAAACAATGCAGAGCCCCTGGCGGGGGTGCAAACAGGAATGGTGATGCCAATAAGGCTAAGCCTTCCAAGAAATGCCCGAAGTGCGGTAAAGGCTACCATTGGGCAAATCAGTGCAGGAGTTCGGGAAACTCCTTAGGGGCCCAGACAAATAGGGAGCCCTCCGCCGTTAGTCTCCACTATTAAAACCATCTCAAAGGATACACGCTCTGATTTTACCATCAACTTAATTAATCAAGAAACCAAAGACACTGTTTTACCTGGTGAAATTGTGCTTATGCCCACCCAATTGGCGGGCCCACTACCTCCTAAAGTCGCAGTTTTAATTTTACCCAAATTTTCTGTGGCAAAAGAAGGAATCCAGGTTATTCCAGGAGTTCTGGATCCTGACTATGTGGGCACAATAATGGTTCAACTTTGGAGCCACATGCCCATGCAGTTAAAGAAGGGTGAGTCCTGGGCGCATTTGGTGGTGCTCCCTTCTCACCCTACTGTTTCTATTATTGATAGTAATTTGCACGAGCTCTCTCCTTTTTCTCAACAGCTGTTAGCTGTAATCCAGCGGATTGGTCATCAGAAACTTCTTCGTAAGTACAAGATAAATGGCAAGGTTCTGGAAGGCTTGATTGACACAGGCACGGACATTTCTGTAATTTCCAGTAGTTGCTGGGACCCCACGTGGCCCCTTGAGTCTGCCTCTGCAGTTTGGGGTGTAGGTGGACCTCAAACCTCTTCCCAAAGCGTACAGTGGCTGCCTGTTTCTCTGCCTGATAGCTCTGAAACCATTGCATATATCCAGCCCTGTGTGTTAAAAATCCATCTCAATCTGTGGGGCAGAGACTTACTACAACAGTTAAAAGCTACCATTCAATTAAATGAGTAAGCTTGCACTCCCCCTCCACTGGAAATCAACCACCCGGGTATGGATAGAACAATGGCCCATAATGGGGGGAAAGCTACTTGCTTTAGTGCTCATTTTCAGCGTTTTGTTTTTGCCTCTTTCTGCTTCCGCTCTTAATAGCGGTAACTCCACACCAACAAATGTGTGGGAATCTTTTGCAAAGACCCTCAATATTTCTTCCTTTTGCCTAACCCAATAGGTATCAATAGGTGAAATCCTTGGCTCCTGCCTTATCCCTGTTTGCCATGACCCTTTTGACATACAAAATGATACCTGGTTTTTCCCATCCCTACCCCAAAACGATTCTCTCCTCACCCTTGGTTATTCCGGTTACCACAACTGGGGTAACCAAGTGCGCCGATGCCCACCTTTGGCCATTGATTTGTTGACCCCATACGTGGCTTCTTTTAATGTCACCTGTGCCCGTATGGTCAATTGCACAAAATCCAACTGTGTGGAAATGGGCAAGGATAATTTCCAGTGCTCTAATTATGTCAATATTTCTTATGTATATAAATACAAAGAACTACCTGCTGGGTGGTTCTGGACGTGTCCTGGCTATACATTTAATTACATTCCAGCAAACATCAGCCATGGCACACCCTGCTGCTTAAGCAGTTTGTCCATCGTATTACCCAAAAAGCATCATTTGACCCGCTCTCGATATCGCCGCTCTATTGCATTGACTAACGATTGTGATGATTCAATTTCTCTTCCCAGTAGGTCTGAATATATCTCTTTAGCTGTTTCTCTCCTAGGAGTCCCTGGATTGGCTGTACGCAATAGTAGGAACATTAACTCTTTAGCTTGTTCTGCAGCAAAAGCCCTGAATTTTACTTCTCAAGCGCTTCATCTTCTAAATAAAGAGCAGAGTGAACTCCAGCATGGTCTTCTGCAGAACGGCGCTGCTATCGATTATCTATTGACGCTTCATCATTACGGCTGTGAACAAGTGGACGACATGTGTTGTTTTAATATTACTGATAATTCCAAAGCCATCCAAAAGCAAATCTCTCATTTGCAAAATCTTACACACCACATTAAACAGGACGTTGGACTTTCTGGCCTGTGGGACTCATTCACCCAGTGGCTCACTGGCTGGTTGCCAAACCTGAATTGGCTTTGTAATCTCTTTCAATATGCCATTATTATAACATGTATATTGATTTTGCTATGTTGCTTCCTCCAATGCATTCCTGGACTCATAAGTCTTTTGTCTCGGTTTCTCTCTCCCCCTCAGCCACCCAATAAAATCATTGCTGCCTACTTTGCGAAACTGCAGCACCAGCAGTAAACATTAGGGGAGATGTGGCGAACTTATTTCGGGCATGCGCTGGCATACCACGTATCCCGAAGTATTTTTGTCTTATTCACCCAGAACACCTCGCAAATAAGAAAAGAAAGGGGGAGATGAAGGAAAGCATTGCTTTTGCACATGACCATGGCATGATGGGAAGCATTGCTTCTGCACATAACTGTGGCATGATGGGAAGTCTTGCTTCTAAGCTTTGTTCTGCTCATGCTGCTCAAACCGTGCTGATGCTAAGACATTCCCTCATCACCCTGGTACGTTCTGTTCACCTTGAGTTCACACCATATCTGTCAGGGAACTGCCATCGGAGCCAAGAGAGGAGGTAAGGCTCCCCGACCATGCAGGAGAAGGGACCAGCAGAGGAGGAGGGCGCTAAGGAGCAGGGAAACGCCAACACTTGGCTGCCGATCAGCGGGCACAGCAGCCAGGCAAGCAACCAACCAGTAAAAGTGCCCAAGTCAGACCCCCCCCCAAGCAGCCATAGCCATAGAGGTGGTGCTAGAACTCCCTAATGGACACCCAATCAAGGGTAAGGCACTGCTGGACTCAGGCAGTTCCTGTAATTTTTTCAGCAAGGATTTCGCGCTGGAGCACCAGTTACACCTCCTGCCGCTAGAGTGCCCCTTACAAGTAACGACCATTGATGGCAGGGAACTCCTGGGAGGGGAAGTGACGCACCAGACTCCCCCCATGAGAATGAGGGTCTCCAGACACACAGAAACCCTTGCCTTTCATGTAGCCAGACTGGCAGGACCATCAGTCATCCTGGGAATGAGCTGGTTGGCGCTACATGATCCAGTGGTGGCATGGCACCAGTGGACAGTGACCTTTGGGTCAGCTCACTGTTTGGAACACTGTCACGGTGGGGAAGTCCCGAGGGTAGCCGTGGCTCAGGTAGCAGGAATGGCAGTGGGAGAAAAGGGGAAGGTACCACCACCATACGCTGACCTGCAGGATGTTTTCAGTGAGAAGGAAGCGGATAAACTACCCCCCCATAGGCCCTTCGACTGTCAAATCAACCTACTACCAGGAGCTCAGCTGCCAGTGGGTAAATTGTACGCCATGTCGGACAAGGAGATGCAGGAGTTGCGGGAGTTTATTGACAAGAACCTGAAAAGAGGCTTCATAAGGGAATCAAGGGCGGTGGGAGGCAGTCCAGTGTTCTTTGCGGACAAAAAGGACACTAAACAGCCCAGATTGGTCGTAGAATTCAGGTCCTTGAACCTTGTATCGGAACCCGTGACCTTCCCAATGCCCAGGATTGACGATATTTTAACCCGGGTGGGGAAGGGAAAGATCTTTACCAAGCTGGACCTTCAGGGGGCGTACAATTTGATTAGGATGAGGGAAGGGGATGAATGGAAAACCACCATGTTCACCCCTCTGGGAGCCTTTGAGTACCTCGTTATGCCCTTCGGATTACAATCAGGCTCTGCCTGTTTTCAATCTATCATGCACCTTGTGTTGGGATCCTTGCTATACAAGAATTGCGTGGCCTTTCTAGATGACGTGTTAATCTATTCGGACAATGAGGAGCAACACGTTCAGGACGTTCGGGAAGTGCTAAAGAGGCTACAGGAACACCAGTTGTGGGTCAAATTGGAGAAGTGCCAATTCCACGCACGAGAGGTCGAGTTCCTGGGATACAGGTTGTCGGACAAGGGCCTAGCTATGGACCCAAGCAAGGTGCAGGCGGTGCTGGAATGGAAGGCCCCCAAGACCCGGAAGGACGTGCAGAGGTTCCTGGGGTTTGCGAACTTCTCTCGGAAGTTCATCAAGAACTTCGCCCACTTAACCGCACCCATCACCGATTGTCTCAGTAGCCAAAGGAAGTTCGTCTGGACAGAAGAGGCACAGCAATCTTTCGAAAGGCTAAAAAAGGCGTTTGCTTCGGAAGAGCAGCACAAGATCCAGGGGCGCAGCACAAGATCCAGGTGTGCACGGATCATAAGAACCTAGAGTACTGGAGGACTGCACGAGTACTCAACCAACGACAGGTGCGGTGGGCTCAAGAATTCTCCACGTTTTTCTTCGAGATTCGATACGTGCCGGGAGAGGAAAACGTCAGAGCAGACGCCCTCTCCCAGAAGCCGGAGTATCTGGAAGGAGAAGGACCTCCAGAAGCACGACATGTGATTCCCGAGAACCGATGGGTGGGGGGGAGTGTTAGTTGAGACACGAGAACTAGTAGGACTGACGAGGGACGACGAGTTCGCCCAAACGAAAATCCGGGAACTCAGAGGCACGGGGGGAAACCATGGGGCTTTGAGGAGAAAGATGGGGTACTATATTACAGGGGAGCACTATATGTACCAGGGGATGACTTGAGGAGAAGGGTACTCAAACAACTCCATGATAACCCGACGGCGGGGCATTTCGGTCAACACAAGACCATGTTGCTGGTCACCAGGCAGTTCTGGTGGCCAAGGGTGAGGGAAGATGTACGGGAGTACATATGAGGGTGTGACTGCTGCCAGCGAGCAAAGGGGGAGAGGGCGGCGCCCGCGGGACTACTGAAACCTTTACCCACACCAGGAAAACCATGGTAGGTGGTGTCCATAGATTTTATGACAGATTTGCCCAAATCGAGAGGGAAAACAGCTGTCATGGTGGTTGTTGACCTGTTAACAAAAATGTGCCATTTTATCGCTTGCTCGCATGCGGTGATGGCAGAGGAAACTGCCAGGCTGTTTGTGGATCACATCTTCAGACTGCATGGCGCCCCCTTGAGGGTTTTGTCCGACCGAGGGAAGCAATTTACTTCCCGGTTCTGGAGGAAGCTCATGAGCTTGCTGGAAGTCGAGGTGAGCTTCTCGACGGCCAGACACCCAGAGACCAACGGACAAGCGGAAAGAGCGAACAGTATACTCCAACAATATCTACGCTGCTATGTCAGCGAGAGGCAGAACGACTGGGTGGATAAACTGGGGCTGGCAGAATTTGCGTACAATAACGCGGAACACGTGTCCATGGGGATGAGCCCGTTCATGGCCAATTACGGGTGTCATCCCAGGGCTTTCCCAGGGGGTGGGGAGGAGAGGTGGAGTGTGCCAGCAGCGGAGCAGTTTGTGGAAGAAATGGAAGCCTTACACCAACAACTTAAAATGAACTTGGAAAGGGCCAAGGAAGTGTATAAGAGGCATGCAGACAAGCACCGCAGGGAAGGAGAAACCATACGGGTGGGGGACCAGGTGTGGTTGTCAACCCAGGGGTTACCTTTCAAGCGAGGGTGCAAGAAATTGCGGCCCAGGCGGCTGGGACCTTTCGAGGTAACCCAGCAGGTCAATCCAGTGGCCTTTCGGCTCAAGTTGCCGACCAGTATGAAACTACACCCGGTGTTCCATAGGTCCCTACACTCTCTGTACAGGGAGGGGCTGGAATTTCCGGGGCGAGAGAGAGAGGTCCCCACTCACCCACGCATAGAGGAGAGGGAACTCAGCAGTCAAGCCACGGAAATACTTGATTCAAGATTGAGAGGAGGGCTAGTGGAGTATTTGGTGGCTTGGGAGGGGGAACCTGAGTCGCAAAACATGTGGGTTCCAGCAGAGACCATCAGGGATTAGGATCTCAGGGGGGAGGCCAGACACTAGTACGAAAAGGGTTTTAGAACTAATTCAAGAATTTGGTCAAGTTGCAGGATTCAAGTTGAATAAACAAAAAACTAAAGTTTTGGAGAAAAATTTAACAGCTATGGAAAGGGAGAGGTTCCAGAATGAAACAGGGTTGACAGTGGTCAAGAAGGTGAAATACTTGGGGATTAATATGACATCTAAGAATGTGAATTTGTTTAAAGATAATTATGAGAAATGCTGGACAGAAGTTAAAAAGGATCTAGAAATATGGTCAAATTTGAAGCTTTCCTTGTTAGGCCGAATTACAGTTATTAAGATGAATGTATTGCCTAGAATGTTATTTTTATTTCAAGCATTGCAAATTCTTGACAAGATGGACTGTTTCAAGAGGTGGCAGAAAGACATTTCGAAATTTGTCTGGCAGGGCAAAAAACCCAGAATAAAGTTTAAAATTTTAACGGATGCAAAGGAAAGAGGGGGATTTGCCCTGCCGGACTTAAAACTGTACTATGAACCAGCAGCTTTTTGCTGGATGAAAGAGTGGCTGCTCCTCGAGAATACAGATACTTTGGACTTGGAAGGTTTTAATAATGTATTTGGATGGCATGCATATCTATGGTATGATAAGGTTAAAGCGCATAAAGCTTTTAAAAATCACATTGTTAGGAAAGCATTATATAATGTCTGGATCAGATACAAAGATTTGTTGGAAAATAAAACCCCAAGCTGGCTATCGCCAATGGAAGCTAAAGCCGTGAAAAAACTTAACATGGAGGCCAAATGGCCAAAATATTGGGAAATTTTGGAACAAGAGGGAGATAAACGGAAATTACAGAGTTATGAGAGATTGAAGTCTAAAGTACGAGACTGGCTCCATTACTATCAAATAATGGAGGTGTATAAACAGGACAGGAAAATTGGCTTCCAGGTGGAGAAATCAAAACTAGAAACAGAACTGTTAGAACCCAATGCTAAGAATCTGTCAAGAATGTATAATTTGTTGCTGAAATGGAATACACAAGATGAAACAGTTTAATCTGCTATGATTAAGTGGGCACAGGACATTGGTCATAACATTATGTTTGCTGACTGGGAACAGTTGTGGACCACCGGTATTAAATTCACGGCATGTAATGCCTTAAAGGAAAATATTATGAAAATGATCTATAGGTGGTACATGACCCCAGTCAAGCTAGCAAAAATTTACCATTTGCCTGATAATAAGAGTTGGAAATGTAAAGAAACTGAAGGTACTTTTTATCACCTTTGGTGGACGTGCCCGAAGATTAAGGCTTTCTGGGAAATGATATATAATGAAATGAAAAAGGTACTTAAATGTACTTTCCCTAAGAAACCAGAGGCCTTTCTCTTGGGCATTGTCGGCCACTTGGTGCCAAAGAAAGACAGAACTTTTTTTATGTATGCTACAACAGCAGCAAGAATACTCATCGCAAAGTATTGGAAGACACAAGATCTACCCACTCTGGAAGAATGGCAGATGAAGGTGATAGACTACATGGGACTGGCTGAAATGACCGGCAGAATCCGTGACCAGGGGAAAGAGGCGGCGGATGAAGACTGGAAGAAATTTAAAATTTATCTTAAGAAACATTGCAAAATTAATGAATGCTAAAATGTTGAGGTTTTAGAAAAAAGGGGATTACAGCTGTAAAAGATTAAGTATAAGAAAAGAATAAGGGAAAATTCGATAAAACCAAGGGGCAGGATTTGCTGAAACAAATTTGGAAATTGGGATGCAGAAAGGGGAGGTATGGGGAAGTCGGTGAAGTAAGGTTTAAGAAAAAAAGGACTCGACTTTCGGTGGCGGCGCGAAACGGTAATGGCGGTCCTCTTTGCTCTGTGAAGGGGAGCTCCGCAGAAACGGGTCGTCCGCTACGGCACAGCGGAGACCCATAAAGATAAACCACAGGCAGAGTGAGCCTGTGACCGTGGGACTCGGCGGGCACCAGAAGCGCCCCCCGAAACGAAGAAGGAACCCCGTAAGGGGCTCCGGAACGTGGAAGGGTGGCGCGGTGCTGTGAGTTGATCGCTCTTTCTGCGGAAGTGAAGTCGCGCGGCTGCTACCGATGAGCGCTGACCTTTTTTCCTGGAACAATTGATTTAAAACTACAAACCCGTAAGTAAGGGGAAATTAAGAAATCTTGGGACTAAAGAGACTGAATTTGGCTGAAAGCAGGAGATGCAACCAGGAAGTCCGTCTCCCGACCGTGCTTAAAGAACTAAAGTAAAGATTTTGACAAGCTGGAATCGCTTTTTAAAAAAAAGGTTTTAAAAGTGTGGCTTATTGTGCAACAACTGAATTTGCTTTCAAGAGACTTTTAAGAGATTAAGAGACAATTTCATTTTACTTTTCTTGGTTACCCTTCCTTTTCTTTCTGGATTGTTTAAAAGAAGCCCAATTCACGGGCTGTCAGGCTAAAGGCAAAAAGAACTGTCAAACTGCTGAATCTGGCTAACTGTCGAAAGTGTTACATTGGAGCGTTACAATTTGGATACAAATGGGGAAGTTATTTCTCGCACCTCTTTGAGACTTTGTTTTAACTTTGGGAAGTTCTGCATCGCAAAAGGGAGCTGAAGGATCCTTTCAACGTGTTTTAAACTGCTGGGATTTTAATGGCGGAACAACTCTATTCTTTCCTTTGAGACATTGTTGCACTCCCCCTAGAGGACTGTGGATTTACAATTGTCTGGGATTTGCCTTCTGTTTTGATTTTCTGCTGCCTTGCTGTTTACTCTCTGGAACTGACTTTCCCATGGGACTGCACATAGCTTGACCTTGGCACGTAGACAGGATTGGAATGAGTGGCACGGGGAAAGCAAGATTGGCTAAAACGAAAGCTAAACAATTAGTACAAACAACTCTGACTTCTCAGCCACGCAGATCATCTGTCCCAGCTGTTTTAGGGATACAAGAAGGAGAAGCTGAGCAGACATCATTAGAGGATATGGCTACAGGAGGATCTTCTGCACTTTTAGAACAATTTTTGGGACAATTGGAAAGTTTAAATAAAAAGGCAGACGAGCATTCGACAAAAATTGACCAAGCCACAGCCAGCATTAATAAATTGACTGAACAAGTTGCTCAACATACACAAGCAATCGGGAATCTACAGGAAGCAACTCTAGAAAATCGCAAACTGGCTGAGGAAGCTAATCAAAAAGCTGTGGAAGCCAATCAGAAAGTTGAAGCAATACAGGTGGAAGTAAAACCTTTGCACAAACAAATTAACGAACAGCAGGCCTACCTGTCTATGATTGAATTAAGAAATAGGGAAAATAATCTCAGATTGAGAGCCATCCCGGAACTTGAACAGGGGGATTTGATTGGTTATTTGTCATCAGAATTTTCAAAGTTCTGGGCCATTGAAGAAGATAAGGACTTCAAAATCGTAAGTGCTTTTAGACTGGGAAGAGTGGTGAGGAAGGACAGATCCAGAGACTGTTTGATCATTTTGAGATCCAAGCAAGAGAGAGACAAAATATTAGGCCTTCATTTCGAAAAATCACTTGATATTCAAGGCAACAAGGCAGAAATCTACAAAGATATCCCGAAACAACTTTTGGACCTTAGATCTACATACACAGATTTAACAAGATTGTTGAGAAGCAACTCAATTCCCTTTAGGTGGGAATTTCCTCAAGGATTATCCTTTAACTTCAAAGGAAAGAAATTCAAAATTAAATCAGCAGAAGACCAACAAAAATTTCTAGACGACCACGGAGAGGACCTTCAGAAAGGAGCAGTAGGACCTGGGTCTTGGCCACTACCTCCGCCAGTACCAGCACCTGTACCCGCACCCTTGGGACCAGAGGATCAAAAGGAAAAGACACCACCACCAAAGGAATAGCGGATTGATCCAGGATGTCTCTGCAGCTTCTTAGTTGGAATATTAATGGCGGGAATTCCCCGGAAAAAAAAGGACAAGAATATTTCATATATTGAAGAAAGAACAATTGGACATTATTTGTTTGCAGGAAACCCATGTGACTAGGCTCCACAGAAAAGTGCTAATTAACAAAAGACTAGGCCAAGAATTTATATCATCGGACAGAGTCAAAAAAAGAGGAGTGGTGATTTATGCAAAGGAGAGCCTATCACCAAAGTTTTTATTTAAAGATGAACAAGGAAGAATTTTGGCAATTGAGATTCAGACTCAAGGAGAAAAGTTTTTGATACTAGGAATATATGCACCGAATGAGGGGTAATCAGAATTTTACAAGAAACTGCATGAGACTATGCTGGATTATCTGGACTATAGCAACATCATTATGATGGGAGATATGAATGGGGTGGTCTCTATAAATATGGATAAGTCACAAAATCAAAATTTGACAAAAGACGGCAACTACCTAAAACTTTCTTTGAGCTAACTGACAACATGGACCTGATTGACATCTGGAGGACAAAGAACCCCCTAGGAAAAGAAGGAACATTCTTTTCTGAAGCCCATCTGACATGGACAAGAATCGACCAAATATGGATAACTAGAGGACTGGCACCTAAGACTAGAAAAGTGGAAATCTGCCCAAAAACCTGCTCCGACCATAACGCCATGAAAATGGAAATTAGACTAACCCCAATCGGTTCCTTCAGATGGAAAATGAATGACACCTTGTTAAGAGATCAGGAGCTTGTGAAGAAGGCCCAGAAGACATTACAAGACTATTTTGAAATAAATCTGAATACCACAGTGGAAAAAAGAGTAATCTGGGATGCAAGTAAAGCTGTTATGAGAGGGTTTTTGATACAACAGAACACGATAAAGAAAAGACTCTGGAATGAAAAAAAGGACAAGATTTTAGAGAAGATAAGAGATGGTGAGAAAAAATTAAGATCAAAACCCAAATCTCAGGAGATTCTGAGAGAAATCAAATTCCATCAAGCACAATATGCCAAATTGATAAATCAAGAAGTAGAGTGGAAAATTAAATTAATGAAACAAAGATCATTTGAATCAGCAAATAAGTGTGGGAAACTGCTAGCATGGCAGTTGAAAAAGAGACAAAAATTGAACACGGTTACAAACCTAGAGATTGAAGGGAGAAATATTCAGAAACCTGAGGAAATTAGAAAGTGCTTCCAGAGATACTTCAAACAACTTTACACGCAAGGGCCGCAGAAAGAGACTGAGATAGACCAATTTTTAAAAATAAATGGACTACCAAAATTATCCCAGGAAAAGAGAACAGCTCTGAACTATAAAATAACACAACAAGAAATTGAAGGTGCCATTCAGAATATGCAACTAGGCAAATCTCCAGGACCAGATGGACTCACCTCCAAGTATTATAAGACATTGAAAGATCTCTTGATTCAACCACTAATGGAGGTGTGTAATCAGATCATGGAGGGGAAGAAGGCACCGGAATCGTGGAAAGAAGCTTTCATCACATTGATACCTAAATTGGAAACTGAAAAGACTCAACTTAAGAACTACCGTCCCATCTCACTCCTAAATGTGGATTACAAAATTTTTGCAGACATTCTGGCAAGTAGACTTAAAAAAGTGTTAAATGAAGTAATTCATAAAGATCAGGCAGGCTTTCTCCCAGGCAGACATTTGTCTGATAATACTAGAAATATTATTGACATTTTGGAACTTCTGCAAAGTAATATCAATACAAAAGAAGTGTTAATTTTTATTGATGCGGAGAAGGCATTTGACAACATCTCTTGGAAGTTTATGAAGAAAAACCATGAAGGGATGGGAGTGGGACGGGGGTTTGAAAATGGAATAGAGGCAATTTATTCAGAACAAAAAGCTAAATTGATAGTTAACAATGTGGTGACAGAAGAGTTCAAAATTGAAAAAGGAACACGACAAGGGTGCCCCATATCCCCTTTGTTATTTATATCAGTCCTGGAGGTGCTTTTGAATATGATTAGGGAGGACCGGTTGGTGCAAGGAATACAGGTCGGAGTGAAACAGTACAAACTTAAAGCTTTTGCAGATGACTTGGTTTTAACATTACAGGAGCCAGAATCTAGTACGAAAAGAGTTTTAGAATTGATTCATGAGTTTGGTCGGGTGGCGGGATTTAAACTGAACAAGCAAAAAACTAAGGTTTTGGAGAAAAATTTGACACCTTTGGAGTCAGAAAGGTTTCAGAAAGAGACTGAATTAAATGTGGTTAAAAAGGTGAAATACCTAGGGGTTAACTTGACTGCTAAAAACTTGAACTTATTTAAAGATAACTATGAAAAATGTTGGTCAGAAATCAAGAAGGATCTAGAAACTTGGTCAAGATTGAAACTTTCCTTGTTGGGTCGAATTGCAGCTATAAAGATGAATGTATTGCCAAAGATGTTGTTTTTATTTCAAACCCTACAGATTGTGGACAGAGTGGAATGTTTTGGAAAGTGGCAGAGAGATATTTCTAAGTTTGTCTGGCAGGGCAAAAAACCCAGAATAAAATTTAAAATTCTAACTGATGCAAAGGAAAGAGGGGGATTTGCCCTGCCGGACTTAAGGTTATATTACGAAGCTGCAGCTTTCTGCTGGATGAAAGATTGGTTACTCTTAGAAAACACTGATGTCCTAGATCTGGAAGGGTTTAATAATGCTTTTGGTTGGCATGCATATCTGTGGTACGACAAGGTAAAAGTTCATAAAGGGTTTAAAAACCATATTGTCAGGAAAGCAATATTTAATAATAATAATAATAATAATAAATTTTATTTATATCCCGCCCTCCCCAGCCAAAGCCGGGCTCAGGGCGGCTAACAACAATCAAATAATCAGTCAAATAATCACACAATCTAAAAATATTTCATTATAAAATTAATTAAATCAAATTGATGGCAACCAATTATGCAGAATTATGTGCAGGTTGCCAGAGGAGGGAGTCAGGCTGCGCCCTGACCAAAGGCCTGGCGGAACAACTCTGTCTTGCAGGCCCTGCGGAAAGATGTCAGGTCCCGCAGGGCCCTAGTCTCTTTTGACAGAGCATTCCACCAGTTTGGAGCTGCAGCCGAGAAGGCCCTGGCTCTAGTTGAGGCCAGCCTAACCTCTCTGAGGCCTGGGACCTTGAGGATGTTATTATTTGCAGACCGTAGGTTTCTCTGTAGGGCATACCAGGAGAGGCGGTCCCGTAGGTACGAGGGTCCTAGGCCGTATAGGGCTTTAAAGGTTAAAACCAGCACCTTAAACCTGATCCTGTACTCCACCGGGAGCCAGTGCAGCTGGTATAATACCGGATGAATGTGCTCTCGCAGCGAAGACCCCATAAGGAGTCTCGCCGCGGCATTCTGCACCCGCTGGAGTTTCTGGGTCAGTCTCAAGGGCAGCCCCACGTAGAGCGAGTTACAATAATCCAGTCTGGAGGTGACCGTCGCATGGATCACAGTGGCTAGGTCAGGACGAGAGAGATAAGGGGCCAACTGCTTAGCTTGGCGGAGATGAAAAAATGCCGCCTTTGTTATAGCTGTAATCTGCGACTCCATAGAGAGGGAGGTATCGAAGATTACACCCAAACTCTTAACGGACGGTGCTGGCACTAATTGCACCCCCGCAAGAGATGGGAGTTGCCCCCCTGATCCCATATCTTCCCGCCCCAGCCAGAGGACCTCTGTCTTCGAAGGATTTAACTTCAACCGGCTCCCACGTAACCATCCAGCCACAGCTTCCAGACATCTGGTCAGTGTGTCTGGGGCCGAGTCAGGATGGCCATCCATCAACAGATAGAGTTGGGTGTCATCAGCATACTGATGGCAACCCAGCCCAAAACTCCGGACAAGCTGGGCGAGGGGGCGCATAAAGATGTTAAAAAGCATCGGGGAGAGAATTGCACCCTGAGGCACTCCACACACCAAGGAGTGGCGTGATGACAATTCCCCCCCAAGCGCCACCCTCTGTCCCCGACCAGAGAGAAACGAGCGCAGCCATTGAAGGACTGTGCCCTGGATCCCCACGTCGGCAAGGCGGTGGTCCAGGAGTTCGTGATCGACCATGTCAAAGGCTGCTGACAGATCTAGAAGAATCAGCAGCCCTGACCCGCCTCGATCCAGCTGCCTGCGGAGATCATCTGTTAGGGCGACCAGAGCCGTCTCGGTCCCATGACCAGCGCGGAAGCCGGACTGGAATGGGTCCAGAGCAGATGTTTCATCCAGAAGCCTACCAAGCTGTTCAGCAACCGCTCTCTCAATCACCTTACCCAGGAATGGAAGATTCGAAACCGGGCGGTAATTGGATAGATCTGAGGGATCTAATGATGTTTTCTTTAAGAGCGGACGCACCACCGCCTCCTTCAGTTCCCCTGGGAATATCCCGGTGCCAAGGGACAAATTGATGATATCCCCCAGGGGGCCCCGCACCTCGTCTGGACACGCTCTAATCAGCCATGACGGGCACGGGTCAAGAGGACAGGTGGTGGGCTTTCCAGCTTGGAGGAATCTGTCCACATCGGCTGGAGATATCCGGTCAAAGTGGTCCAATACTGGACCCGAGGACAGTCGAGGGGCCTCCAGTTCCTTTATTGTATCCAAATTGGCAGGGAGGTCATGGCGGAGCAACAGGACCTTCTCCGCAAAAAAGCTCGCAAATGCCTCACAGCTGTGTGTCAGATTGTTATTTAAATTTGGCTGTCCTTCAAGGGACGTTAAAGACCGAATTATACTAAATAATTGCGCCGGGCGAGAGCTAGCGGATGCAATGGAGGCCGAGAAGTAAGACTTCTTAGCAGCCTTCACTGCCATCTCATAGGTTTTCATAAAAACCCTATGAGATGTTCTTGAGGCTCCGTCACGGGCACCCCGCCATACTCGCTCTAGCCGTCTGAGGTCCCGCTTCATTTTCCGAAGCTCCTCGGTAAACCAGGGAGCCCGGTTTCTGCGGGGTCGCAGAGGGCGCTTAGGTGCGATCTCATCGATGGCTGCCAGGAGCTGGGTATTCCAGCCCTCAACAAGCTCAGTCAATGAGTCGCCAGGGGGAGCAAGGTCCCGCAAGGCTTGACGGAATCTATCCGGGTCCATCAGCCTCCGCGGGCGAGCCCAAATCGGCTCGCCACCTAAGCAGGGTGGGGGTGGAAAGTCAATCCTGGCTTTCAGAGCGTAGTGATCAGACCATGGCACCTTCATCGAAGGAGACATGATCACATCTATACCGGCGCCAAAGATCAAATCCAGCGTGTGGCCTGCTTGATGTGTGGGGCCCGAAACAAACTGGGAGAGCCCTAGTGTCGCCATGGAAGACACCAGGTCCAGAGCCTGTGAGGAGGGAGTGGCATCAGCATGGAAGTTGAAGTCTCCCAATACCAATAGGTTAGGGAACTCCAAGGCCCAGCCGGCCACCGCCTCCAGCAGGCCTGACAGGGTGGCTGCTGGTGCGCTAGGTGGCCGGTACACCAGCCAGACAGCCAAGCTCTCCTCGGAGCCCCACACTAGGCCAACACATTCAATGCCGGGGATCGATGGCGATGGTAGAGCCCTGAAAGAACAATCTTCCCGGATTAATACTGCCACCCCTCCCCCCCGGCCCACAGTCCGTGACTGGTGGAGGACGGAGAAACCTGGGGGCGCCATCTCTCGTAAGGTAACAGTTACCCCTTCGCGCACCCAGGTCTCCATCACACAAGCCAGGTCAACTCCCTGCGAGATAAAGAAATCTCGCAGGGTAGCAGTTTTGTTGCCTATAGACCTGGCATTGCACAACACCAGTGAAGGAGGTGAGTAATCCTTGCTCACCCTACCCTCGTCTCTCGGGATGGGGCGCAGATTGGAAGGGGTACGAGCATATCCATATCTCGATCCCCTTTTGTCTGGACAAAGTATAAAGACTTATTAGAAAATAAGACCCCAAGGCGGTTATCACCAATTGAGGCTAAGGCCCGGAAAAGACTCAATATGGAGGCCGGCTGGCCGAAATATTGGGAAATAATAGAAAAAATTGGAGACAATTGGAGGTTGCAGAGCTTGGAGAAATTAAAGAATAAGGTGCGAGATTGGTTACATTACGCTCAAATTAAAGAGGTTTTTAATCTAGACAGAAAGAAAGGATTCCAGGTGGAAAAATCGAAATTAGAAACAGAATTGTTAGAACCAAAGACCAAGGTACTTTCTAGAATGTATAACTTGCTGCTTGAATGGAATACTCAGGATGAGACAGTTAAATCAGCTATGATAAAATGGGCTCAGGACATTGGATATAACATCATGTTTGAGGACTGGGAAAGGTTATGGACCACCGGAATGAAATTCACGGCATGTAATGCCCTGAAGGAAAATATTATGAAAATGATATATAGGTGGTACATGACCCCAGTCAAGCTTGCAAAAATATATCACCTGTCTGATAATAAATGTTGGAAATGTAAGGAGGCTGAAGGGTCATTCTTTCACCTCTGGTGGACTTGTCCAAGAGTGAAGGTCTTCTGGGAAATGATCTACAATGAGTTAAAAAAGGTATTTAAATATACCTTTACTAAGAAACCAGAAGCCGTCCTCTTGGGCATTGTCGGCCAGAAAGTGTTAAAGAAGGACAGAACCTTTTTTATGTATGCGACTACAGCAGCAAGAATACTTATTGCAAAATATTGGAAGACACAAGATTTGCCCACACTGGAAGAGTGGCAGACGCAGTTGATGGATTACATGGAACTGGCTGAAATGACTGGCAGAATCCGAGATTTGGGAGAAGAAACAACGGAAGAGGATTGGAAAAAGTTCAAGGACTATTTACAAAAACAGTATAAATTGTATGAATGCTAAGAAACTGCACGATTTAGAAAAATATGGTTCCAGTAACTTGATTGTGAGATATTGAAAATTAAGTGAGATGCAAGAAAGAATTGAAACTTAAAGTAATATTATGTTTATTTTAAGTTATAAGTAATTGACAAAATTTGCATTAAGCTTAGAAAGATAACATTTGAGAAGTACAAAATAAGAAATCAAAGATGGTAACAATTTGCTGATACTTTTATTATAGAGAATGCAGGGTAAGGGAGATGTGAGGAAGTCCAGTTAGTTATATAAAAAAGGTTATGAATAGTTGTGTTTTTTCTTTTTTCTTTACTTTTCTTTTTCTATATTGTTTGTGGGTGTAATTGTATCTGTTTTCTTTTTTGGTTTGTTATTTTTTTGGGGAAGGGAATTTGTGTGTTTATTGTGTGCTTTTTATTTTATGTTTGAAAATTGAATAAAATATTTATTAAAAAAGAAAAGAAAAAAGGACTCGAAAATAAACATGTTTGTTTATGTGTTTGTTTGTTTGTATTGTGTAATGTTTGTGTTTATAAAAATTGTGAAAAACCAATAAAAATTTTATTTTTTAAAAAAGAGGATCTGAGGGGGGAGTTTCACAGCAGGTTCCCAAGGAAGCCCAAACCGGTAGCGAGGTTCTGGGAGGAGCAATTTGGCACTACAGATGAGGAAGAAGAGTTTGTGGGGTTTCCGGCGTCCGACGAGGAGGAAGGAGAGGAATCTGAGGGTGAGGAATCGGACTGGGAGGGTGATCCGGTACAAAGAGATAGCAGCAGGTGGAGAGCTATATTTGAATCTTCAGAGGATGGGGGTAGCTCCTTCAGGGGATTTCCCGCATCGCCGTCAGAGGGAAGGGAGGAATTTAGGCCAAAGGAAAGGGACGGAGGTGAGGGGGGTTCTGGGGGGAGGTGGATGTCAGGGAACTGCCATCGGAGCCAAGAGTGGAGGTAAGGCTCCCCGACCATGCAGGAGAAGGGACCACCAGAGGGAGAGAGAACACTCCCTTTGGGGAAGGTTATCAGCATGACACCGGGGAGGAAGGAGACCAGGGAAGGACTTCGGAGAGAGGGCTCCAAGACTCTTCCACAGAGACCAGCGGGGAGAGTCCAGGACCTCCGCTGGCTACGCCTACTCTGCGCAGAAAACTTCCGCGCAGGGAGGCTAGGCGGAGACTGGGCGTCAAGGAATTTTTATGTTGAAAGAAATTCAGGAAACGCCCACTGACTGATTCTGCCAGCGACTGACACAGCCACGGAGGAAGGGCTGTCCAGCCAGGGAAAGGTTTAGCCAGGCAACGTTGCCTAGAAATTCAGCATCCTTTACGCACGAGCAACCCCAATTCCCATTACAATATCAATCTGTACTTACCCCTCTTTGTACATTCCTTTTCGTACCACTCTGGTACGGGCAGTCCGAAACCATGCCTGTGTAAACTCTGTGTTCCTTTTCCCAACCTTTAACCTGTCTATGATTAATGTCTTATATGCAATAATTAATGTCTTATATACAACCCTTGCTTTGTACTTATGTTAACCAATCAGCAACAAGCACACACGTGGGAAACGCTGTATAATATCCAATAAAAGGGAGTCTCCGAGTCTTGCTCGAGAGACGCCTCCCGTATGACACCTACCTACTCGTCTGTCGTTGATTTCAACCCAACAGGGTGTCATGACCTTCTAGATCTAAAATATCCCAATTTTTTAATAAATACCAATCTTTCAACCAGAGAAGACATGAGGCTTCGTAATATAGCTTCAATTCCGGTAATCCGTAGCCACCTCTTTCTACAGTATCTATTAATATCTTGTGCTTTACTCTTGGTCTTTTACCCTTCCACAAAAATTTATAAATTTCTTTTTGCCACTTGTTGATACTGCTGGTCTTTCCTGTAATTGGAATCGTTTGGAATAGAACGAGTAGCTTTGGTAAAACTATCATTTTAATTACCGAAATGCGGCCCAGGAATGATAAATTTAACCTTGTCCATGTCTCCAACTGTCTTTTGATATCTTTCCAACAATGGGTATAATTATCTTCATATAAATTAATATTCTTTGGTGTTATCCATAATCCTAAATACTTGATTTTGGCGTAGATTTTAATGTGTATTATTTGTTCTAATTCTGCTTTTTCATCTGGCGACATATTTTTAACTAATAGTTTTGTCTTGTTTAAATTCATTTTGAACCCCGCAACTTTACCGTAGCCATATATTATTTCCAACGCCTTTCTTAAACTCTGTTTTGGTTGCTCTGTAGTTATAATTAAATCGTCAGCAAATGCCCTCATTTTGTAACTTCTATTTCCCAGCATAATCCCTTTTATTTCTTTTTCTTCCCTAATTTGTTTACATAAAACTTCCAATGTTAATATGAACATTAAGGGGGATAGTGGGCAACCTTGTCTGACCCCTTTACTGATTTCACACTCCTGTGATAAATTTCCATTCATTATGATTTTAGCTTTTTGTTTTGATTATATTGCTTCAATCCCTTTTATATACTGTATACCAAAATCCATATGGTGTAATAGACCTTTCATAAATTTCCAGGATACCCTGTCGAAAGCTTTTTCTATAGCCATTAAGACTGCCTTCTTTTCTATTCGATTTAGATAAATTTTATTGTCATTGTCCGTATATACACAGTATACACAACAACGAAAATCAAACACCCACCCAAAGACCGGGTTCACATATACATTTGCACGTATCTCCGAACTCTCATCCTATTTAGACATAATCTATAAAACATAACATAACATAACAATTCTTAAGTCTAAATACGCTAATAAGTTTATAATGTTTCTAGTGTTGCTATGAATGTGCCTCCCGGGCAAAAAGCCAGCTTGGTCATTGTGAATCATCATCTGGAAGCCTTTTTTTGATCTTCCGGCTAAAATATTGGCCCTGGTGGCTTTCCTATCTTTGCTTCCTTAATTGCTCTTTGAATTTCGTACGATGTAATAGGGGCATTCAACAGTTCTTTTTGTTCTTTAGTAAGTTTTGGAAGACAGTTCTGTTCTAAATGTTCTTTAACTTCTTCTGTTGTTTCATTTCCTTCCTTATAGATTTCTCTAAAGAATTCGAGAAATCGTTTCTCTATTTCTTTAGGGTTGTTTATTATTTTGCCTTTGCACTTAACTCTATTTATAAGCCTTTCTGCCTCTCTCTTCTTTAATTGCCATGCTAATAACCAGGCTCAGGTTCTGTTTCAGGCTGTATCTCTGTTTCAGGGTCCGGCGCTGTATCAAACACTGTTGCAGACTCAGGCTGTGGCACTATGGCTGTAGCTGTGGCTCTGGTTCTATTTCAGGCTCTGGCACTGTATCAAGCACTGTTTCAGGCTCAGACTCAGGCTTCTGCTCTTTATTAGGCTTTGTCTCAGTCTTTGGCTCTAGCACTTATTCTAGCTCTATTTCAGGCTCGGCCTGTGTCTCAGCCTTTGTCTCTGTTTCACGCTGTTTCTCTGTTTCAGGCTCTGGCGCTGTTTCAAGCCCTGTATCTGCCTCTGCCTCTGTTTCAGGCTCTGGCACTCTATCAAGCACTGTTTCTGGCTCTGGCTCTCTTTCAGGCTCTGGCTCTGAATTAGGGTTTTGTTCTGGCTCTGGCTGTGTCTCTGGATCTGGCTGTGTCTCTGCTTCAGGCTCCTATGCTGTATCAAGCACTGTATCAGGCTCTGCCTCTCCCTCTGCCCCTGGCTACGTTTAAGCGTCAGGCTCAGTTTCAGACAGTGTCTCTGTTGCAGGATCCAGCACTCTATCAAGCACTATTTCAGACTCAGGCTGTGGATCTCGGCTGTGGCTCTAGGCTCCGTCTGTGGCTCTGTCTGTGGCTCTGGCTCTCTTTCAGGGTCTGGTTCTGAATGAAGATCTGGTTCTGACTCTGATTCAGGGTCTCATGATGGCTCTTCCTCTGCCTCTGACCCAGCTATGTTTCAGGGTCTGGCTCTCTTTCAGGCTCTTGTTCAGAATTAGGGTTTTGTTCTGGCTCTGGCTGTGCCTCTGGCTCTGGCTCTGACTCCAGCTCCAGCTCCGGCAATGTATCAAGTACTGTTGCAGACTCAGGCTGTGGCTCTAGGCTGTGGCTGCAGCTATGTTTTGCGCTCTGGCCCTGTATCAAGCCCTATTTCTGGCTCTGGCTCTGGCTTTCATTCAGCTCTGGCTCTGGCTCTGATTCATGGTCTCACTCTGACTCTGATTCAGGGTCTCGCTCTGGCTCTGGCAATCTATCAAGGACTGTTTCAGACTCAGGCTGTGGCTCTGCCTCTGCTTCAGGCTCAGGCTCTCTTTGAGGCTGTGTCTCTGTTTCAGGCTCCGGCACTGTATCAAGTACTGTTGCAGACTCAGGCTGTGGCTCTAGGCTATGGCTGTGGCTGTTGCTCTGGTTTGGGCTGTGGCTCTTTTTCAGGCTCTGGTTCTGAATGAGGGCTTGGTTATGGCACTGATTCAGGGTCTCACTCTGTCTCTGGCTGTTTCTCTTTTGCACCTCAAACGGTGGTTTGTTGTTGTTGTTGTTGTTGTTGTTGTTGTTATTTTCTTTCTGGGGTAGGACAAATGTTTAGTTGGGGCGGGGATTATTTTAAGTTTAGCATAATTGTTTCTTGCTTTGTTTTTCTTTTACTATTTTTTTAGGTTATTGTATAGTTTGTATTTTCATTTTTAAGGGGAAAGGGTCAGGGCTGCCTGGGAGGGGGCCTCAGCCAACAGAATGGCTGGGGCAGTTTCCCTACGGGGGGATGTATTGGAACACCCAGTCTCTGTTATCGCGGGTGGGAGGAGCAGTTGCGCTAAGACCAGACCACGTCTTTACCGAAGATCTGGTTCTGGTTCTGACTCTGATTCTGATTTCTTTAGGGTTGTTTATTATTTTGCCTTTGCACTTAACTCTATTTATATGCCTTTCTGCCTCTCTCTTCTTTAATCATCATCATCATCCTCAACCTTTTATTCGATCGTCAGTCAGAAAAAAAAGTACATTTGTCAATACACAGTTAAAAGCTCCAGGAAAATTTTAGAACTTAGCCAACACTAAAATGGGCTAAACAGATAGCCCCATATCAATACAGTCAATTATAATCTTGCGACGCTTAAAAGCTAAAAAAAGAAATTTGGCCACCAAGGAAGGTATAGCTCTAGTGACGTTATTCAGCAAGTGTAAAACCTGGTTTTCTCCGGATAGGAAGCTAGATTGACATAGGAGTGGGTCTATAAAATTATGTCTAACCTCTGTATAAGAAGGGCAAGTCAAGAGAATGTTTTCGGTGGACTCAACCACACCCATGGCACAATGACAGGTTCTCTGGGCGTATGGTACTCCCCTGTACCTTCCCCACAATATTGCTGAGTCAAGGACATTTAATCTAGCCGCTGTAAGAAGTCTACGGTATTCCACATAGTGAATTTCTGCAAGGTAGGGGGCTGGTATGGTCCGATAAATCTGGTCCCCTAGGAACATCCCTGGTTTTACCTGGCCTATGTCCTCTTGTCTGGCAATGTCACTCAGTCTCCGGGAGATCACAGCTCTAGCTTGATTGTACGTCATAGACTCAAAGTAAAGGTGAGACAATCCGCAGGATTGAACCTCGTTAGTGACCGCCCTTTCCCACGATGATTGGAAATCGTCCCTCAATATCAAGGGGGCAATACCCACTGGTTTAAAACAAAGCTTGAGCCATAGCCAGAGCTTCGTCTTCAAGGCCACATGCCGTAGAGCTTGCCAGACGACTTCTAATCTCATAACCGCGCCCGCTACCGAGGGGAGAATCCTAAGGATGGCTCTAAGGAATCGCGTTTGGATAGAATCCAATTTCAAAAAAATCCCTACGGGAGCCTAAAGAGATGCCCACCAAAAGAAGGGGGAGGACTTTCATTTGAAAGAGTCTCAAAGCTATCTTCACTGATTGAGCCTGATTCTTGGCATATAAGGATCTAATCTGGATGGCTGCTTTAGATGCGATAGTTGTTATATAGTCTCTATGGGCCAGAAAAGACCTATTTGACCGTATTACTTGTCCCAGATATTTAAAGCAGTTAACCTGCTCTAAGGGGATCCCGTTCATAGACCATCGATGGAGTCTCGGTCGGGCAGAGAAGACCATCATCTTGGTCTTAGCATAGTTGGGTTGGAGCTCATGCTGATCACAGTATTCATGTAGAGCTTGCAACATTCTCCTCAGTCCAATAGAGGATCTAGCAAGAAGTGCGGCGTCATCCGCATACAGAAGAACATTCAGGGATCGGCCTGCTAATTTGGGGGGGTGGAAAGCATCATTGGCCATGTGAGTCACCAGTGAGTTAATGTAAAAGTTAAACAATGCTGGGGCCAATAAACTGTTGGTTTAAAGCAGAGCCCCGTGCCCAGCGGAAGGATGAGGAGTACGTGCTGCATACTCTATATTGCTTTATTTACAGTTCAAAGCTGGTATATTACAGAAAGACATCTTGCCTCTGCCGGAGCAGAAAATGCATCCTCTCTCCTCAACAGCTCGGACAGAATCACACAGTGAAAAACAGGAAACCAGTGTACGTCACATCCAGCCTCCCTTTCCCGTGAGAAACTCCAACAGTACAGACTGTGGAATGTAAACACCTGTCTCGTGACAAGCCCTTTCGCTGCACAGTGAAGGAAAGCAGAAACCAACATCCTCCCCCTTTCTGTGAACATCACTGGGCAGCGTGTTCGTACAATATCAGTACAAACCCAACTTCTGCACATAGGTACAGTGTTGATCCCTTGATACAATCTTGGACAATACATCAGCAGGAATTTCATTACCTGGCATATAGGACACCGTTACGAGTCCCTTCTGAATACATTCCCTAGCATGCTGCAACTTTAATTGCAAGTGCTTCGTGCTTTGCTTACAACCTTCAGACTTCAGCAAAGCCAAACATGCTTTGTTGTCCTGGTAAACCTGGATTGGACATTTGACAGGAATTTTCATATCTTTGCACAATTGTACTAACCATTCACAATCCTTAAGTGAATAAGACAGTGCATTCAGTTCAGCTTCACAAGTACTTAAGCTAATTGTTGTTTGCTTCTTGCATGACCAATCAAACAGACCCTGATTGTACATGTAGCAAACTCCAGACGTACTTTTCCTGTCTGTAGTGTCACTTCCAAAACTTGCATCTGCAAATATTTCAAGACCACCAGACTTCTGATTGTTAAGTCTCAGTCTGTAATGCATAGTGCCTTTTAAATACCGTGCTATGCGTTTCAGAGCTTTCCAATCCTTGACACTAGGATTGTTGACTTGTCTGCTTAGCAAATTACAGCTAACAGCAATGTCTGGTCTTGAACATCTGGCAATGAAGTTTAGCTTGCCTAGCACACTTCTGTACAGTGTAGTGTCAGAAAATGCTTCTTCAGTGTCATCTACCTGATAACCTGTTGTCATCGGTGTGTCTACAGGGTTAGCATCCATCAGGTTTAGTTTGCTTAACACATCAGCAATTTTCCGTGACTGGTGTACAAGAATGTTACCATCTTGATCTTTCTCTATTTCCAGAGATAGGTAGTTGTTTACCTCACCAAGATCTTTCATGTCAAAGTGCTCTTTCAGTTGAGCTAGGGCGTTATTGTACATTGCAACGTCTTTCCAAAAGAATAATAAATCATCAACATAAAACAAACAGTACAGTTTCTTTTGCCCTTCCTCTTTGACAAATACACATGAATCAGCTTTCCCTTGCTGAAAACCTAGAGAAAACAATACTTCAGTGAGTTTTGTGTGCCAACACCGTGCACTTTGTTTGAGACCATAAAGGGATTTCTTCAGAGCACAAACAAATCCCTGTTTTACCTGTACGCCATCAGGTGGAAGCATATAAAGTGATTCATCCAGAGATCCGTACAGAAAAGCTGTATTAATATAATGGTGACTAATGTGTAGATTTTCCTCTGCAGCTAGCTTGAGCATAAGCCTAATGCTCTCATATCTCACTGTGGGTGAGTAGGTCTCGTGATAGTCTTCACCTGGTACCTGTGCAAAACCTCTGGCTACCAATCTGGCTTTGTGTCTGACTATCTTGCCATTTTGATCTGTCTTCGCTTTGAAGACCCATTTGCTTCCAAGCAGTTTCATTCCTGGAACTACTGGAACTAGCTCCCATGTTTTGTTCCTTTCTAAGGAATCAAGCTCAGCCTTCATGGCATTTAACCATGGCTCAGCTTCCTTTGAATCCAAACCCTGGATTTCTTGGAAACTTGAAGGTTCAAATACCTTCTTGGAGCTTTTAACGGCTGTTACTGCTATCGTGGCAAACTCATCAGCAAATCTCTTTGGAGGTTTGCCTTTTGTGGCTCTCTGTGACCTACGAATTAGCCTTAGGTCTTCAACACTCTCCTCTTCCTTCTTAGGAGAAAAACGACCTATTGTGAACAATGCTTCCTCCAATTCTTGATCAGAGCTTTCAGAGGGTCGCATAGAGGCTTTTGCACTCTTGAAATCCTCTGAATCACCCGATTCAGTTTCAGATTCAGACTCAGAACCTTCATCAGTGGGTTGCTTTTGACTATCCTCAGTCTCATCACCGTCATCAGGATAACATTGGAAAATTCCCACATTCTCCCCCCACTTTGCATTGTACTCAACACTTCTCGTGAGCTTAATTGTCTTAGAGTCAGTCATCATTATTCTGTAAGAACCTTTCTGATAACCTAGAAAGATACCATGCAATCCACGCTTGTCTAACTTGGAGTTTTGTGGTGAGTGAACCCACATGTCAGAACCAAAAATTCTCATGTGTTTGATGTATGGCTTCTTGCCAAACATCTTCTCATAGGGGGTACAACCAATCGCTGAAGATAACCTGCGATTGTAACTGTAAACAAAACACGAGAGAGCTTCGGCCCAATAACTCTCTGGAAGATTGGCATCATGCAGCAAGGTTTTTAACCCTTGAAGCAATGTCTGATTTGCCCGTTCCGCAAGTCCATTCTGCCATGGTGAGCGAGGACTAGGCAAATCGTGTTGAATTCCTTTCTCAGTCAGAAAAGCTTCAAATTGCTGAGAAGTGAATTCTCCCCCGCGATCACTGAAAAGAGTCTTTATCTTCTTACCATGCACATTTTCCAACCAAGCACAGAATTCCTTGAACCTAAGAAAAGCCTCTGATTTCTGCTTGAGATTATACACAAAAATATATCTAGAAAATGCATCAATGAGAACCATGAAGTACCTATTGCCACCCAAAGAGGGCGCTAGTGGACCAACCAAATCAGCATGAACAACCTGGTATGGTTCTGTAGCTTGCCTACTAGACACCTTACCTTTCGCAGCCATTTTCACCTTGTTTGCTGCGCATGCTTTGCACTTCATGTGGTACCTGCAGGGTTTAATAGTCATACCTTCAACCAAGGCAGGCATTTTTGATACTGCCTCAAAATGCAAATGACCAAATTTTCGGTGAAAATCATGAATACATTCTGCATGCAAACTTTTGTTAGAACCTGCAATGCAACAAGTGTCATCCTTTTCAACATCATCATAATACAAAACAAACAAACGATCAACATATTCAGCATGCAATACATAATTATTTTTCTTTGTGATGATGCACTTCTTGTTCTTGAAGGACACGTCAATGTTCCGCTCATTCAGCTGTCCAACGCTGAGCAGATTATGTTTGGCGTCTGGCACGTAAAGCACATTCTGTATCGATAAGTCCAAACTGTGAAGAACAACAGTTCCGTAGCCTTTACTCGGAATAGTGTGGTCATCCGCCTGGTGAATCGCACCTTCCTGCGGTGTAAAAGACACAAACAGTCTCTTATCGTTGCACATGTGGTGGGTTGCCGCTGAATCAACAACGAAGAAAGATCTAGACGTCTTCTGGACCTCTGCAACCTTTGGAGTGAAGCGTGAAACCATAGCCTTGTGCTGCGTTGTCCTAGACACCGGACCTTTGCCTTTGCCTCGGCCTTTTCCACGCGATGAGCTTTCGCTGCGCTGCTCTGTCTTGGCCCTGGGATATCTGCATTCCCTCTTCATATGGCCTAGACGTCCACACGAGTAGCATTTCACTGCCCTCAAAGCTTTGGCACCATCTGGTGGTTCCACTGCACTATGGGACGACGTCTGTGAAGACTCCCCCTTGCCCATGCAGCTAGCACCCCGGCGATCTGCTTCATTCAAAGTCACGACAGTAACATAGTCCACTGTCAGCTGAGCAGTTGGCTGCACAGCAATCTGGGTTGCAACAGACTCCCAACCTGAACCCAAAGATTGTAGTATCATGAAAGAATACACAGCCTCTGGAAAGTTGAGTCCTCTCTGTTGCAGCTCATGTCTCAGATTTTGCATCTCCATCAGATGTAAACGCACATCTCCACCTTCAGCAAGAGCCATATTATGCAGCTTGTTAAAGTAAAACATAGTGGATCCAGCTTCTGTCCTTAAGTGAGCCTCTCTCAAAGCGTCCCAAATTTCTCTGGCTGAGGTCTTATCACGCAATAGACAGAGCTCTTCTGGGGATACTATCAATGTAAGAGTTCCCCTTGCTTTGGAATCTTTAGCTTCCCATGCATCTGTAACTGGAACTGGGGGGGTGTCTGTAATCACCTCAAACAAACCCTCTTTCCGCAGAATTGCCTCTGCATACAGAACCCAGTCGGCATAGTTTTTCTTGTTGAGCTTAGGAATCCCACAAGCATCCTGAAGGGCCATCATGACTCTGGCATTAGCCTTCAGCGTCATATATGCTGCTTTAAATCTTGCTCCGTCACTGCTGCAGCTGCTTTATTCCAAAAGCGCACTTAAAAGTTACTTTCGATTTCCCCAGCATAGTGACTTGTGCCTGGGAGCCTTTTGCCTATTCCCGGCAAAACGGCTTTAAAAGTTCAAAGACCAGCCATAAAGCCATAAAGCCATTAACTAGAAGCTGGCAGGCTGCCCGGAGCAGTAGCACATACCTCATCAATCACTTTTACGCGCAGATCTGTCCCTCTGCATTCCGATCCTTTGCCGGCACTCCGATTCGACTTCTGGAGCCCATAACCACATGTTGGTTTAAAGCAGAGCCCTGTGCCCAGCGGAAGGATGAGGAGTACGTGCTGCATACTCTATATTGCTTTATTTACAGTTCAAAGCTGGTATATTACAGAAAGACATCTTGCCTCTGCCGGAGCAGAAAATGCATCCTCTCTCCTCAACAGCTCGGACAGAATCACACAGTGAAAAACAGGAAACCAGTGTACGTCACATCCAGCCTCCCTTTCCCGTGAGAAACTCCAACAGTACAGACTGTGGAATGTAAACACCTGTCTCGTGACAAGCCCTTTCGCTGCACAGTGAAGGAAAGCAGAAACCAACATAAACAACCCTGTCTTACCCCTCTAGTGGTGGTAACGGGGTTGGAGACTAGGCCTTTATTGTCTAGCCTGATTCTCAGGAAGGTGTTTGTATGGAGGCTGATAATCAGATGAAGGAGACGACGATCGATCTTTGTAGCAGCCAGTTTTGTCCATAGCTGCTTTCTAGAGATTCGATCAAATGCCTGCTTAAGGTCAATAAAAGCCACATGAAGAACCTTTGGGGCTTTGCCGGCATAAAGTTGCTCGGCTCTGTACGTGGGCCTTTCTTATGTATTAATACAATCAACGCCGAGCTCCAGCTTGAGGGAAATTTTGCAGTTTTGTTTATATACGTGTAAAGTGCTGCTAAAAGTGGGATCCACCAATCTTTATTTGCTTTGATGGCATCAATGGATATAAGGTCATCACCGGGGGCTCTCTTCTTTAATTGCCATGCTAATAACCAGGCTCAGGTTATGTTTCAGGCTGTGTCTCTGTTTCAGGCTCCTGCACTGTATCAAACACTGTTGCAGACTCAGGCTGTGGCACTATGGCTGTAGCTGTGGCTTTGGTTCTGTTTCAGGCTCTGGCACTGTATCAAGCACTGTTTCAGGCTCAGGCTCAGGCTCAGGCTCAGGCTCAGGCTCAGGCTCAGGCTTGATTTTGGCGTAGATTTTAATGTGTATTATTTGTTCTAATTCTGCTTTTTCATCTGGCGACATATTTTTAACTAATAGTTTTGTCTTGTTTAAATTCATTTTGAACCCCGCAACTTTACCGTAGCCATATATTATTTCCAACGCCTTTCTTAAACTCTGTTTTGGTTGCTCTGTAGTTATAATTAAATCGTCAGCAAATGCCCTCATTTTGTAACTTCTATTTCCCAGCATAATCCCTTTTATTTCTTTTTCTTCCCTAATTTGTTTACATAAAACTTCCAATGTTAATATGAACATTAAGGGGGATAGTGGGCAACCTTGTCTGACCCCTTTACTGATTTCACACTCCTGTGATAAATTTCCATTCATTATGATTTTAGCTTTTTGTTTTGATTATATTGCTTCAATCCCTTTTATATACTGTATACCAAAATCCATATGGTGTAATAGACCTTTCATAAATTTCCAGGATACCCTGTCGAAAGCTTTTTCTATAGCCATTAAGACTGCCTTCTTTTCTATTCGATTTAGATAAATTTTATTGTCATTGTCCGTATATACACAGTATACACAACAACGAAAATCAAACACCCACCCAAAGACCGGGTTCACATATACATTTGCACGTATCTCCGAACTCTCATCCTATTTAGACATAATCTATAAAACATAACATAACATAACAATTCTTAAGTCTAAATACGCTAATAAGTTTATAATGTTTCTAGTGTTGCTATGAATGTGCCTCCCGGGCAAAAAGCCAGCTTGGTCATTGTGAATCATCATCTGGAAGCCTTTTTTTGATCTTCCGGCTAAAATATTGGCCCTGGTGGCTTTCCTATCTTTGCTTCCTTAATTGCTCTTTGAATTTCGTACGATGTAATAGGGGCATTCAACAGTTCTTTTTGTTCTTTAGTAAGTTTTGGAAGACAGTTCTGTTCTAAATGTTCTTTAACTTCTTCTGTTGTTTCATTTCCTTCCTTATAGATTTCTCTAAAGAATTCGAGAAATCGTTTCTCTATTTCTTTAGGGTTGTTTATTATTTTGCCTTTGCACTTAACTCTATTTATAAGCCTTTCTGCCTCTCTCTTCTTTAATTGCCATGCTAATAACCAGGCTCAGGTTCTGTTTCAGGCTGTATCTCTGTTTCAGGGTCCGGCGCTGTATCAAACACTGTTGCAGACTCAGGCTGTGGCACTATGGCTGTAGCTGTGGCTCTGGTTCTATTTCAGGCTCTGGCACTGTATCAAGCACTGTTTCAGGCTCAGACTCAGGCTTCTGCTCTTTATTAGGCTTTGTCTCAGTCTTTGGCTCTAGCACTTATTCTAGCTCTATTTCAGGCTCGGCCTGTGTCTCAGCCTTTGTCTCTGTTTCACGCTGTTTCTCTGTTTCAGGCTCTGGCGCTGTTTCAAGCCCTGTATCTGCCTCTGCCTCTGTTTCAGGCTCTGGCACTCTATCAAGCACTGTTTCTGGCTCTGGCTCTCTTTCAGGCTCTGGCTCTGAATTAGGGTTTTGTTCTGGCTCTGGCTGTGTCTCTGGATCTGGCTGTGTCTCTGCTTCAGGCTCCTATGCTGTATCAAGCACTGTATCAGGCTCTGCCTCTCCCTCTGCCCCTGGCTACGTTTAAGCGTCAGGCTCAGTTTCAGACAGTGTCTCTGTTGCAGGATCCAGCACTCTATCAAGCACTATTTCAGACTCAGGCTGTGGATCTCGGCTGTGGCTCTAGGCTCCGTCTGTGGCTCTGTCTGTGGCTCTGGCTCTCTTTCAGGGTCTGGTTCTGAATGAAGATCTGGTTCTGACTCTGATTCAGGATCTCATGATGGCTCTTCCTCTGCCTCTGACCCAGCTATGTTTCAGGGTCTGGCTCTCTTTCAGGCTCTGGTTCTGAATTAGGGCTTTCTTCTGGCTCTGGCTGTGTCTCTGGCTCTGGCTCTGACTCCAGCTCCAGCTCCGGCACTGTATCAAGTACTGTTGCAGACTCAGGCTGTGGCTCTAGGCTGTGGCTGCAGCTATGTTTTGCGCTCCGGCCCTGTATCAAGCCCTATTTCTGGCTCTGGCTCTGGCTTTCTTTCACCTCTGGCTCTGAATGAGGCTCTGGCTCTGGCTCTGATTCATGGTCTCACTCTGACTCTGATTCAGGGTCTCGCTCTGGCTCTGGCTCTGGCACTCTATCAAGGACTGTTTCAGACTCAGGCTGTGGCTCTGCCTCTGTTTCAGGCTCAGGCTCTGTTTGAGGCTGTGTCTCTGTTTCAGGCTCCAGCACTGTATCAAGTACTGTTGCAGACTCAGGCTGTGGCTCTAGGCTGTGGCTGTGGCTGTTGCTCTGGTTTGGGCTGTGGCTCTTTTTCAGGCTCTGGTTCTGAATGAGGGCTTGGTTATGGCACTGATTCAGGGTCTCGCTCTGTCTCTGCCTGTGTCTCTGTTGCACCTCAAACAGTGGTTTGTTGTTGTTGTTGTTGTTATTTTCTTTCTGGGGTGGGACAAATGTTTAGTTGGGGCGGGGATTATTTTAAGTTTAGCATAATTGTTTCTTGCTTTGTTTTTCTTTTACTATTTTTTTTAGGTTATTGTATAGTTTGTATTTTGCTTTTTAAGTGGAAAGGGTCAGGGCTGCCTGGGAGGGGGCCTCAGCCAACAGAATGGCTGGGGCAAGTTCCCTACCGGGGGGGTGTGTGTATTGGAACACCCAATCTCCTCTGGTGGGAGGAGCAGTTGCACTAAGACCAGACCACGTCTTTACCGAAGATCTGGTTCTGTCTTTGATTCTGATTCTCTGATTCTGGCTCTCTATCAAGGGCTGTTTCAGACTTAGGCTGTGGCTGTGGCTCTGGCTCTGTTTCCATTCTTACAATGGAATGTACACAAAACAATAATCCTTTCAATATAAATTTTCCAATACATTTTGAAAACATAATAAATCCTTAATTGTTGTCCACCTCCTTTTAGTTCCTTTATCACTTGAATGCTAGCACGGAGTCAAAACTATTATTGAATTTTTGAACATATCTTGTATAACCATCGCATTTTTCTGCAAATTTTTGCTTTGAGATTCCTCTGAGTTTGCTAGTCAATTGAGCCGTCTCCACCAATTCCTGTAATTTGATTTGCCAATCTGTTATTTTTGGAGCCTCGTGATCTTTCCATCCCTTGGCCACAAGTATACGAGCTGCTGCGGTTGCATACAAGAATACCTCTCTTAGATTTTTTGGGATCTCTTTAACTAAAATACTTCATTGAAATGCCTCTGTTTTTTTCATAAAAGTTATCTCCATCATCTTTTTTAATTCATCGTATATTCTCCCCCCCCCAAACAAATCTTAATCTTTTCACACGTCCACCAGCGGAGGTCCTGGACTCTCACCGCTGGTCTCTGTGGAAGAGTCTTGGAGTCCTCGCTCCGAAGTCCTTCCCTGGTCCCCTTCCTCCCCGGTGTCACGCTGATAACCTTCCCCAAAGGGAGTGTTCTCTCTCCCTCTGCTCCCTTCTCCTGCATGGTCGGGGAGCCTTACCTCCACTCTTGGCTCCGATGGCAGTTCCCTGACAGATATGGTGTGAACTCAAGGTGAACAGAACGTACCAGGGTGATGAGGGAATGTCTTAGCATCAGCACGGTTTGAGCAGCATGAGCAGAACAAAGCTTAGAAGCAAGACTTCCCATCATGCCACAGTTATGTGCAGAAGCAATGCTTCCCATCATGCCATGGTCATGTGCAAAAGCAATGCTTTCCTTCATCTCCCCCTTTCTTTTCTTATTTGCGAGGTGTTCTGGGTGAATAAGACAAAAATACTTCGGGATACGTGGTATGCCAGCGCATGCCCGAAATAAGTTTGCCACATCTCCCCTAATGTTTACTGCTGGTGCTGCAATTTCGCAAAGTAGGCAGCAATGATTTTATTGGGTGGCTGAGGGGGAGAGAGAAACCGAGACAAAAGACTTATGAGTCCAGGAATGCATTGGAGGAAGCAACATAGCAAAATCAATATACATATTATAATAATGGCATATTGAAAGAGATTACGAAGCCAATTCAGGTTTGGCAACCAGCCAGTGAGCCACTGGGTGAATGAGTCCCACAGGCCAGAAAGTCCAACGTCCTGTTTAATGTGGTGTGTAAGATTTTGCAAATGAGAGATTTGCTTTTGGATGGCTTTGGAATTATCAGTAATATTAAAACAACACATGTCGTCCACTTGTTCACAGCCATAATGATGAAGCATCAATAGATAATCGATAGCAGTGCGGTTCTGCAGAAGACCATGCAGAAGTTCACTCTGCTCTTTATTTAGAAGATGAAGCGCTTGAGAAGTAAAATTCAGGGCTTTTGCTGCAGAACAAGCTAAAGAGTTAATGTTCCTACTATTGCGTACAGCCAATCCAGGGACTCCTAGGAGAGAAACAGCTAAAGAGATATATTCAGACCTACTGGGAAGAGAAATTGAATCGTCACAATCGTTAGTCAATGCAATAGAGCGGCGATATCGAGAGCGGGTCAAATGATGCTTTTTGGGTAATACGATGGACAAACGGCTTAAGCAGCAGGGTGTGCTATGGCTGATGTTTGCTGGAATGTAATTAAATGTATAGCCAGGACACGTCCAGAACCAGCCAGCAGGTAGTTCTTTGTATTTATATACATAAGAAATATTGACATAATTAGAACAGTGGAAATTATCCTTGCCCATTTCCACACAGTTGGATTTTGTGCAATTGACCATACGGGCACAGGTGACATTAAAAGAAGCCACGTATGGGGTCAACAAATCAATGGCCAAAGGTGGGCGTCAGCGCACTTGGTTACCCCAGTTGTGGTAACCGGAATAACCAAGGGTGCGGAGAGAATCGTTTTGGGGTAGGGATGGGAAAAACCAGGTATCATTTTGTATGTCAAAAGGGTCATGGCAAACAGGGATAAGGCAGGAGCCAAGGATTTCACCTATTGATACCTGTTGGGTTAGGCAAAAGGAAGAAATATTGAGGGTCTTTGCAAAAGAGATAAGATGGTGGCGCGTGTAGATGCAGCGGCTGGTTGCTCCTCAACTCAGAATTTGGCTTTTTTGTCCTGCCAAAATAGACTTGTTTATAGTCAGCAGGACATGTTATCTATTCGGCTAAGGAGTGAGTGCTGCACAAATTGTGAGTGTCTCCGCGTCTGCAAGGAAGATTTTTTGACTTCAAAGAACTGGGGAGTAAAGAGACACAGGAGAGACCGTAAACAGAAGAGAGGCTGCAGAGGAGGAAGGCGATTAAGGCAATTAAGGTTGAAGACACAACATTATAACTTACCGCTTCCCAGCATTTTCTATGTGAATGTGAGATCTTTGGTGAATAAGCTGGAGGAGTGGAAATTGTGGATAGCAACGGAGAAAACTGAGTGAATGCTGTCTTCTGCTGCTTACAGAAACTTGGCTGACACCAATTATTCCTGACTCAGCCATAGAACTAACAGGCTATACAGTGTTCCGCCATGATAGAACAGAGGACTCTGGTAAAAGAAGGGGGGGGAGGTTTGTGTGCATACGTGAATAACAGCTGGTGCACAAACCACGCTGTGATAGCCAGTCATTGCTCCCCAACTGTGGAATTTATGACGCTTAAATGCAGACCTATATATCTCCCCCGAGAATTTACAGCAGTACTGATAACTATAGTATACATTGCACCTGATGCGAACATCAATGAGGCAATGGGTCTTCTGCATGATGCCATCAGCAGACAACAAGGCAAGTATCCCGAGGCTGCATTTCTTGTATGCGGGGATTTCAACCAGGCAGATTTGAAAGTGGTCCTACCTAAATTCTATCAACACATAAAGTGTGCAACCAGGGGAGAAAGGACTCTGGACAGGCTGTATACAAATGTCAAACAGGCCTATAAGGCCGAACCACTGGCACAACTAGGCCAATCTGATCATGTGTCCCTGCTCCTGAGGTACTGCTCCAGCACCGGAGGTACTGCTCCAGCACCGCGTTCGCCCGTTCCGTCTGGCCATCAGTCTGTGGGTGGTAAGCAGATGAGAGACAGACCTCTGTTCCGAGGGCCTGGTGCAAAGCACGCCAAACCCGGGCCGTGAACTGAACGCCACGGTCGGACACCACACGCTCAGGTAGGCCATGCAGGCGGAAGACATGCTGAAGGTACAGCTGAGCGGTTTCCTTAGCTGAGGGTACGGATGGGCAGGGGGCACAGTGCACCATCTTCGTGAAATGGTCGGAGAAAACTAGGAGGCAGGTACAGCCCCGAGACGGGGGTAGCTCCACTACAAAGTCCAGAGAAACTGTGTGCCAAGGACGTGGTGGAACCGGCAACGGCTGAAGAAGGCCGGGGGGTCGCCCGGTAGGCCCCTTGGCCCGCCTGCAGACATCACAACCAGCGACGTAGCGAGCCACGTCAGCCTTCAGATGGGGCCACCAAAACTCACGGCTTAGCAGATGGGTGGTCCGATACCGCCCAAAGTGCCCCGCTGCTGGAGCATCATGGGTCATCCGGAGAACCTCAGGCCGCAGCGGCCCTGGTGGGATGTACAGACGCCCGTGGTGCAGCAGAAGACCCTGATGCAAGACCAGCCCTGGATACTGAGGGCATGACCCTTCGGCCAGTTCCCGGAGTCGTTCCTGGGCCCAAGCGTTGACCCGCTGCTGTTCCCGCACCCGAGCCTGCAGTGGCTCAACCTCCTGGGTGGCCAGGAATGCAGCTGGTGGTAGGATCGTGGTGGGTACTGCATGCTGTACCGTGTCTGCGTTGTCTTCAGGTTTCCGGGACAGGGCATCCGCCTTCTGGTTTTGGGAGCTAGGGATGTAGCGGATCCGGAACTGGAACCGGGAAAAGAACAACGCCCACCGGATCTGCCTTTGGTTCAGCTTGCGGGTGGTCTGGAGGTATTCCAAGTTCCGGTGGTCGGTTCTCACCTCCACCGGGTGTCGAGCCCCCTCAAGATGGTGGCGCCAAACCTCAAAGGCCACCTTGATGGCCAGTAGTTCCCGCTCCCACACGGTATAGTTACGCTCCGCTGGGAGGAGCTGCCGGGAATAGTAGGCGCAGGGTAAGAGTGGCGCTTCCGGTCCGCACTGCTGAGACAAGACGGCACCGAGAGCCGTACTGGAGGCGTCAGTCTCTACCACAAAGGGTCGAGAAGGATCCGGATGTTGCAAGATTGGCGCTCTCTGGAAACAGGCCTTCAACCCTTGAAATGCCTCCTCTGCCTCTTTGTCCCAGGAAAACGGCGTCTTGGGGCGCAGTAGCCGGGTCAACGGGGTGGTGCGATGAGCATAATCCGCAATGAAGGTCCGGTAATAGTTGGCGAACCCCAGGAAACGCTGTAGGTCCTTGCGGTTCCGAGGTGCCGCCCATTCTCGAACCGCTGCCACCTTCCCAGGATCCATCTGCACCCCACCTGGTGAGAGTCGGTGACCCAGGAAGTCCACTGACCGCTGATGGAACTCGCACTTGCTGAGCTTCGCATACAGACGGTGCTCGCGCAGGAGCTGCAGCACGGTCCGGACATGACCCTCGTGGCGTGCCGGGTCACGGGAGTAAACCAGAATGTCATCCAAGTACACCACCACGTACTTGTCTAGCAAGTCCTGGAACACGTGGTTGATATACCGTTGGAACACAGCAGGCGCGTTGCACAAACCGAAGGGCATAACCAGGTATTCGAACTGCCCGTACCGGGTCCCGAATGCTGTCTTCCACTCATCCCCGGCTCGGATCCGAATCAAATTGTAGGCACCCCGGAGGTCTAGCTTGGTGAACACCTGCGCCCCTTGCACCCGCTCCAGTAACTCCGAAATAAGGGGCAAGGGGTACCGGTCTGGGATGGTAATTTTATTCAGGGCCCGGTAATCATGGCAAAGGCGGAGCTCCCCACATTTCTTTTTAACAAAGAGCACTGGCGCAGCAGTGGGCGAGGTAGAAGGCCTAATGAACCCATGCTCCAGGTTCTTGCGCACGAAGTCCTGTAAAGCCTCGCGCTCTGGCTCTGTTAAAGAGTATAAGCGACTCACCGGTAGGGGCGCTCCAGGCTGGAGGTCTATTCCGCAGTCAAAGGACCGATGCGGCGGCAGCTGGTCTGCCCCCCGTTCCTCGAACACGTCGTGATAGTCCCGGTACTCAGCGGGGAGCGTTGCAGCAGCCTCCTCGGTGGGCGCAGCTGCTAGCATCTCAGTCTCAGCAGAAGAACTTGGGTCTGGGAAGTGTACAGTCCGTTTGACCCAGTCAATCTGCACATTGTGAGCCTCCAGCCAGTCCATCCCAAGCACCAGGGGGAACCGGGGCATGGAGGCAATATCCAAAGTTTGCATCTCACGGTGCTGCTGGAGACACACGACCAGGGGCTGGGTCTCCTGAGTAACGGCACCCGAACGCAGGAGCCGTCCGTCGATTGCCTCCACCTGTACCAGTTCTGGCTTGTTCCGAAGTGGCACCCAATGCTGGGCAGCAAAAGCAGCGTCCATATAGGAGCGGGTTGCCCCCGAATCCACTAGAGCATGGGTAAGAATCCAGGGTCCACCTGGAGGGTATAGACGTACCGGAACCATAAGGTGTTGTAGTTCAATTGGTGCGGCCCCATTCTGTGCTGTTTGGGACCCCAGGTAGCCAGGGCCATCAGCTACTGGGGTTGGCGGTTTCCCCTGTGGCTGGCGATTCTCAGGACAGGACCGGGCATAGTGTCCGCTTCCGCCACAATAGCGACATAGATTCGCCTCCCGACGCCGCGACTTCTCTGCGGGGGAGAGGCGTGGCCGCACTGCCCCAAGCTGCATAGGTTCCTCCAATGACTCAGCTGTGCCTGTGGGGCTGCTGGTAGGAACTGGTGCCGAGAACTGGAAGTGCCGGCGGCCCCGAGCCTGACGACGGTCCTCTAACCGATCGTCTATCTGTAGACTCCGTTGAATGAGGGTGTCTAGCATGGTGGGGCGTTCCATAGTGGCCAGCTGGTCCAGTATCTCGTCTGAAAGCCCCTCGAGATACTGGTCCCGAAGAGCAGAGTCATTCCAGGTCAAGTCCTGTGCCAGCAGCCGTAATTCCGTGGTGTATGCGGCCACCGTGGACTTGCCCTGTTTCAACCGCCGAATCGCCCGGTTGGCTTGACTCCCCTTCTGGGGGTTGCCGAATGCGGCCTCCAACAGATTGCAAAACCCCACATAGTCCGCCAGCAAAGGGGAGTCCTGCCTGAGCAGCGGCAACGGCCACTTGGCCACCTGGTCTTTTAACAAACTAATCAAAAAGTGCACCTTGGTGCGGTCGTCAGGGAAGTTCCGGGCGCGCCCCTGAATGTACAGCTTGGCCTGGGCAAGAAACATGGGAAAGCTGGCCGGGACCCCATCAAATTTCTCAGGCAAAGCCACTGGGTACTTGCCAGGAGCCGGGGCGTCGGCCCCAGGAGCCGGGAGGGCGTCCAACCGCTGCTGAAGTGCCGTAACCGCGTTACTGAGCTGCTGCACGGTGTGCGTCAAGGCCTGGTTCTCCTGGGCTATTGCCAACAGTCTAGCCGCTTGGTCGGCCATGGCCTCTGACTCTTCCCGAACGCACCCCAACAAAGAGGGAGTGTGGGTGTGGGAGGAGCAAACTGTGCTGGTCCCGGGGGGGAAAGGTTCTAATACCGTATCCAAAGTTCAGTCCAGAGCCACTAGCAGGGTAGACGATCACTAGATGAGACGCGAGGTCCGAAACAGGGAGCCGGGCGGGGGAGCAGGAACGCTGGTAGGGCAGCAGCAGGAAGCCAGGCGGGTAACAGGAACACTGGTAGAGCAGAAGCAGGGAGCCAGGCGGGGAACAGGAACACTGGTGGGTCAGCAGCAGGCAGCCGGGCGAGGAACAGGAATACCGGAGAGTCAGGAGCAGGAAGCCGGGCGAGGAACAGGCACACCGGGAGTGCAGATCTAGGTCTGGGTCAAGCAGGTACTCCACAACGACGTTGCTCCCGCAACCTGGGACCGGGCTGCCTGACCTTTATCTTCTTCTAAGGCCGGGGGCGGTCCCGGCCCCCAGGAGCCCCGCCTCTCCTGGCCTTAAGGCGAGCACTCCTCCTGGGAGAGACCAGTTCCCTTCGCCTCTCTGCCCTAAGCCTCTGCAGTTCAGGAGAGGCCGAAGGGTTACTGGGCCCCGGGGGAGGCTCTGTTAGGATATTTCCGTTCCACCTTAAAAGGGAGCAGGCTTTGGGAGTCACAGAATCTGCGCATGTCCTGTTCACAGGATGTTTATGTTCTGCTGTTGTTCCTTTCGATTTTGCCAGTTGGTCAGAGACTCTGACACAGAACGGTCATGTTTTCCTTTGTTCTGTTCAACGCTAAATAAAGTCTGTAAAATATGCTCTTCTGCGGTGCAAGCTTTCTGCTGTTTTCTGCTGATAAAGAACAGCGTGCACAAGCCCCGGAATGTAGCCAATCTATTTCTGAGGCTTCGTGTCGCTAACTGCTGGATCTGCCTGAGGTACGGGAGATCGATGGACGTCCGGCATCCGGCTTGGGGCCATGATGGACAATATCTCCCTGGCAGTTTCCCAACAGGCTCACCTGTAGCCACTGAGTCCTCCAAGACCTCTGGGGCCAGAATGGTCTCACCTGGTGCCTGCCCCTGAGGATCCGGCACAGGTGCAGGCTCCTCAGCATCTAGGCCTTGCCCCAGTTCAGCCGGCCCTGGAGGCGGGGACTCCTGTGCCAGCTGGGATTCCTCCGGTTCACTCTCAGACTCGGAATCCCCGGCCATCACACACTGACAGGTTATGGGCCCAGTGTTTCGGAGCATGTGCAGAGTGCAAAACGACTAACAGCATTTCAGCAAGGAACTGGTGAGTCCTGGTGGTGTACGGAGACAGTGGCTGTGCGTTGGAGAAGTTGGTGGCAAGTTGTAACTGTCTGCAGCGACGCTGGAGCGGCTAGGATCTGAGGATCAGGAAAGCACTCAGCGTTGGCTACTGGAACAGTTTGAACTGCTAGAGGACCACAGTAGGTGACTCACAGAGCGGCTACACCAGTTGCAGAGCCAGGCGGGACCTGAGGGTCAACAGAGGCAGCAGCTAGAAGCCGGTGAGTGCCAGCCAGGACCATCCAGTGGGACTCTAAAGAGAGAGTCAGGAGAGATTGCTGGAGACCCCACAAAAGGGGCTCAGCAAGCACCAGCAGAGATGGCAGATTTCCAGTCTTCCCAAGTTGTAAATATTGAGGGAGGCATCCCTTTTGAACTTCTCTCAGAGAGCAACTGGCTGAGTTGGTCAATTAAAATGCAGCAGTTGTTAAGGAGAGATGGACTATGGGACTGTGTTGAAACTGAGGTTTTGAGAACTGACTCTGCTGAGAAAAAACGGCTAGATGAAAGGGCCCGTGCCCAAATTATGCTGTGTTTGAGCAACTCTCAGTTATTGCATGTAGCAAATGCCAGCACAGCGTTTGAGTGCTGGAATTTATTAAGGGCAATGCATGTCAGAGAAACTGCTGGAACTATAATTTCTCTGACCAGAAGGCTGTTCAGGACTGTTATGAAAGAAGGTGAGAGTTTGGCAACTCATCTTCAAACGCTGAAATCTCTGTTTCTTCAACTACAGCAGAGAGGTAAGCGTTATGATGAGACTGACCAAACCTACATTATCCTTTCAAGTTTGCCTGAAAGCTGGTTGCCTGTGATTAACAGCATGGAGAGTATGCGTCCCCGAGATCTGACCCTTGAGTATGTGGTTGGCAGATTGACTGAAGAAGCAGAAAGAAGGTCAGATAGACAGGCTGAACTCCAAGAAAGGAGGAGTTACAGCCGAGGGGGCCAGCAGCAGAATCTGCCAATGGAGCAACGCCAAGGTTTGGACTTGGCCATGGCGGTGAGGAGATGCTATAGATGCAACCAACCCGGGCATCTCCAACGTCAATGCAGGGCAACACTTCCAGGAGACGACATGGAGCAGAGACAGCAATCGACACAGAAACGTAAGCAGAAGGGGTTCTCTTCAGGGAAGAAGAACATGCGTTCTGCTCAGTTTGTGTCTGCATTTTCTCGAGAGGAGAGAAAGATACCTCGAGGAACATGGTTGCTGGACTCTGGCAGCAGCAGGATTATCTGCAATAGTCGGGAGGACTTTAGGACCCTGGAGAAGCCAGCTGATGGAAAAGACTCAATTTATCTTGCTGATGGTCGTAGAAGCAAGATTGATGGCCAGGGAACATGTTTCCTGCAGTGCTTGAACACTACTCTACCAGAGACTCTGTTTGTCAGCAGTTTGGACTATTGTTTACTGTCTGTAAGCTGTTTGATTAATGCAGGGTCTAGTGTTAAGTTCACGCAGGATGGCTATCTGATAAATAATGGAACTCAGGTATGTGGCCATGCAAAGATGGAAAATGGGTTATATGTAATGCAGGACAAGCCTGTTAAAGCAGCCCAGGTGGTTCAGGATAATTTGCCAGTTCATAAGGGGTGTGTACATGAACTGCACAGAAAACTGGGTCACGCCAATTTCCGTGTGCTTTCAGAAATGCAAAAGGTGTGCAAGAACCTAAAAGTAAATAGCTGTAACTGTTTCCTAGATTGCAATGTATGTAAAATGGCCAAATCTAAGAGGAAGCCTGTGGCTTCTAAAAGCGACAGAGTATCTAAAGAGGTTTTAGAACTTGTCCATTGTGACGTGATAGGCCCTTTTCCACAGAAGACTGAAGGGGGCGCCAGATATGCTTTTCTGGTAATAGATGACAAATCACGTTTTAGTTGGTTGTTTTTGTTAAAGCAGAAATCTGAGTGTTTCCCCACATTCAGAGAATGGGTTGCCCAAGCTGAAAAGCTCTTTGCTCGCCCTGTTGTGCAGTTGCAAACAGATAGGGGCGGAGAATTTCTGAACAAACAATTTGGGATATGGTTGCAACGTAAGGGGATCACTCACCGTTTGACTAACCCTTATAGCCCTGCTGAAAATGGTCTGTGTGAAAGACGTGGGGCTGTGATACAGTCAGTAAAGGACTGCCTGCTAGTGGATGCAGGATTGGGCCACAACCATAGGCTGTGGGGCGAGGCTTTTCTGACCGCAAACTTTTTGATTAATAGAACCTGGTCTAGCTCTATAAAAGATATACCATATCGTATGTTGTTTGGGAAAGAACCAGAGTGGACAATGCTCCATAATTGGGGTTCTTGGGCACATGTAAACATTCCCAAAGCTCAGCGTCAGAAAGGGGACGCTAGAGCGCAGAAACTGCGGTTTGTGGGATATCAGTCCTATGGCAAAGGGTGGCGTTTCAATTTATGCCCAGGACGCGTGGTTCTGTCACGAAGCGCAGACTTCGCTGACCAGGACAGATGGACTGCGATCCATGCCAACCCTGACTGCCTACTGCCCCTGCAAGTAAGAGAAGAGGCTTCTTCTCAGCCATTGGCAACACAGGAGCAGGATGAGGAAGAGGCACAGATTTCCCCAAAAGATGTGGCAATAGATAATACTTCTCTAGAGGAAGAGGAAGAAGAGCCAGAGATAAGGGGGGAAGAAGAAGTAGTTGTGCCTAGACGCTCCCAGCGTTCAAACAAGGGTGTACCTCCTCAGCGTTTGACCCTAGGAGGAGTGAGAGTATGCAATGTGAGTTGTGTGGAACCACAAAGTTATAATGAAGTCTTAGACTTACCCCCTGGGGAACGTGCTTTGTGGGAACAAGCTATGAAAGAAGAAATGGACTCTTTTAAACGTAACAAAGTGTTTGAGGTCATAATGCCGCCACCTGGTGGCAGAGTGGTGTCATGCAAGTGGGTTTACAAAAGGAAAACCCTTGCATCTGGGGAACCACGTTTTCGAGCCAGATTTTCGAGCCAGCATCATTAGTAGCCAGAGGGTTCACTCAGATTAAAGGGGAGAGTTATGATGAAGTGTTTTCTCCCACGGTAAAGAGTGAAACTTTTCGTTTAATGCTTTCCATTGCTGCTGTAAGACAACTAGCAGTGCACCATTTTGATGTTGATGCTGCATATCTGCATGCAAATTTAGACCATGAAGTGTTAATGAGACAACCCCCTGGGTTTGAAGAGGGGAATGGTGCAGTCTGGCGTTTGAGAAAGGCTGTTTATGGTCTCAAACAAAGTGGAAGGTGTTGGAACCAGTGTTTAAATGAAGCCCTTGTAAAAATTGGTTTTAAAAGGAGTGTGGCTGATCCATGTCTGTACACCAAGGGGACAGGCAACAAATATCTAATGCTCTTAGTCTTTGTTGATGACTTGCTTGTGGTAGGGAGTTCCACAGCTGAGATCCAGAAGCTCACAAGTCAATTGGAAAAGAGGTTTAAGCTTAAAGCCTTAGGGCCTGTAAGCAATTACTTGGGAGTAGAAGTAAGGCAGGAAGCTGGTGGAAGCTTCCTATTGAGCCAGAAAGAGAAAATTCTTCATTTGATAGAGCAGTTTGGCATGAAAAACTGAAAGCCAGTTCAGACTCCCATGACACCAGATTTCCCAAAGACACTGTGTGATGATGAATTTGATCAGCCTGAGCTGTATCACTCAAAAAATAGGATCACTGTTGTATTTAAGCCAGTGGTCAAGGCCAGACATTGCATGTGCTACAAATGTTCTGAGCCAACGTGTATCTAAACCCAGTACTGCCGATTGGTGTGCTTTGAAAAGGCTTATCAGATATCTAAAGGGGACATTAAATGTATGTTTAAAGATATCTAGTACACAAGATGAAAAACTAGAAGTATTTGTTGATGCGGACTGGGGAAGCTGTGTAGCTACTAGAAAATCTACAAGTGGAATGGTTATGATGCTTGCCAATTCCATAATTGGATGGAGGTCAAAGAAACAAGGATTTGTTGCGACCTCATCCTGTGAGGCAGAATATGGGAGCCTGTCGCTAGCATGCAATGAAATCATGTGGTTTATACAGATACTGAAAGATCTAGATTGTAAAGTAGATTTGCCTATCCAAGTGTATGAAGATAGCCAATCGTGCATTGCATTAGCGGGCTCAGAAATAATGAAATCCGCATCAAAACATATTGCTATCCGTCATGTGAATGTGAGAGATTGTGTACAGAATGGGGTAATCAAACTGGAGTATTGTCAATCACAAGATAATATTGCTGATTTGTTTACCAAGCCTTTGCCAGCAACATGTCATAATGAATTGATGACAAAACTGGGTTTGTGTATATAACGTATTGTATGTATGTATTGTTTCTGTTGGGGTTTTTCGCATTTAAGAAACAGAAGGGGTGTCACGGCTAAAATGGCTGCTGTTTCTTTAATGCGAATAAAGCTGGGTCAGCATGACTCAGCGGTCTGCACCAAGTTGTATATATAAGTGAGAAATGTTAGTTTGGGCTGTGGCTGGTGTTTGGGTTGGTTGGTGCTGGTGTGTATAGTTATTCAGTCGTGTTTTGCACAAGGACTTTTAAGAATAAAACTCTGCAAGGATATTCTCGTGGACTCTTTTGTGCCGACAAGGGTCCGAGGACCAGGCTGAGGAGACAAAGGGAGGTCAGAACCCTTTCCATCTTTTTTTGCTTTTTACAAACACTGACAAGTCCTCCCCCTTCTTTTGGTGGGCATCTCTTTAGGCTCCCGTAGGGATTTTTTGAAATTGGATTCTATCCAAACGCGATTCCTTAGAGCCATCCTTAGGATTCCCCCCTCGGTAGCGGGCGCGGTTATGAGATTAGAAGTCGGCTGGCAAGCTCTACGGCATGTGGCCTTGAAGACGAAGCTCTGGCTATGGCTCAAGCTTTGTTTTAAACCAGTGGGTATTGCCCCCTTGATATTGAGGGACGATTTCCAATCATCGTGGGAAAGGGAGGTCACTAACGAGGTTCAATCCTGCGGATTGTCTCACCTTTACTTTGAGTCTATGACGTACAATCAAGCTAGAGCTGTGATCTCCCGGAGACTGAGTGACATTGCCAGACAAGAGGACATAGGCCAGGTAAAACCAGGGATGTTCCTAGGGGACCAGATTTATCGGACCATACCAGCCCCCTACCTTGCAGAAATTCACTATGTGGAATACCGTAGACTTCTTACAGCAGCTAGATTAAATGTCCTTGACTCTGCGATATTGTGGGGAAGGTACAGGGGAGTACCATACGCCCAGAGAACCTGTCATTGTGCCATGGGTGTGGTTGAGTCCACCGAACACATTCTCTTGACTTGCCCTTCTTATACAGAGCTTAGACATAATTTTATAGACCCACTTCTATGTCAATCTAGCTTCCTATCCAGAGAAAACCAGGTTTTACACTTGCTGAATAACGTCACTAGAGCTATACCTTCTTTGGTGGCCAAATTTCTTTTTTTAGCTTTTAAGCGTCGCAAGATTATAATTGACTGTATTGATATGGGGCTATCTGTTTAGCCCATTTTAGTGTTGGCTAAGTTCTAAAATTTTCCTGGAGCTTTTAACTGCGTATTGACAAATGTACTTTTTTTCTGACTGATGGTCGAATAAAAGGTTGATGATGATGATTAAAGAAGAGAGAGGCAGAAAGGCATATAAATAGAGTTAAGTGCAAAGGCAAAATAATAAACAACCCTAAAGAAATAGAGAAACGATTTCTCGAATTCTTTAGAGAAATCTATAAGGAAGGACATGAAACAACAGAAGAAGTTAAAGAACATTTAGAACAGAACTGTCTTCCGAAACTTACTAAAGAACAAAAAGAACTGTTGAATGCCCCTATTACATCGTACGAAATTCAAAGAGCAATTAAGGAAGCAAAGATAGGAAAGGCACCAGGGCCAGACGGCCTACCGGCAATATATTATAAAAAAATGGAGGACTTACTGTCTGACCCATTAAGAAGTATCATGAACAACATCTTAAAAGACAGAACCATGCCGGATTCTTGGAAAGACAGCCTTATTGCATTAATTCCAAAACAGGGAACGGACAATCTACTTATTAACAACTATAGGCCTATTGCACTTCTAAAGAACGATTATAAATTATATGCAAATATTTTAGCCGAAAGATCAAAAAAAGGCTTCCAGATGATGATACACAATGACCAAGCTGGCTTTTTGCCCGGGAGGCACATTTATAGCAACACTAGAAACATTATAAACTTATTAGCGTATTTAGACTTAAGAATAGAAAAGAAGGCAGTCTTAATGGCTATAGATGCAGAAAAAGCTTTCGACAGGGTATCCTGGAAATTTATGAAAGGTCTGTTACACCATAACGGATTTTGGTATAAAGTAAATAAAAGGGATTGAAGCAATATAATCAAAACAAAAAGCTAAAATCATAATCAATGGAAATTTATCACAGGAGTGTGAAATCAGTAAAGGGGTCAGACAAGGTCGCCCACTATCACCCTTAATTTTCATATTAACATTGGAAGTTTTATGTAAACAAATTAGGGAAGAAAAAGAAATCAAAGGGATTATGCTGGGAAATAGAAGTTACAAAATGAGGGCATTTGCTGACGATTTAATTATAACTACGGAGCAACCAAAACAGAGTTTAAGAAAGGCGTTGGTAATAATATATGGCTACGGTAAAGTTGCGGGGTTCAAAATGAATTTAAACAAGACAAAACTATTAGTAAAAAATATGTCGCCAGATGAAAAAGCAGAATTAGAACAAATAATACACATTAAAATCTACCCGAAAATCAAGTATTTAGGATTATGGATAACACCAAAGAATATTAACTTATATGAAGATAATTATACCCATTGTTGGAAAGATATCAAAAGACAGTTGGAGACATGGACAAGGTTAAATTTATCATTCCTGGGCCACATTTCGGTAATTAAAATGATAGTTTTACCGAAGCTACTCTTTCTATTCCAAAAGATTCCAATTACAGGAAAGACCAGCAGTATCAACAAGCTGCAAAAAGAAATTTATAAAATTTTGTGGAAGGGTAAAAGACCAAGAGTAAAGCACAAGATATTAATAGATACTGTAGAAAGAGGTGGCTACGGGTTACCGGAATTGAAGCTATATTACGAAGCCTCATGTCTTCTCTAGTTGAAAGATTGGTATTTATTTAAAAAATTGGGATATTTTAGATCTAGAAGGTCATGACACCCGTTTAGTGTGGCATGGCTATCTTAATTATGGGAAAATAAAGACGCATAGGAGTTTTTCAAATCATATAATAAGAAATGCTATATATAAGGTATGGGGAAAATACAAAAGATATTTGGAACAGAAAACCCCAAGATGGAACTCTCCACTAGAAGCAATCGCTGTTAAAAAAAAAGCAACAACATCAAAGAGAACTGGATAACGTATAACACAATATTAAGGGGGGGGGAGGAGGGTCAACTAATATTGTTGAGAAAATAAAAGATCACTTTTCTACTTGGCTAGATTACTTCCAGGTGAATAAAGTGTTCAGACAGGATAAGCAGATAGGTTTTGAAAAGGAGCCTTCAAGATTTGAAAGAGAACTACTGAATAGTAAAACCAAAATAATCGCAAAAATGTATAGACTTCTTTTAGACTACGAAGTAATGGATGAGGAGGTTAAGGCTTCAATGATAAAGTGGGCCCAAGATGTGGGCCGTCCAATTATGCTAAAAGATGGGGGAAACTGATGGAATGTAAATTTGAAATTTACAGCCAGCTATAATATAAGAGAGAACATGATGAAAATGGCTCATAGGTGGTACCTCACTCCTTCCAGATGATCAAGAATGTATAAAAATTTGGTGAATGCTTCTTGGAGATGTGGAGGAAATAACGGTGACATGAGCCACATGTGGTGGACGTGTTAAAAGATTAAGATTTTTTTGGGGGGGGGGAGAATATACGATGAATTAAAAAAGATGATGGAGATAACTTTTACGAAAAAAACAGAGGCATTTCTGTGAAGTATTTTAGATAAAGAGATCCCAAAAAATCTAAGAGAGGTATTCTTGTATGCAACCGCAGCAGCTCGTATACTTGTGGCCAAGGGATGGAAAGATCACGAGACTCCAAAAATAACAGATTGGCAAATCAAATTACACGAATTGGTGGAGACGGCTCAATTGACTAGCAAACTCAGAGGAATCTCAAAGCAAAAATTTGCAGAAAAATGGGATGGTTATACAAGATATGTTCAAAAATACAATAATAGTTTTGACTCCGTGCTAGCATTCGAGTGATAAAGGAACTAAAAGGAGGTGGACAACAATTAAGGATTTATTATGTTTTCAGAATGTACTGGAAAATTTATATAGAAAGGATTATTGTTTTGTGTACATTCCAATGTAAGAATGGAAACAGAGCCAGAGCCACAGCCACAGCCACAGCCTAAGTCTGAAACAGTCCTTGATAGAGTGCCAGAGCCAGAGTCAGAGCGATACCCTGAATCAGTGAAAGAACCAAGCCCTCATTCAGAACCAGAGCCTGAGAAAGAGCCGGAGCCAGAGCCAGAACCAGAGCAACAGCCACAGCCTGAGTCTGAAACAGCCCTTGATAGAGAGCCAGAATCAGAGAATCAGAATCAGAGTCAGAACCAGATGTTCGGTAAAGACGTGGTCTGGTCTTAGCGCAACTGCTCCTCCCACCCTCGATAACAGAGATTGGGTGTTCCAATACACACACCCCCATAGGGAACTTGCCCCAGCCATTCTGTTGGCTGAGGCCCCCTCCCAGGCAGCCCTGACCCTTTCCAATTAAAATGCAAAATACAAACTATACAATAACCTAGAAAAATAGTAAAAGAAAAACAAAGCAAGAAACAATTATGCTAAACTTAAAATAATCCCCGCCCCAACTAAACATTTGTCCCACCCCAGAAATAAAACAACAACAACAACAACAACAACAACAACAACAACAACAAACCACTGTTTGAGGTGCAACAGAGACACAGCCAGAGACAGAGCGAGACCCTGAATCAGTGATGTTATTCAGCAAGTGTAAAACCTGGTTTTCTCCGGATAGGAAGCTAGATTGACATAGAAGTGGGTCTAAATTATGTCTAAGCGCTGTATAAGAAGGGCAAGTCAAGAGAATGTGTTCGGTGGACTCAACCACACCCATGGCACAATGACAGGTTCTCTGGGCGTATGGTACTCCCCTGTACCTTCCCCACAATATCGCAGAGTCAAGGACATTTAATCTAGCTGCTGTAAGAAGTCTACGGTATTCCACATAGTGAATTTCTGCAAGGTAGGGGGCTGGTATAGTCCGATAAATCTGGTCCCCTAGGAACATCCCTGGTTTTACCTGGCCTATGTCCTCTTGTCTGGCAATGTCACTCAGTCTCCGGGAGATCACAGCTCTAGCTTGATTGTACGTCATAGACTCAAAGTAAAGGTGAGACAATCCGCAGGATTGAACCTCGTTAGTGACCTCCCTTTCCCACAATGATTGGAAATCGTCCCTCAATATCAAGGGGGCAATACCCACTGGTTTAAAACAAAGCTTGAGCCATAGCCAGAGCTTCGTCTTCAAGGCCACATGCCGTAGAGCTTGCCAGTTGACTTCTAATCTCATAACCGCGCCCGCTACCGAGGGGGGAATCCTAAGGATGGCTCTAAGGAATCGCGTTTGGATAGAATCCAATTTCAAAAAATCCCTACGGGAGCCTAAAGAGATGCCCACCAAAAGAAGGGGGAGGACTTTCATTTGAAAGAGTCTCAAGGCTATCTTCACTGATTGAGCCTGATTCTTGGCATATAAGGATCTAATCTGGATGGCTGCTTTAGATGCGTTAGTTGTTATATTGTCTCTATGGGCCAGAAAAGACCTATTTGACCGTATTACTTGTCCCAGATATTTAAAGCAGTTAACCTGCTCTAAGGGGATCCCGTTCATAGACCATTGATGGAGTCTCGGTCGGGCAGAGAAGACCATCATCTTGGTCTTAGCATAGTTGGGTTGGAGCTCATGCTGATCACAGTATTCATGTAGAGCTTGCAACATTCTCCTCAGTCCAATAGGGGATCTGGCAAGAAGTGCGGCGTCATCCGCATACAGAAGAACATTCAGAGATTGGCCTGCTAATTTGGGGGGGTGGAAAGCATCATTGGCCATGTGAGTCACCAGTGAGTTAATGTAAAAATTAAACAATGCTGGGGCCAAAGCCCTTTCCGCCCCTGCAGCGGAGAGGGTGTTGCGGGCAGGATCCTCCTCCCACATCCGCGGGGGCTTCCCTTGCACCCGCGAGACTTGGGGGAATCCCCGGGCGTGTCTGCCACCCAGCCCACCAATCGGCGGGCGGGGGAGGCGTGGCCTGGGCTATTTAGGGCCAGGCACGCCCGGGGACCGCCCTCTTTTCCCCCCTCGCCAGCTGTAGAGCGGTTTTCTTTTCCTTCGCTGCATTCGCCCTGCTTACCTTCACTACTGCCTCCAGCTGCAAATCGTCTCAGGAGTCTTGTGCTTACCTTCGCTACTGCCTCCAGCTACAAATCGTCAGGAGTCTTGTGCTTTTGTCTGCTCCAACCGGGACAAGGAAACGAAGAGGGGTAAAGTAACCGTCGCTGCCACCGTTCGGCACTTTCCCCCCCGCGCGCCGCTTGCCTGCGTCCCGGCGGTCTTTCTTACTGCGTGCTGTCTTTCTCTGACCGAAACCACCACCACCCCTCTCATCGGTTTCATCCTCCTCCTTCGGTGGCTGGCCACTAACTCTCCCTAGTTTGCCCCTATTTGCTTCGCTTGTTTTGCCGGTATCGCTGCAGTGGGCTGCAGACGTCAGCCTTTTGGGAGTTCTCCTTCGGTGGCTGACCACTAGCTCTCCCTAGTTTACCCCTATTTGCTTTGCTTGTTTTGCCGGTATCGCTGCTGTGGGCTGCAGACGTCAGCTTTTGTGGGAGGGCGTTTAAGCCGCGGCCGCCATTATCATTTAGGGATACTGTAGGGAAGAGTTCAGCGCCATCTTTGTGGGCAATTGAGGCAGGGCTGCGGGCCGCCATTGCATTGGATAGTGAGGGAGGGAGGTTTAGAGCAGCCGCCATCTTGGGTAGGACCACGTGGTGCTGCCGGCGGCCATTTTAAGTGGGTCATCATAAGTCTGTCTCCGCCATTGCATAGGATAGTGAGGGAGGTTGGTTTATAGCGGCCACCATCTTGGTAGGGACCACGTGGTGCTGCCGCGGCGGCCATTTTAAGTGTGTCATCCGAAGTAAATCTCCGCCTCAGGTCTCTATTTTGTTTGTTCCCTGCATTTCATCGCTCAGTGTTTCAAGCTGTGATTCGCGTAGGCGTCACACCTTTCCCGGTGCGGCTTGCCTGGCTCCTGCTCATTATTCAATCAGCAGTATAATAATTAGCTGGCACCGCTACTGGCCTCGTTGCTTTTGCTTTTACGGTGGAACAACGTTCTTGGGCCTTAGTTACTTGAAATAATTTAATTGGCATCGCATTTGTTTTGGTAGTTTTTTGCTTTATTGTAGGACAACGATCTTTTCTGCAAGCTCCTGTGCTTGTAGCTGCTTTACTGTCCTAGGCTGAGGGTTCTGCAAACTCCTAGCGAACACTGCCACCTAGCGGCAGGATTTATATTGCAGCTATCTAACTGGGGACCCTTGTTTCCCACGGCATCTGATCACTGTTAACAGTCAGGGTACTTATTTGGCTGGCACGCCTATTTATGGCAGGATAAAGAAAGGGTTCATAAGGGATTCTCCCACCACATTGTTAGAGGAGCGTTGTTAGAGGTATGGAATAGAACTAAAAGACTGTTGGAAAAGGGCATACCTTGGTGGTTATCACCAGTTAATATCTCATCACTTAAAAATTTAAACACGGGAACCCAAAGATGGACCTACGAAGATCTCCTGACTAAATCGGATAAAGGGTGGAGAATTAAACCATATGAAGAACTAAAGGATAAGTCAATAGGATGGCTACAGGTTCACCAAATTAAAATGTACAATCAATTACTGGAATGGGATACTAAAGACGAGGAGGTGAAGGAGGTCATGATAAAGTGGGCCATAGATTTGGGATACAGTCTAGAATATGAGAGATGGGTGAAACTTTGGACTAAGGATATAAAATTTACAGCATGCGTTAGCCTCCGAGAAAATATCGAAAAAATGATGTATCGTTGGCATATTACTCCTGTTAAGCTGGCAAAAATGTACAAGACTGGAGACAAAAGATGTTGGAAATGTAAAAAAAAGAGGGTGACTTCCATCATATGTGGTGGTCATGTGAAGAAGTGAAGAGGTTCTGGGGTTCTATTTACGACGAATTGAAAAAGATAATGAAATACACATTTCCAAAAAAACCAGAAGCATTTCTTCTGGGAATGGTCGGTGAGGAGATTAGGAAAGAAGATCAAACCATGTTCCAGTATGCAATGGCAGCAGCCAGAATACTGTTGGCACAGAACTGGAAATAATCTAAAATCCCAACTATTAGTGAATGGCAAAACAAGCTATTTGAATACTCTGAGTTGGCAAAAATGACTCAGAAGATTAGGCACCAGAGTAATAAAAACTTTATTAATGATTGGAATAAATTTATATCATACATGGAAAAAAACTTAGGTAATATTAAAATAACAGTAGGTGAACTATAGAATCTGCGAAGTAAAGACAAAAGTTGAAAGAAGGAACTGCAAGAAGGTTATTAATGTGATATAGCTTAAATCGTGGTGGAGGGAAGTCAAAATGACGATATGATAATTAGTACTTTTGGAGAAATGTATTTACGTTTTGATGTTTTACTGTCTATATTTGTTTATTTTTGTGTTTTTTCTTTTTGGAAAGTTTGTGATTTTAAAAGAGTGTATATCGGAAATAAAATTTATCTAAAAAAAAAAAAAAACAGTCAGGGTACTTATTCCATAAGTGATTTTCAGGCATTGTTAAAGGTTTACTACTAAATAATAATACATTAGACATTTATTTGGCAAATTTGGCAAATTTTACTAACTAGTAGAGGAGCAATTAGGAAATAGTGTAATACATAGACTGAATTATATTTGGATATATTATAATTTAGTAGGAAGTAACAAATATTGCAAATCAAAGTGTGATAGCAGAATTGAATTAGATAAACTGTGATAGAATAATAATAATAATAATATAATAATAATAATAATAATAATAATAATAATAATAATAATAATAATAATAATAAATAAATAATAAATTATATATATATATATATATATATATATATATATATATAATATCTCTGGGTTCTAACTTGTTTTCGGGGATGGCTTCAAACGGCGACCAGCAGCCATCCACCTCTGGCACCCAGCCAGCATCCAATACTGCTGGAGTTGCGCAGTTACCGGCCATGCCATGTGACCCTCAGGTGTTTGCCCAAATCTTTATGGCTTTCGAAACCTTTTACAAAAAATGCAAATCGGGAGGAGCGTCAGCGCCCCCCGCTCCCGAGCCATCACAGGACACGATACCTGATACGCCCCCAAATAACCAGGGGCAACAAGTGTCAGAGGCGAACGCGGTGGGTAACACTCACCCCGGGCCTTCGGTAACAAGCCGCCCCAATACGCGCGCCCAGACAGCTATCGCTAAAAAGTCTAGCCTTGGCACAGGAAAGGGGAAGGCACCAGCAAAGGGTCCCAGTAAAGGGAAGGCCCCTTCCAAGGCCGCCAGAAAAAGCACCCTCTCACAGGCCGCAGGCATCCCTAGTGTTTTTCAGGAACAGCAGGCACAGCACAGCTCAACAGAGGACAGCGCATGTTCCGGCTCGGAGGGGGAGCAGCCGGATCCCCCAAGTGCTCAGCCGGTGGCCAGCGGTGGCTCGCCAACAGGTGAGGCGCAGGGGGGTAAGAGGAAGGCTAAGAAGAAACATACGTCGGCCAAGAGGAAGCGGAACAAGCAATCGGAAACAGAGGACGACTCAGGTACGTCTTCTTCGGGGTCAGACTCTGAGGATCAGATGGATGGGTACTGGGTTTTAGGTGAGAGCAATCACGGGATTCCCCTTTGGGCACACGAAAGGAGGGCCAACTCACACCGAAAAGCTTTCAAAGGGGTACTGGACTGGAAGGATGGGGCGTTGGTTGAAGACGCTAAAGTATCCACCAACCAGCCAACCGATTTCATAGTGGGGAACCATTTGTCCCAAAGGAAGAGGAATAAGATCCTCAACGGGGACTATGTCGATATCTTCACTCTTCTCCCCCCGGCCAAGCTAACGGGAAAGGGCGAAAAGAGGCGCTCTTACGGTAAAAAGAGGTACAGAACGCCTAGGGCGGAGCGCACATTTGAAAATTGGTTAGACGGGTATCAAGTCTTCATGGGAGTTGTTTGCGCCGCTTATCCACGGAGATCGATGGATCTAGTGGCCTATCTGACACACGTCAGAACTGCGTACTCTCTAGCTGGAGAAAACGCAGCCTTAACGTATGATGAGAATTTCCACAGGAATGCATCTCTCCTGCCGTCCACCCGTTGGGACCTGACCGATCCTAATTATTGGGGCGTAGACGTCAATCCCTACATAGAAAAGAAAAGTCAGGACACGGCCAAAAATGGTAAGACTGAAACAAAAAGGCGCCGCCAGTGCTGGGAGTTCAATCGGGGTGTCTGTTATCGCCCCTATTGTAAGTATTCTCACGAATGCGAGCGGTGTTGGGGTAACCACCCCGCCACCGCGTGTTTTAAGAGTAAACAGCAGCCCTTTCGTGGGGGCAGGGGGTACTTCCACAACAACGCTAGAGGTGCCCCCGCTAATCAAGGACCCAGTAACCGCCAGTAACCACAAGCTCCCATTGGCCTATACCCCTATCCGTCTACAGCCCCTGAAGACCCTATTAGATCTGTATCCAGACCGAAAAGCTGTGCAGTACCTTTGGGAGGGCTTCTCGAAAGGCTTCAGAATCCCCGTGACAGTTCCCCCTACCCCCAGGGAGCCGGAAAATCAAAAGTCGGTTAGGGAAAGGCCCGACATAGCTAGGAAAAAGATTGAAAAAGAAATCAAAGCTGGCAGGGTGGCGGGCCCCTTTGCCGCGCCTCCATTTGAAGGGCTTCACTTGTCCCCGCTGGGCATCGTTCCTAAAAAGACGCCGGGGGGATTTCGGATGATCCATAACCTATCTTACCCAAAAGGGGGTTCTGTCAACGATGCTATTCCTCAGGAATTCTGCACGGTCAAGTATGCCTCTTTCGACCAAGCAGTTAAGATGATTCGGCTATTCGGGAGGGGTGCGCTGCTTGCAAAATGTGATATCGAGTCAGCGTTTCAACTCCTCCCGGTCCACCCAGCGGATTTCCGCTGGTTGGGCTTTAAATTTCAAGGGGAGTATTTCGTCGACAAAGCGATGCCTATGGGCTGCTCCGTGGCCTGCGCAGCATTCGAGTCCTTTAGTACTTTCCTGGAATGGGCCCTCCGCTTCAGATCTGGGTCCGTGGGCGTGTCCCATTATCTCGATGACTTTATCTTGGTGTCTGACAGTACTCAGGGCTGCTCCGCCCTCCTGGGTGCCTTCACAGCCTTGTCAGAGGAACTTGGGGTTCCCCTGGCAGCTGAAAAAACGGAGGGCCCGACCACTTCCTTGGTTTACTTAGGCATCGAATTGGATACAGTAGTGCAGACTTCTCGGCTGCCCGCGGAGAAGCTGTCCGCTCTTAAAGCGCTGATTCAGCAGCTCCTGCCCCTAAAGAAAATCACTCTGAGACAAATCCAGTCCTTGCTGGGTCACCTCAACCGTCTAGCTAGATTGGCCACAGGACTCAGGGCTCCCCAGCATAGAGTCCGGCTTTCCAGGGAAGTTAAGGCGGACTTGGGCATGTGGTTGCAATTCCTTGACATGTACAACGGCATATCACTATGGCAAAATTCCATGTCCCTAACGGCCGACTTTCAAGTACAGTCAGACGCCGCTGGTGCGTTGGGCTTTGGGGTGTACTTCCGGGGTCAGTGGTGCGCCAAAAGGTGGCCACTAGAATGGCAGGGCCAGCCCATCACCCGGGATCTCACATTCCTGGAATTCTTCCCTATTCTGGTAGCAGTACATCTTTGGGTAGATCAGTTCCGCAATCACAGGGTTTGCTTCAATACAGATAATCAAGCAGTCGTAGCAGTTTTAGCTAAGCAGTCGGCGCGTTCATCCAGGGTGGGGAACCTCCTACGGTCTCTTGTCCTTTTCTGTTTAGAGCACAACATATACTTTTCTGCTAAATTCGTACCCGGCATTAACAATGACATCACGGATGCTTTGTCTCGCTTTCAGATGGAGCGCTTCCGCTTGTTAGCGCCGGATGCCGAGCAGTCATCAATGCCTTTTCCGGAGCATCTCTGGAGCGTTGGGAGCAAGAAGTGATGAAAGGTTTAATCGGTGCCGTGGCCCCTTCCACAATGAGATCATACAAGAAGGCCTGGGCCGACTTCGTAAAATTTCACAGCAGCAGGCCCTGCATGGGGCCTTATTCCATTCCCTCAACGAGGGAGGTTCTCCGCTATTTGGCTCACCTAAGGGAGTTGGGAAGGGCCCCTAAAACTCTTAATATTCAGTCCGCAGGAATTTCATACTTTTGTAAGGCCTTTTTTGCCGCTGACCCATGTTCAGCTTTTATTTTCCGTAAGACCCTAGAGGGTTGGCGTCGGCAGCACCCTCCCAGCTTAGACAGGAGGAGGCCCATAACGTTTGACGCTTTGACTCAGATTCACAAGAAGTTACGCTCTATATGCTGGTCAAAATATGAGGCGCGCTTGTTCTCGGCCGCCTATTCCATAGCATTCTTCGGCGCCCTGCGCATTGGTGAGCTAGTCTGCGAGCACGGGCTGGCCCATCCTCAGAGAGGCTTACTACTAAGTGATCTGTCCCTGTCCGAGTCCGAGCTGTTTGTCCAGGTGCGGAGTTCTAAGACAGACCAGCTCGGTAAGGGCACGCTCCTACGACTATCTGCCGTGCAGGGTAGTGGCCCCTGTCCCGTAAGAGACACACGGCGTTTTCTCTATTTGAGACCCAGTGGCCCTGGCCCATTTCTTGTTCATGCAGATGGGTCATCCTTGTCCAGACACCAGTTCACACGCGTGCTGCGGGTGGCACTTGCAGCTTGCGGTTTTCCAGCCGAGGAATTTTCAGCCCATTCCTCGGGGCTGCCGCCACCGCAGTGCACTTAGGGCTCTCCACGGAGAGGATCAAGGACTTGGGGAGGTGGAAATTGAATGCATACAAAACTTATGTGAGAAAGAACTTATGACTTGCCGTGGTAGTCCTGACCTTGCCTTTTCCGTCTATTTTCCCCGCAGAAGCCAAGAAAGTGCGCATCTGGTTGGTGGGCCACAGTATAGTCCACTGGGCCAAGAACCGTGCTGTGAGTTCCGGACTGGGGTATAATTTGAGCCTGCCTTCAAACATTGAGCTGACTTGGATTGCGCGTAGAGGGATGCGCTGGAGCGAATTCAAACCGGCGGTGTTTACGAGGGCTGCCGCCGAGGGGCCTCCCGACGCTTTGTTAATTCAATTAGGGGAAAATGACTTGGCATACCGCAAGGCCATCGATTTGCGATGGAACATTTTCGATGATTTGGCGCATTTAAAGGCGGTTTACCCAAATATTACCATCTTGTGGTCCTTGCTGCTTGAGAGGAGGATTTGGAGGGATTGTGTGAGCCCCGCGGGAATCAATAAGGCTAGAAAGGTCTTGGAGCGGGCAGTGGCGCGTAGCGTGGCGGATCTGGGTGGGTGTGTCATAGGTCACCCTGGCATCCAGTTCAACAATGAGGCCCTCTACAGATGGGATGGCGTGCATCTGTCAGATGCAGGAAATGACATGTGGTTGGGGGACATCAGTGCAGGGATTAGGGATTGGTTGCGGGTTTGAAGGTATTGGCGACGAGCTTTGCTCGTGTGGCGGTTAGGCATTGGCATGGGGCAATGGTTAGACAAATGGAGGTGGGGAAGGAAGCGCCATCACCTTCCCCCAATGTGAAGGGGTAGTCCGGTAGAGGACTCCGGGGGACGTGGCCTTGTCCGAAGCCTTGCGAGGTAGGGCCCCCGGCACGCCCCCGAGCGGTGACACCCGTGGGATCCTAGTTGGCGTACTTCAACAGGACTCCCGCGGTTTGTGTTCAACCCTTCCCGGTCACCATGCCGGGTAGTCGATAGGAGCCAATGCCTAAGGCCAATACCTTCAATTTTCGTAATCAATAAAGTTGTGGCCATTCACACCCATTAACCTTATATCATTGTGTCCGTGTCTTCATTTCATTGGGGGAGGTAACTTGCCACGCAATAGACAACCCTGTCTTACCCCTCTATTGGTGGTAACAGGGTTGGAGACTAGGCCTTTATTGTCTAGCCTGATTCTCAGGAAGGTGTTTGTATGGAGGCTGATAATCAGATGAAGGAGACGATGATCGATCTTTGTAGCAGCCAGTTTTGTCCATAGCTGCTTTCTAGAGATTCGATCAAATGCCTGCTTAAGGTCACTAAAAGCCACATGAAGAACCTTTGGGGCTTTGCCGGCATACTTTTCCGCCAGGTGATTCAAGGTTAATATTTGGTCTGTAGTAGATCTTCCAGGGCGAAAACCCGCCTGTTCATCGGCAATGATATTGTCATCCTCCATCCATTTCGATAGTTTGTTTAGCAGGTACCCCGAGTAAATCTTCCCAATGACATTTAGCAAGATGATTGGCCTAAAGTTGCTCGGCTCTGTACGTGGGCCTTTCTTATGTATTAATACAATCAACGCCAAGCTCCAGCTTGAGGGAAATTTTGCTGTTTTGTTTATATACGTGTAAAGTGCTGCTAAAAGTGGGATCCACCAATCTTTATTTGCTTTGATGGCATCAATGGATATAAGGTCATCACCGGGGGCTCCCTTCTTTAATTGCCATGCTAATAACCAGGCTGAGGTTCTGTTTCAGGCTGTGTCTCTGTTTCAGGCTCCTGCGCTGTATCAAACACTGTTGCAGACTCAGGCTGTGGCACTATGGCTGTAGCTGTGGCTTTGGTTCTTTTTCAGGCTCTGGCACTGTATCAAGCACTGTTTCAGGCTCAGGCTCAGGCTTCTGCTCTTTATTAGGCTTTGTGTCAGTCTTTGGCTCTAGCACTTATTCTAGCTCTATTTCAGGCTCGGCCTGTGTCTCAGCCTTTGTCTCTGTTTCACGCTGTTTCTCTGTTTCAGGCTCTGGCGCTGTTTCAAGCCCTGTATCTGCCTCTGCCTCTGTTTCAGGCTCTGGCACTCTATCAAGCACTGTTTCTGGCTCTGGCTCTCTTTCAGGCTCTGGCTCTGAATTAGGGTTTTGTTCTGGCTCTGGCTGTGTCTCTGGATCTGGCTGTGTCTCTGCTTCAGGCTCCTATGCTGTATCAAGCACTGTATCAGGCTCTGCCTCTCCCTCTGCCCCTGGCTACGTTTAAGCGTCAGGCTCAGTTTCAGACAGTGTCTCTGTTGCAGGATCCAGCACTCTATCAAGCACTATTTCAGACTCAGGCTGTGGATCTCGGCTGTGGCTCTAGGCTCCGTCTGTGGCTCTGTCTGTGGCTCTGGCTCTCTTTCAGGGTCTGGTTCTGAGTGAAGATCTGGTTCTGATTCTGATTCAGGGTCTCATGATGGCTCCTCCTCTGCCTCTGACCCAGCTATGTTTCAGGGTCTGGCTCTCTTTTGTCTTGTTTAAATTCCTTTTGAACCCCGCAACTTTACCGTAGCCATATATTATTTCCAATGCCTTTCTTAAACTCTGTTTTGGTTGCTCCGTAGTTATAATTAAATCGTCAGCAAATGCCCTCATTTTGTAACTTCTATTTCCCAGCATAATCCCTTTTTCCACCTTGAACCTGGGGGAGGGCCCCATACTCCACCTCAGCATATAAGGCTCCAAGGAGGCCCGGGGACATTGCGGCTGTTGCTTTGCTGGTGAGTCTTGGGGAGGACCGCTCCCCCCTGAAGCCCTTTTCCACCTTGGGCCTGGGGGCAGGCCCCATACTCCACCTCAGCGTATAAGGCCCCAAGGAGGCCCGGGACATTGCTGCTGTTGCTTTGCCGGTGAGTCTCTGGGAGGACCGCTCCCCCTGAAGCCCTTTTTCCACCTTGGGCCTGGGGGCGGGCCCCATACTCCACCTCAGCATATAAGGCTCCAAGGAGGCCCGGGACATTGCTGTTGCCGCTCTGCCGTGAGTTTGTGAGGATGACCGCTCCCCCTGGAAGCCCATTCTCCACCTTGGGCCTGGGGGCGGGCCCCATACTCCACCACAGCATATAAGGCTCCAAGGAGGCCCGGGAAATTGCTGCTGCCGCTCTGCCGTGACTTTGTGAGGAGGACCGCTCCCCCTGGAAGCCCATTCTCCACCTTGGGCCTGGGGGCGGGCCCCATACTCCACCACAGCATATAAGGCTCCAAGGAGGCCTCGGGACATTGCTGCTGCCGCTTTGCCGTGAGCTTGTGGGGAGGACCGCTCCCCCCGGTAGCCCTTTTCCACCTTGGGCCTGGGGGTGGGCCCCATACTCACCTCCGCAGCTTATGGGGCTCCAGGGAGGCCTCGGGTGTGTGCGGTGGGGTGGGTGTTTAGTTGAGTGGGGGAATTTGTTTAATTTAATTATGTTGTGTTTTTAACTTTGTTTTTTGTTTTTATAGTTTTATTGTTCTGTTAGTTTGTTTTTTGTATAGGCTTTAATTTGATTTTAAGGGGAGGGGTCAGGGCTGCCTGGGAGTGGGTCTCAGCAAGCAAAATGGCTGGGGCAGGTTCCACAGGGGGGGGGGGGTGCACTCGGACAACCGATCTCAGTGATCATGGGTAGGAGGAGGAGTTACGCTAAGACCAGACCATGTCATTACCGAGGAAGCAGGCTTAGTCGTTGTCTGAGGACTATCCCTGCCTCCAGGTCTGGTCCTGACCGGAAGGATACTGGAATCAACAAGCGAAACCCACATGACCTGAAAGTGTTGCTGTGCAATGCCAGGTCAATGATGAATAAAACCACTGCCATCCACAACCTGATTGTGGATGGAGGCTTTGACCTGGCATGTGTGACAGAGACCTGGTTGGATGAAGCAGATGGGCCTGTCCTTGCCGCTGCATGTCCACCAGGTTTCTCTTACGCACAGCGACCCAGCCCTTGTGGGCGGGGAGGGGGGATTGCAGTGATTTTTAGGAAGTCATTAGTTTGCACCGGGTGTCCTATTGGAAAGACCCAGTTCTCTGAGTGCATGTTCTGGAAGTTGGGCAATAGGGGCAGTACAGGATTCCTATTGGTGTACCGACCTCCCCGCTGCACCAAGGATTCCCTGCCCGAGCTGCTTCAGGTCGTGGCAGATGTCCTCGTGGAGACACCTAGTTTGGTTGTCCTAGGGGATTTTAACATCCATGCCGACACGACCTTACAAGGGGCCGCTCGGGACTTCGTGGAAAGCATGGCCTCCATGGGGCTGTCCCTGAATAAGTCTGGCCCAACTCATAGCCACGGGCATGCCTTAGACCTGGTGTTCACCTCTATGGATGTTGGTGATCTGACATTAAGTAAAAGCGAAACCAAAGAAGTGCCATGGTCAGATCACTTCCTGGTGCAACTGGACTTCTCCGCGACCCTTCCCCTCTGCAGGGAGGTGGGACCGATTCGGATGGTCCGCCCCCGCCACTTAATGGATCCAAATGGTTTCCAGAGAGCGGTAGGGGATGTTTTATCCCATGTTGATGGCCTTTCAGCTGATTCCCTGGTGGCCCGCTGGAATGTGGAGTTAACCAGGGCTATTGACTGTTTGGCTCCAAAGCGCCCTCTCCGATTGCATGGAGCCCGGACAGCCCCATGGTTTTCCACGGATCTGAGGACAATGAAACAATCCTTGAGACGGCTAGAGCGCCGGTGGCGCATAACCCATTCTGAATCTGACCGGACACGGGTTAGAGCTCAATGTCGAGACTACCAAGTGGCGATAGCGACGGCAAAGAAGACTTTCTTCACCGCCTCTATTGCATTTGCGGAAAACAGCAGCAGGAGACTCTTTCAGGTGGTACGCAATTTAGCGGAACCACCTGCTCCATCAGGGCCCAGTAGGGCCAACATGATCTCCTGCAATGACTTTGCAAAGTTTTTTGCAGATAAAGTCGCTCAGATTCGATAAGAGGTAGACTCCACCGTGGGAGCAGGGCCGGGGCGGGAGAGTGCTAGAGTCCTGTCTAGTCAAGTTGTGTGGGATCAATTCCAATCTGTTACCCCCGAGGATGTGGACAGGCTGCTTGGACGAGTGAAACCAACCACTTGTCTCCTTGATCCTTGCCCATCCTGGCTTATAAAAGCTAGCCGGGAAGGACTGGGCGATTGCTGAACAACTCCAGGCACGCCTGGAAGAAGCGGACCATTTGGATCCCTTCCAGTCGGGATTCAGGCCTCATCATGGGACTGAAACTGCCTTGGTCGCACTGGTTGATGATCTCCGGCGGACTAGGGACAAAGGTGAGAGCTGTTTCCTAGTTCTGCTGGATCTGTCAGCGGCGTTTGATACCATCGACCATAACATCCTACTTGACCGTCTTGAGGGGCTGGGAGCTGGGGGAACTGTTATACAGTGGTTCCGCTCCTTCCTCCTGGGCCGTGTTCAGAAAGTGGTGGTGGGGGATGAGTGTTCAGACCACTGGGCCCTCACTTGTGGGGTGCCTCAGGGTTCTGTCCTCTCCCCCATGCTTTTCAACATCTTCATGAAGCCGCTGGGAGAGATCATCAGGGGATTTGGGCTGGGTGTTCATCAGTATGCGGATGATACCCAGCTCTACCTCTCTTTCAAATCAGAACCAGTGAAGGCAGTGAAGGTCCTGTGTGAGTGCCTGGAGGCGGTTGGAGGTTGGATGGCGGCTAACAGATTGAGTTTGAATCCTGACAAGACAGATGTACTGTTTTGGGGGGACAGGAGGCGGGCAGGTGTGGAGGATTCCCTGGTCCTGAATGGGGTAACTCTGCCCCTGAAGGACCAGGTGCACAGCCTGGGAGTCATTTTGGACTCACAGCTGTCCATGGAGGCACAGGTCAAATCTGTATCCAGGGCAGCTGTTTACCAGCTCCATCTGGTACGCAGGCTGAGACCCTATCTGCCTGCGGACTGCCTTGCCAGAGTGGTGCATGCTCTGGTTATCTCCCGCTTGGATTAATGCAATGCGCTCTACGTGGGGCTACCTTTGAAGGTGACCCGGAAACTACAACTCATCCAGAACGCGGCAGCTAGACTGGTGACTGGGAGCGGCCGCAGAGACCACATAACACCGGTCTTGAAAGACCTACATTGGCTCCCAGTACGTTTGCGAGCACAATTCAAAGTGTTGGTGCTGACCTTTAAAGCCCTAAACGGCCTTGGTCCAGTATATCTGAAGGAGCGTCTCCACCCCCATTGTTCTACCCGGACACTGAGGTCCAGCACCGAGGGCCTTCTGGCGGTTCCCTCACTGCAAGAAGCCAAGTTACAGGGAACCAGGCAGAGGGCCTTCTCGGTAGTGGCGCCCGCCCTGTGGAACGCCCTCCCACCAGATGTCAAAGAGAACAACAACTACCAGGCTTTTAGAAGACATCTGAAGGAAGCCCTGTTTCGGGAAGCTTTTAATGTTTGATTTATTGTATTATTTTAATATTCCTTTGGAAGCTGCCCAGAGTGGCTGGGGAAGCCCAGCCAGATGGGTGGGGTATAAATAATTATTATTATTATTATTATTATTATTATTATTATTATTATTCCCTAATTTGTTTACATAAAACTTCCAATGTTAATATGAAAATTAAGGGGGATAGTGGGCGACCTTGTCTGACCCCTTTCCTGATTTCACACTCCTGTGATAAATTTCCATTGATTATGATTTTAGCTTTTTGTTTTGATTATATTGCTTCAATCCCTTTTGTATACTGTATACCAAAATCCATATGGTGTAATAGACCTTTCATAAATTTCCAGGATACCCTGTCGAAAGCTTTTTCTGCATCTATAGCCATTAAGACTGCCTTCTTTTCTATTCTTAAGTCTAAATACGCTAATAAGTTTATAATGTTTCTAGTGTTGCTATAAATGTGCCTCCCGGGCAAAAAGCCAGCTTGGTCATTGTGTATCATCATCTGGAAGCCTTTTTTTGATCTTTCGGCTAAAATATTTGCATATAATTTATAATTGTTCTTTAGAAGTGCGATAGGCCTATAGTTGTTAATAAGTAGATTGTGCGTTCCCTGTTTTGGAATTAATGCAATAAGGCTGTCTTTCCAAGAATCCGGCATGGTTCCGTCTTTTAAGATGTTGTTCATGATACTTCTTTTTTTTAAAAAAAATATTTTTATTGCATTTTTTCCAGGTAAAGATATACAGTACAAGAAAACAAAGAAACCAATAAAAGAAAAAAGAAGAAAAAGATAGATTGTTTCAAAAGCTTGTTTCAATCTTCTCTCGAACTTCCCCACATCTCCCGCACAGTGCAATCTTGACAATAAATTTATCAGCAAATTATAACCTTGTTTCATGTATTTCTTTTGTACTTTCAATTGCATTTTAAGTTTAAGTTACTTATTATCCATTTGCTCTATAAACAGATATATTATCATTTTTAAACATTTAAACATTGGTCCTTTCATTGGTATTATCTAATTTCATATATCCTCCACTCTCATTGCTGGAGCTAACCTTTCAAAATCATGCGAAATCTTATAATTCATATAACTTTTAAAGTTTTTGCAGATAGTCCTTAAATTTTTGCCAATCCTCCTCCATTGCTTCTTCTCCCAAATCTCGGATCCTGGCAGTCATCTCAGCCAGCTCCATATAGTCCATCAATTGCGTTTGCCACTCTTCCAGTGTGGGCAAATCTTGAGTCTTCCAATATTTGGCGATAAGAATTCTTGCTGCTGTAGTTGCATACATAAAAAACGTTCTATCCTTCTTTAACACCTTTTGGCCAAAAATGCCCAAAAGGAAGGCCTCCGGTTTCTTAGGGAAGGTGTACTTAAACACCTTTTTTAACTCATTGTAGATCATTTCCCAGAAGGCCTTCACTTTTGGACAAGTCCACCAAAGGTGAAAAAATGTCCCTTCAGCCTCCTTGCATTTCCAGCATTTATTATCAGACAAATGGTATATCTTAGCAAGCTTGACTGGGGTCATGTACCACCTGTATATCATTTTCATAATGTTTTCTTTCAAGGCATTACATGCCGTAAACTTCATACCGATGGTCCATAACCTTTCCCAGTCTTCAAACATAATATTGTACCCAATGTCCTGAGCCCATTTTATCATGGCTGATTTAACTGTCTCATCCTGAGTGTTCCATTTAAGCAGCAAGTTATACATTCTCGATAATACCTTGGTCCTTGGTTCTAACAGTTCTGTCTCTAGTTTCGATTTTTCCACCTGGAATCCTGTTTTTTTATCCAACTTAAAAACCTCATGAATTTGGGCATAATGAAACCAATCTTGCACCTTATTCTTTAGTTTTTCATAGCTCTGCAACCTCCAATTATCTCCAATTTTTTCTACTATTTCCCCATATTTCGGCCAGCCGGCCTCCATATTGGGTTTTTTCCGGGCCTTGGCCTCCACTGGTGATAACCACCTCGGGGTCTTACTTTCTAATAAGTCTTTGTATTTTGTCCAGACCATAAATATTGCTTTTCTGACAATATGGTTTTTAAACATTTTATGTGTTTTTATCTTGTCATACCACAAATATGCATGCCATCCTAACGAATTATTAAAACCTTCCAGATCTAGGACATCAGTGTTCTCTAACAGAAACCAATCTTTCATCCAGCAGAAGGCTGCAGCTTCATAATATAACCTTAAGTCTGGCAGGGCAAACCCCCCTCTTTCTTTTGCGTCAGTTAGTATTTTAAACTTTATTCGGGGCTTTTTGCCCTGCCAAACAAACTTTGAAATATCCTTCTGCCACTTTCCAAAACATTCCACTCTGTCCACGATCTGTAAGGTTTGAAGCAAAAACAACATCTTTGGCAATACGTTCATCTTTATAGCTGCGATTCGGCCCAACAAGGAAAGTTTCAATCTTGACCAAGTTTCTAGGTCTTTTTTAACTTCTGACCAACATTTTTCATAGTTATCTTTAAATAAGTTCAAATTTTTGGAAGACAAGTTGACCCCCAGTGTCAGGGGTTCAGGAGCAGAGGCAAGGGCAAGGGAGGAAACAGAGAGCGAGGGGGAGGAGGCAGAAGAAAAGATGAGTGATGACGACGACCCGAGATCTCCGAGTCTTTCCAGTGAATCAGAAGATTCACAGAAAGGAGCACCAGTGGCCAGGGCAAGGGGGGAGCCTAGGGGGACACCCCAGGAAGAAGGGTCCAGAGGGGGCTCAGAGGGGAGCAGTTGGAAATCGGGACCAGCGTCACCGCCAGAGAGCAGGGAAGAGGAAGGGCGCCAGGGATCAAGCGCAGGCAGCTCACAACAGGGGGGAGGGCACGAGTCAGGAGTGGCCACACCTCCATCGGGGAGCGAAGAAACGGTCAGACGGAAAGTGGAAGGTTGGGCGCGCGCGCCAAGTTCAAATGCACAGGAAAGTGACGCAGTAGGCAGCCCGGAAAGGGAGCCAGGTCCTAAAGCCCGGCGCAAGGAGACAGGAGGGTCCGGGGGGTCGGCGTCAGAAGAATCCCGGAAGGAAGAGACCCCGGGGGGCAGAGGGACCCAGAGGAGAACAGTCAGGCGGAAAAGGTGGAGCAGGGCTAGGATATTAAGTTGGTGTACAAGGGGCGGAGACTCAGACGGAGCTTCGCCGATCTAACGTATAAGACGTAGAGTTGCACGCAGCAGCTTGAGAATGGAAACTAACTCAATAAAGACTTTTACTTAATGATCGCTGGCTAGCGTGATCCTCTGTGAGCTAGGATCGGGAAGCAGCTCTGAAACCCAGGTATTTCACTTTTTTAACCACATTTAATTCTGTTTCCCTCTGAAACCCATCTGTTTCTAAAGATGTCAAGTTCTTTCCCAAAACCTTAGTTTTTTGTTTATTCAACTTAAATCCCACCACCCGACCAAACTCTTGAATCAATTCTAAAACTCTTTTTGTACTAGATTCTGGCTCCTGTAGTGTTAAAACCAAGTCATCTGCAAGAGCTTTCAGTTTATATTGTTTCGCTCCGACCCGTATTCCTTGTACCTGCCGATCCTTCCTAATCATATTCAGGAGCACCTCCAGGACTGAGATAAATAATAGGGGGGAGAGGGGGCACCCCTGCCGTGTTCCTTTTTCAATTTGGAACTCTTCTGTCACCACATTGTTCACTATCAACTTAGCTTTTTGTTCTGAATAAATTGCTTCTATACCATTTTCAACCCCCCGTCCCACTCCCATCCCTTCCAAGTTTTTCTTCATAAACTTCCAAGAAATGTTATCAAAGGCCTTCTCTGCATCAATAAAGATTAACACTGCTTTAGTGTTAATGTTTGTTTGCAAAAGTTCCAGAATATCAATAATATTCCTAGTGTTGTCAAACAAATGCCTGCCTGGGAGAAAGCCTGCTTGGTCCTTATGAATTACTTCATTTAGTACCTTTTTAAGTCTACTTGCCAAAATGTCTGCAAATATTTTGTAATCCACATTTAGGAGTGTGATGGGACGGTAGTTCTTAAGCTGAGTCTTTTCAGTTTCCACTTTAGGTTCTTTCCACATTTCCGGTGCCCTTCCTCCCCCCATAATCTGGTTGCAAACCTCCATTAGTGGTTGTATCAAATAGTCCTTTAACATCCTATAATACTTGGAGGTAAGTCCATCTGGGCCTGGAGATTTGCCCAACTGCATGTTCTGAATGGCATCCTCAATTTCCTGTTGTGTTATTTTGTAGTTCAAGATTGATCTCTTCTCCTGAGATAGTTCTGGTAGACCATTAGCTTTTAAAAATTGGTCCATCTCAGACACTTCCTCAGGCCCTTGCGTGTACAATTTTTTAAAGTATTTCTGGAAACACTTTCTAATTTCACCTGGTTTCTGGATATTTTTCCCTTCAACCTCTAGATTGGTAACATAGTTTAATTTTTGTCTTTTTTTCAACTGCCATGCTAGCAGTTTTCCACATTTGTTCGCTGATTCAAAAGATCTTTGTTTCATTTGTTTAATTTTCCATTCCACTTCTTGGTTTATCAATTTCGTATATTGTGACTGGTGGAATTTAATTTCTCTTAGAATCTCTTTTGATTTTGGTTTAGATCTCAATTTTTTCTCTCCATCTCTTATCTTCTCTAATATCTTATCCTTTTTTCCATTCCAGAGTTTTTTCTTAATCGTATTCTGTTGTATCAGAAACCCTCTCATTACGGCTTTACTTGCGCCCCAGATTGTTCTTTTTTCCACCGAAGTGTTCAAATTAATTTCAAAATAGTCCTTTAAAGCTTTTTGGGCCTTCTTTACAATCTCTTGATCTCTTAGCAGGTTGTCATTCATTTTCCATCTGAAGGAGCCGGCTGGAGTAAATCTCACTTCCATTTTCAGGGCGTTATGGTCGGAGCAGGTCTTTGGGCAGATTTCCACTCTTGTAGTCTTAGGTGCCAGCCCTCTAGTTGTCCAAATTTGGTCGATTCTTGTCCATGACAGGTGGGCCTCAGAGAAGAAAGTTCCTTCTTTACCTAGAGGGTTCCTTGTCCTCCAGATATTAATCAAGTCCATATTGTCTGTCAGTTCAAAAAAAAGTTTTAGGTAGTCTGCCATCCTTGGTTAGATTTTGATTTTGTGACTTATCCATAAGAGTAGAGACCACCCCATTCATATCTCCCATCATAATGATGTTAGAATAGTCCAGATAGTCCAGCAGTGTCTCATGCAGCTTCTTATAAAATTCCGATTTCCCCTCATTTGGTGCATAAATTCCTACTATCAAAACTTTTTCTCCTTGTGTTTGTATTTCAATTGCCAGGATTCTTCCTTGTTCATCTTTAAACAAAAATTTCGGTGACAAGTTCTCCTTTGCGTAGATCACCACGCCTCTCTTCTTAACTCTGTCTGATGAAATAAATTCTTGGCCTAGTCTTTTGTTGATTAACACTTTCCTGTGGAGTCTAGTCACATGTGTTTCCTGCAAACAAATTATGTCCAAATGTTCTTTTTTCAAAATATGAAATATCCTTTTCCTTTTTTCCGGGGAATTTGCTCCATTAATGTTCCAACTATACAGCTGCAGAGACATCCTGAATCAATCTGTTGTTGCTCTTTATGGGGTGTCCTCTTTTTTGTCCGGGCCCAAGGGAGAAGGTTTTGGTTCTATTCCAGGCTGTGGCTGAGGCCAAGGAACTGCTATTCCCTTCTGCAGGTCCTCTCCGTGGTCATGCAGGAACTTCTGGTTGTCCTCTTTTGTTTTAATTCTAACCTTCTTTCCTTTATAGTTGAAAGATAAACCTTGGGGAAACTCCCACCTGTAGGGTATCCCGTTGCTTCTCAGTAGTCTTGCTAGGTCAGTATATACAGTTCTGAGGTCCAAAAGTTGTTTTGGTATATCCTTGTAAATTTCCGCTTTTCTATCTTGAATCTCAAGCGATTTCTTGAAATGAAGGTCAAGTATTTTGTCTCTCTCCTGTTTAGATCTCAAAATGATCAGACAGTCTCTGGGCCTGTCCCTCCTTGCTGCTCTTCCCAATCTAAACGCGGTTGTTATTTTAAAGTCTTTATCTGCTTCTATACCCCAGAACTTAGAAAATTCTGCTGTCAAGTAGCCAGTCAAATCTTCTTTCTCAAGCTCTGCGATAGATCGTAATCTCAAATTATTTTCCCGATTTCTCAGTTCCACCATAGACAGGTAGGCCTGCTGGTCACTAATATGCTTATGTAGTGGCCTTACCTCCCCTTTTATTTCGTCAACTTTCTGGTTTGCTTGATCTGCTTTTAAATTGGCAGCCTCGGCCAATTTCCGATTCTCGGAAGTTGCTTCTTTCAGATTTCCAATTGCTTGTGAATGTTGTGCCACTTGTTCAGACAGTTTTGTAATAGAGGATGTGGCTAGGTCAATTTTTGCTGTTTGGTCATCCACCTTCTTATTTAGAATTGCAAATTGTTCTAGCATTTCTTTTAGAAGAGTGTCAGATCCTCCTGCAGCCATGTCCTCTGTTGTTGGCTGTTCAGCTTCCTTTAATACAGCTGGGACTGATGATCTGCGTGACTGGGAAGTCAAAGTTGTTTGCACAAGTTGGACTTTCCCTGCTTTCGCTTTTGCAGATCTTGTTTTCGGAGGGCCACTCATTCCACACCTGTCTATGAGTCAAGGTCAAATTGTCTATTATCCCATGGGAAAGACAGTTCCCCAGTGTAGATAACAAAACAACAGAGAGTCAAAATAAAGTTTGTTCCCAGGAACTTGTAAATCCCAAGTTCCACTAGAGGGAGTATTGTTACAGTTCAGGAAAGAAAGAGAGAAATTTGTCCGCCATTAAAATCCCTGCAGCCAAATATTTTCACAATAGTCCTTCAAACTTTTTCAACTTGCAGAGCCCTTCCCAGATTGCCACAAAGTCTCATCCAAAAGGTGCAAGCTACAGTTCCTTAATTGTATCTTCCAGTAGCGCCCCAATGTAACAGTTTCAATTTTAAATATAGTTTCCGCAATGACAGTTCTCTTTCCTCCTGTCAGCCCGCGATTTGGTTCTTAAAGTTTTATAATCCACAGAAGGAAGGAGGTCCCCAGTTTAAATCAGCACAATAAAAAGAAGAAACTTGCCTTTTCCTTTCAATTGCCAGTTCCACCAACGCACGATGCTTCCTAATTTAAAATCCCTTTGAATTGCTTCCAGCTTGTCAGTTTCTTTGCCTTTGATCTTTAAGCATTGCCGGAAGACGGACTTCCTGTTTTTCGTCTCCCGCTTTCAGCCAAATTCAAAATTTGTAATCCGAAAAAGAGTAGTTCTTACTCACGAGTAGGTAATTTAAAATCCAATGTTTCAGGAAGAAAGGTCAGCGCTCATCAGCAGCAGCCGCGCAGCTTCGCTCCCGCAGAAAGAGCGATGAACTCACAGCACCGCTTCCCCTCCGCGCTTCCGGGGCCCCTTACGGGGTCCCTTCTTCGTTTTGGGGGTCGCTCCAGGTGCCCGCCGAGTCGCATGGCCACGGGCTCGCTCTGCCCGTGGTTTTTCTTAGTGGATCGTCGCTGTGCCGTTGCGAACGATCCTTTTCTGCGGAGCCCCTCTTCAGAGACCGAAGAGGACCGCCATTGCTGTTTCGCGCTGCCTCCGGAAGTCTGTTCATGATACTTCTTAATGGGTCAGACAGTAAGTCCTCCATTTTTTTATAATATATTGCCGGTAGGCCGTCTGGCCCTGGTGGCTTTCCTATCTTTGCTTCCTTAATTGCTCTTTGAATTTCGTACGATGTAATAGGGGCATTCAACAGTTCTTTTTGTTCTTTAGTAAGTTTCGGAAGACAGTTCTGTTCTAAACGTTCTTTAACTTCTTCTGTTGTTTCATTTCCTTCCTTATAGATTTCTCTAAAGAATTCGAGAAATCGTTTCTCTATTTCTTTAGGGTTGTTTATTATTTTGCCTTTGCACTTAACTCTATTTATAAGCCTTTCTGCCTCTCTCTTCTTTAATTGCCATGCTAATAACCAGGCTCAGGTTCTGTTTCAGGCTGTGTCTCTGTTTCAGGCTCCGGCGCTGTATCAAACACTGTTGCAGACTCAGGCTGTGGCACTATGGCTGTAGCTGTAGCTGTGGCTCTGGTTCTGTTTCAGGCTCTGGCACTGTATCAAGCACTGTTTCAGGCTCAGGCTCAGGCTTCTGCTCTTTATTAGGCTTTGTCTCAGTCTTTGGCTCTAGCACTTATTCTAGCTCTATTTCAGGCTCGGCCTGTGTCTCAGCCTTTGTCTCTGTTTCACGCTGTTTCTCTGTTTCAGGCTCTGGTGCTGTTTCAAGCCCTGTATCTGCCTCTGCCTCTGTTTCAGGCTCTGGCACTCTATCAAGCACTGTTTCTGGCTCCGGCTCTCTTTCAGGCTCTGGCTCTGAATTAGGGTTTTGTTCTGGCTCTGGCTGTGTCTCTGGATCTGGCTGTGTCTCTGCTTCAGGTTCCTATGCTGTATCAAGCACTGTATCAGGCTCTGCCTCTCCCTCTGCCCCTGGCTACGTTTAAGCGTCAGGCTCAGTTTCAGACAGTGTCTCTGTTTCAGGATCCAGCACTCTATCAAGCACTATTTCAGACTCAGGCTGTGGATCTCGGCTGTGGCTCTAGGCTCCGTCTGTGGCTCTGGCTCTCTTTCAGGGTCTGGTTCTGAATGAAGATCTGGTTCTGACTCTGATTCAGGGTCTCATGATGGCTCTTCCTCTGGCTCTGGCTCCTGTGTCTCTGGCTCTGGCTCCAGCTCCGGCACTGTATCAAGTACTGTTGCAGACTCAGGCTGTGGCTGCAGCTATGTTTTGCGCTCGGGCCCTGTATCAAGCCCTATTTCTGGCTCTGGCTCTGGCTCTGGCTTTCATTCAGCTCTGGCTCTGGCTCTGGCTCTGGCTTTGATTCATGTTCTCCCTCTGACTCTGATTCAGGGTTTCGCTCTGGCTCTGGCTCTGGCACTCTATCAAGGACTGTTTCAGACTCAGGCTGTGGCTGTGGCTCTGCCTCTGTTTCAGGCTCAGGCTTTGTTTGAGGCTGTGTCTCTGTTTCAGGCTCAGGCACTGTATCAAGTACTGTTGCAGACTCAGGCTGTGGCTCTAGGCTGTGGCTGTTGTTCTGGTTTGGGCTGTGGCTCTTTTTCAGGCTCTGTTTCTGAATGAGGGCTTGGTTATTGCACTGATTCAGGGTCTCGCTCTGTCTCTGGCTGTGTCTCTGTTGCACCTCAAACAGTGGTTTGTTGTTGTTGTTGTTGTTTTTATTTTCTTTCTGGGGTGGGACAAATGTTTAGTTGGGGCGGGGATTATTTTAAGTTTAGCATAATTGTTTCTTGCTTTGTTTTTCTTTTACTATTTTTTTAGGTTATTGTATAGTTTGTATTTTGCATTTTAAGTGGAAAGGGTCAGGGCTGCCTGGGAGGGGGCCTCAGCCAACAGGGGCAAGTTCCCTACGGGGGTGTGTGTGTATTGGAACACCCAATCTCTGTTATCATGGGTGGGAGGAGCAGTTGCGCTAAGACCAGACCACGTCTTTACCCAGGGGCGCCGACTTATAAAAAATATTGGGGGAACCCGCGAAAGCTCATGAATAATAAATAAGCTCATGAATATGCAGATAAAGTGGCGCCGCCTCCTCGTGAGCGAATAGGGGAGAGCGTGCTGCGCCTATTAATCAGCTCCGAAGGAAATTGGGTGGAGCTTTTGCTCGGGAGGGAGGGCAGGAGGCATGCAGCCCGACCCTGTGCATTTTGGGCTGGGGAAGGGGCACCGGTCGCGCTCTGCTGGGGGGGCGCCCGAGATTATTGGGGGGCAGAGCCCCCCAAACGTATTTTTGAGGGGGCTCGGGCCCCCTCAGGCCCCATGGAGTCGGCGCCTATGTCTTTACCGAAGATCTGGTTCTGACTCTGATTCTGATTCTCTGATTCTGGCACTCTATCAAGGGCTGTTTCAGACTCAGGCTGTGGCTGTGCCTGTTGCTCTGGTTCTGGCTCTGGCTCTTTCTCAGGCTTTGGTTCTGAATGAGGGCTTGGTTCTGTCACTGATTCAGGGTCTCGCTCTGGCTCTGGCACTCTATCAAGGACTGTTTCAGACTTAGGCTGTGGCTGTGGCTCTGGCTCTGTTTCCATTCTTACAATGGAATGTACACAAAAAAGGATACACGCTCTGATTTTACCATCGACTTAATTAATCAAGAAACCAAAGACACTGTTTTACCTGGTGAAATTGTGCTTATGCCCACCCAACTACCTCCTAAAGTCGCAGGTTTAATTTTACCCAAATTTTCTGCGGCAAAAGAAGGAATCCAGTTTATTCCAGCAGTTCTGGATCCTGACTATGTGAGCACAATAATGGTTCAATTTTGGAGCCACATGGCCATGCAGTTAAAGAAGGGTCACCTGTGCCCGTATGGTCAATTGCACAAAATCCAACTGTGTGGAAATGGGCAAGGATAATTTCCACTGCTCGAATTATGTCAATATTTCTTATGTATATAATTACAAAGAACTACCTGCTGGCTGGTTCTGGACGTGTCCTGGCTATACATTTAATTGCATTCCAGCAAACATCAGCCATGGCACACCCTGCTGCTTAAGCCGTTTGTCCATCGTATTACCCAAAAAGCATCATTTGACCTGCTCTCGATATCGCCGCTCTATTGCATTGACTAACGATTGTGAAGATTCAATTTCTCTTCCCAGTAGGTCTGAATATATCTCTTTAGCCGTTTCTCTCCTCGGAGTCCCTTGATTGGCTGTACGCAATAGTAGGAACATTAACTCTTTAGCTTGTTCTGCAGCAAAAGCCCTGAATTTTACTTCTCAAGCGCTTCATCTTCTAAATAAAGAGCAGAGTGAACTCCAGCATGGTCTTCTGCAGAGCCGCGCTGCTATCGATTATCTATTGATGCTTCATCATTACGGCTGTGAACAAGTGGACGACATGTGTTGTTTTAATATTACTGATAATTCCAAAGCCATCCAAAAGCAAATCTCTCATTTGCAAAATCTTACACACCACATTAAACAGGACGTTGGACTTTCTGGCCTGTGGGACTCATTCACCCAGTGGCTCACTGGCTGGTTGCCAAACCTGAATTGGCTTCGTAATCTCTTTCAATATGCCATTATTATATTATGTATATTGATTTTGCTATGTTGCTTCCTCCAATGCATTCCTGGACTCATAAGTCTTTTGTCTCGGTTTCTCTCTCCCCCTCAGCCACCCAATAAAATCATTGCTGCCTACTTTGCGAAATTGCAGCACCAGCAGTAAACATTAGGGGAGATGTGGCGAACTTATTTCAGGCATGCGTTGGCATACCACGTATCCCGAAGTATTTTTGTCTTATTCACCCAGAACACCTCGCAAATAAGAAAAGAAAGGGGGAGATGAAGGAAAGCATTGCTTTTGCACATGACCATGGCATGATGGGAAGCATTGCTTCTGCACATAACTGTGGCATGATGGGAAGTCTTGCTTCTAAGCTTTGTTCTGCTCATGCTGCTCAAACCGTGCTGATGCTAAGACATTCCCTCATCACCCTGGTACGTTCTGTTCACCTTGAGTTCACACCATATCTGTCAGGGAACTGCCATCGGAGCCAAGAGTGGAGGTAAGGCTCCCCGACCATGCAGGAGAAGGGACCAGCAGAGGGAGAGAGAACACTCCCTTTGGGGAAGGTTATCAGCGTGACACGGGGGAGGAAGGGGACCAGGGAAGGACTTCGGAGAGAGGGCTCCAAGACTCTTCCACAGAGACCAGCGGGGAGAGTCCAGGACCTCCGCTGGCTACGCCTACTCTGCACAGAAAGCTTCCGCGCAGGGAGGCTAGGCGGAGACTGGGCGTCAAGGAATTTTTATGTTGGAAGAAATTCAGGAAACGGCCACTGACGGATTCTGCCAGCGACTGACACAGCCATGGAGGAAGGGCTGTCCAGCCAGGGAAAGGTTTAGCCAGGCAACGTTGCCTAAAAATTCAGCATCCTTTACGCACGAGCAACCCCAATTCCCATTACAGCAATCCATCAGTCCCTGACGTTGCTTGCACACCACGACAGGACAGGCAGCATCATGAGTCAAACCGGAGGAGCAGGCGCCGGAGAGGGAGCAGCGGCAGCGCCAAATCTGGAGGAGAGAAACCGAGATTTGGAAAAGCAGCTTGCTGTGTTAGAGGCGCGGCTAGATGAACGGAGGACTCAGGATGCCCGGGGAAGGCCCACCCCCATCGCAAAGAAGGTACCGGGACTGGTGCACAAGTTTGGGGGAACCCAAGAGACTATAATGCATTCAGGACGGAGGTACAGTACGCGCTGGAACTGCAGTATGATGACTTTGCTGATGATGAGGGGAGAGTTGCTTACGTTATCGGGCATCTTCAGGACGCTGCTAGGGAATGGATCCGGCCATTAATGGCGACGCAGAATGCTGCCCTAAAGGATCTTCGAAAAAAATTTGGTGCCATGGACGCCATGTTCGCAAGTGGAGTGGAGCAGAGTGTGACACGCAGGGAACTAATGGCGTGCAAACAAGGGGGCCAGACACTTAGAGAGTACTGGTCGCGTTTTGCGATGCTTATCCATAAACTGGGGTGGGAACTGAGCTCGGAACCAGTGCAAATGCTGTTTGAGGAAGGCTTATCCCCCCCAGTGAAAGACAAACTTTCCCGCACGCCCGCCCTCAGTCGATGGATCAGCTGACTAAGGCTGTGCTTGCGATTGGAGTACGGCAAGAAGCGCGCGCGCAAGAGAGATGGGAGTGGAGAGGAGCGTTGGCATGACAACCGCATTCCTGAAATACCGGAGGATGAGGAGATTTCACCCCTCCCATACCCAAGAATCTCCTGATGATCTCCTGATGGTCTCTGCTGACTCTCCAGAGAGGAGGAGGCGTGTCCTGCCTATCTACTTATTCTGCCCAGCAACATATTTGTATGTGTGAGTGAGAGACAGTCAGTCAGTGTATCGGAGAAAGTGAGAGTGTTAGAGATTCTAGAGATAAGATTGCTGCTAAGTGCAGCTGCAGACTCTCAGTGTAGCATTGATTTATGCTTAGAATATTCAGCTCTGTATATAGTTTTGTATCATAGTTGTAGTTACAGAATAAAAGGAAGATATTCTACAGAGCTGCTCTCCGAGTGGTTTATACTCTGCAAGACTCTGCAAAACTCTGCTGCGCAACGACTGTATTATTGAGACAGTGAATCCGGTGCTCTCAGCTCTGAGCTGTGAGTCCACAGCATTGCGACCTGTTCCTGTGGGAAGGAGGTCTCTGGCGGTGCTTCCCAGCTCGCCTAGCCCAGTCGGGGTTGAGGTACATGAGTCCAGTTGGCGCACTGGCTCTAGGGCGATGCTGACAAGAGCCACTTTCCCAGCCTGAGGAACCAATGGAGATTGGGGGCACGAGCGTGCGGGGTTTCAAACTCCAACGAAGGATGAAAGAAGGAGGGGAAAGAGGAAAAAACAGCCAAGAAGTGTTTCCTCTGCCTACAGCCAGGGCATTTTGCCAGGGTCTGCCCTCAAAGGAAGGCATGGCAAAGAATGGTGGGGGCTGCTGACTGTGAGGAGGAGGGCGCTAAGGAGCAGGGAAACCCCAACGCTTGGCTGCCGATCAGCGGGCACAGCAGCCAGGCAAGCAACCAGTAAAAGTGCCCAAGCCAGACCCACCCCCAAGCAGCCATAGCCATAGAGGTGGTGCTAGAACTCCCTAATGGGCACCCAATCAAGGTTAAGGCACTGCTGGACTCAGGTAGTTCCTGTATTTTTTTCAGCAAGGATTTCGTGCTGGAGCACCAGTTACCCCTCCTGCCGCTAGAGTGCCCCTTACAAGTAACGACCATTGATGGCAGGGAACTCCTGGGAGGGGAAGTGACGCACCAGACTCCCCCCATGAGAATGAGGGTCTCCAGACACACAGAAACCCTTGCCTTTCATGTAGCCAGACTGGCAGGACCACCAGTCATCCTGGGAATGAGCTGGTTGAAGAAGAAGAAGAGGAGTTTGGATTTCATATCCCGCCTTTCACTCCCCTTCAGGAGTCTCAAAGCGGCTAACATTCTCCTTTCCCTTCCTCCCCCACAACAAACACTCTGTGAGGTGAGTGGGGCTGAGAGACTTCACAGAAGTGTGACTGGCCCAAGGTCACCCAGCAGCTGCATGTGGAGGAGCGGAGACACGAACCCGGTTTCCCAGATTACGTGACTACCGCTCTTAACCACTACACCACACTGGCTCTACATGATCCAGTGGTGGCATGGCATCAGCGGACAGTGACCTTTGGGTCAGCTCACTGTTTGGAACACTGTCACGGTGGGGAAGTCCCGAGGGTAGCCATGGCCCAGGTAGCAGGAATGGCAGTGGGAGAAAAGGGGAAGGTACCACAATACGCTGACCTGCAGGATGTTTTCAGCGAGAAGGAAGCGGATAAACTACCCCCCACCCCATAGGCCCTTCGACTGTCAAATCAACCTACTACCAGGAGCTCAGCTGCCAGTGGGTAAATTGTACGCCATGTCGGACAAGGAGATGCAGGAGTTGTGGGAGTTTATTGACAAGAACCTGAAAAGAGGCTTCATAAGGGAATCAAGGGCGGTGGGAGGCAGTCCGGTGTTCTTTGTGGACAAAAAGGACACTAAACAGCCCAGATTGGTCGTAGAATTCAGGTCCTTGAACCTTGTATCGGAACCCGTGACCTTCCCAATGCCCAGGATTGACGATATTTTAACCCGGGTGGGGAAGGGAAAGATCTTTACCAAGCTGGACCTTCAGGGGGCGTACAATTTGATTAGGATGAGGGAAGGGGATGAATGGAAAACCACCATGTTCACCCCTCTGGGAGCCTTTGAGTACCTCGTTATGCCCTTTGGATTACAATCAGGCTCCGCCTGTTTTCAATCTTTCATGCACCATATGTTGGGATCCTTGCTATACAAGAATTCTGTGGCCTTTCTAGATGACGTGTTAATCTATTCGGACCACGAGGAGCAACACGTTCGGGACGTTCGGGAAGTGCTAAAGAGGCTACAGGAACACCAGTTGTGGGTCAAATTGGAGAAGTGCCAATTCCACGCACGAGAGGTCGAGTTCCTGGGATACAGATTGTCGGACAAGGGCCTAGCTATGGACCCAAGCAAGGTGCAGGCGGTGCTGGAATGGAAGGCCCCCAAGACCCGGAAGGATGTGCAGAGGTTCCTGGGGTTTGCGAACTTCTATCGGAAGTTCATCAAGAACTTCGCCCACTTAACCGCACCCATCACCGATTGTCTCAGTAGCAAAAGGAAGTCCGTCTGGACAGAAGAGGCACAGCAATCTTTCAAAAGGCTAAAAAAGGTGTTTGCTTCGGAAGAGCAGCTCTTGCACGTGGATCTGCAAAAGCCAATGAGGTTGGAGACAGACGCGTCAGACAGAGCGGTAGGGGCGGTGCTTCTCCAGCCGGGAGACAAGTCCAGCTGGAGGCCGTGTGCATTCTTTTCGAGGAAGCTGAGCAAGTCTGAGCAAAACTACACGGTGTATGATCGAGAACTGCTGGCTATTTATGAAGCCTTTAGGCGCTGGAGACATTTGTTAATAGGGGCGCAGCACAAGATCCAGGTGTGCACGGACCATAAGAACCTAGAGTACTGGAGGACTGCACGAGTACTCAACCAACGACAGGTGCGGTGGGCTCAAGAATTCTCCAAGTTTTTCTTCGAGATTCGATAGGTGCCGGGAGAGGAAAACGTCAGAGCAGACGCCCTCTCCCGGAAGCCGGAGTATCTGGAAGGAGAAGGACCACCAGAAGCACGACATGTGATTCCCGAGAACCGATGGGTGTGGGGGGGAGTGTTAGTTGAGACACGAGAACTAGTAGGACTGACGAGGGACGACGAGTTCGCCCAAACGAAAATCCGGGAACTCAGAGGCACGGGGGAAAACCTCTTGGCAAATTGCCCTGCCGTCCAGCCAGCGCTTCCCCTGCGCAGCTCTGGTCGGAAGCTTGACGCTGACCCAGGCAGGGGGGCAGAGTGCACACAACGTGAAACTGTTGCAGTGCGTGTGTGTAAACATAAATCAGGCTGCACGCACGGTGTCTTCCTTATCTTCTAAAAGTCTATTCGTGTAGTAAAACAGCTCTTAAATCTCTCCGGGCTACAACGCACACATCTTGCGTCCTCTCTCCGCAAAAGCGAAACCAGAACTGAACTCGGGAAACATTCCCCTCAGTAAACTCAACCACGCCTCAGAATGTAAGACGTCACACAGAACCTCTTAACCCTGTAGTTTCTGATTCTCTCCACACCCCCTCTCGCCTTACAATCTGAGAGGAGTTGTGGACACACATATTTACAGACCCTTGATAGTTCAACACCTTCCCCATTGCCTTTCGCCCCTTCCTGGCGTCTTTGTCAGGCACCTGTTGAACCTCCTCACAAATCTCAGATTCGCACCCAGCCACACCAACCCAAACACTAGTGGCTTCATACCTTTCAGGTGGAATTCCCTTTGTTGCCCGAGATGAACGCCTGGGCACAAACTCAGGTGCTTCTTCTGACCCACAGGGATCAGCAAGTGCGTCTTCTTCATCAGACGACTCCCCCTCTGACTTGACCCATCTGTGGGCTTTCTCCATTATGCTAACAGGAGATGAAAGCTCACTTTTGGACATTCCTTTAACAACCCGTGGAGATGCCCAAACCTGTTCCGGACCTTGATCCTGGACCTGGTCCTCATTTTCAGGTTCAGCTTCTGGCTCTTCCTCGCTTTCCTCCCCCTCAGAATCGGACAGACATTCTGAGAGAATATCAGAACCAACCCTGGGCCGTGACCAACCTCCCTGCTCATAGAACTCAGCATGCTTGCTGACCAGCAGCTTGGTCTGATCACCCTCTGGGTATGCAAACTTCCACCCATTTGTTACAGGATCATACCCACAGAAGATCATTTCCTGGACCTTTGGACCACCCTGCTCTTGCAGAAACTTTGGTACCGACACCATAGCTTTCGAACCGAATGCACGGAGGAAATGCAGGTTCGGCTTCTCTCCGTAAAGCATAAAATGCGGTGTGTCACCTACCACTGAATTGTAGGACCTGTTCTTCGTGAAATTTACAAATTTAATTCCTTCCCCCCAAAAGCTTTGAGGCAAACCAGAGTCATTCAGTAGAATCTCTGTTGCTTGAACCAGAGCTTTGCTCCTAAGCTCTGCCACTCCCTTCTCCTGAGGAGAAGTCACCTTGTGACGTATCCCTTTCTGGCGAAAGAATTTCTGCAGAGCAGACCCAGTGACCTCTGACCCTCGGTCACTCTGGAACCCCTGCACCTTGGTGGAGAACCTTAGTTCCACCTCCGCAATCCAATCTTTGGTCAGTTGCGTTGCATCCTCTTTCCGTTTCAGAGGATAAAACCAGCCAACCTGGCTGAAATCATCCTGCAGCGTAAGCCCAAACCTGGCCCTGCCCAGACTCTGCTTTTGCATGGGACCAAAAAGATCTGTGTGCACAAGCTCAAAAGGCTTTGTGGCCACCCTCTCCACCCTGGGAAGACCACACCCTTTTACATTGGCTTTTCTGCAAGCCCTGCACTTTAGGGGTCTACCACATTCCCTTATTTTGCACCCTTTAGTGCACTCCGATAGCATCTGGATATCCTCACAGGAACCATGTGACATTTTCTTGTGCCACACGCAAGCACATGAAACATGAGCATGAACATTTGCAGACTTTACCTGTACTTTCTCAGCACACCCTTCACCCTCCAGAGGTGTTTCAAGAACAAAAAAGCCGTTGTGCCCTTTTGGAACACTGATCAAGACTTTCCCCCCTCTGGAAATTGTGCAGACATCCTTCTCAAAGCAAACCTTATACCCCTCCTGTAAGAGACAAGGTACAGATAAAATACAATGTTGTATTCCCGGCGCCACGTAGACTCGCAGCTGCGCCTGCAAAACAGAAACAGAAACATGTCCAACTTTAGACAATGGCTTTTGTAAATTGTCTGCAAAACACACTGTCTTCCCAGCCAAAACAGGTTTGCAGTTCCACATCTCAACACCAGGTGTCTCAGTTATCAGATGTCTGTTGACAGTACTGTCAATAATCCAACGCATCACGTTGCTCTCACTGCAGCTGTCCTTCAAAGCTGCCATCGCAACAAACGTCCCGCTGCCCCCGTCCTTGGGGCCTTTGCAGGTGTCCTCTACAACCGCCATGGATGCAGTTAGCTGATAAGCGCCGTCTTCCTCCTCTGAGCCACGTCCTCTCTGCGACTTCCCAAGCCTGCCCCCTCTGCTGGACGGGTTGCCATGGAAACCCGGCTGATTCCCATGGGAAACGACCTTGGAGACATCCTGCCCTGTCTCCCTTGCTCTCTGTGGGCAGTTGCGACGCAGATGGTCAGGAGAATTGCAAACGTAGCAGCGACGAGTGGAAAAACACTGGGGTGAGCTCTCAGCTAGCAAAGCTTCCGGACCAGCTCTGCCCCCTCTGAAACGGCACTTCCCCTCGGCATACACAGTGGAAACTTTTCCAAACTGGCTTTTGGGCTTCTCTGCCCCCCCCCGACACCTCCAACAGCACTCCGTGAGGCTGTAAAATCAGGGCTTCTGGCTGAGCACTCGGCGTCATCCCGCTCCTGGCCTCCTGCTGAGCTTTGACACAAACCCCTCAGCACTTTCCAGGCTTCACAGGCCGACTCAATGCCTTCCAAATGCGGCAATAGCTTAGCATGTACGCTTGATCTCAACATGCAGATCTCAGCTTTCATAGCTTTCTCTCTCTGCATTTTCTCCTCCAGAAAAGCAGACTGCAGCTTTTCTGCATCTCTGTCCACCAGTTGTGCAATTTCAGCAACAGCCGGTTTGGCTGGGGACGGCTCTTTCTTGCTTATTTCCCACAGGCCAGTTGCCCAAAACCAGGCTCTCACACACCGGCACGTCTGGCAACAGCTTCAAAGCGTTTGCTGACCATCCATAACCTCTTGGCAAATTGCCCTGCCGTCCAGCCAGCGCTTCCCCTGCGCAGCTCTGCTCGGAAGCTTGACGCTGACCCAGGCAGGGGGGCAGAGTGCACACAGCGTGAAACTGTTGCAGTGCGTGTGTGTAAACATAAATCAGGCTGCACGCACGGTGTCTTCCTTATCTTCTAAAAGTCTTTATTCGTGTAGTAAAACAGCTCTTAAATCTCTCCGGGCTACAACGCACACATCTTGTGTCCTCTCTCCGCAAAAGCGAAACCAGAACTGAACTCGGGAAACATTCCCCTCAGTAAACTCAACCACGCCTCAGAATGTAAGACGTCACACAGAACCTCTTAACCCTGTAGGTTCTGATTCTCTCCACAAAACCATGGGGGGGTTGAGGAGAAAGATGGGGTACTATATTACAGGGGAGCACTATATGTACCAGGGGATGACTTGAGGAGAAGGGTACTCAAACAACTCCATGATAACCCGACGGCGGGGCATTTCGGTCAACACAAGACCATGTTGCTGGTCACCTGGCAGTTCTGGTGGCCAAGGGTGAGGGAAGATGTACGGGAGTACGTACGAGGGTGTGACTGCTGCCAGCGAGCAAAGGTGGAGAGGGCGGCGCCCACAGGAATACTGGAACCTTTACCCACACCAGGAAAACCATGGGAGGTGATGTCCATAGATTTTATGACAGATTTGCCCAAATCGAGAGGGAAAACAGCTGTCATGGTGGTTGTTGACCTGTTAACAAAAATGTGCCATTTTATCGCTTGCTCGCATGCGGTGACGGCAGAGGAAACTGCCAGGCTGTTTGTGGATCACATCTTCAGACTGCATGGCACCCCCTTGAGGGTTTTGTCCGACCGAGGGAAGCAATTTACTTCCCGGTTCTGGAGGAAGCTCATGAGCTTGTTGGAAGTCGAGGTGAGCTTCTCGACGGCCAGACACCCAGAGACCAACGGACAAGCGGAAAGAGCGAACAGTATACTCCAACAATATCTACGCTGCTATGTCAGCGAGAGGCAGAACGACTGGGTGGATAAACTGGGGCTGGCAGAATTTGCGTACAATAACGCGGAACACGTGTCCACGGGGATGAGCCCGTTTGTCAGAGCTGCCCGAGGTCCCAGCTCACAAAGGACCAACGCCAGTACGTTGTTATATACAAAAGTCTTTATTGAAGTTCAGTTTGTCTTTCACATCAGTAGCGTGCAGCTCTACGTCTGAAACTCTAGACCGCCGAAGCTCCGTCTGAGTCTCCTCCCCCCAGACACCAGTTTAAGACCCTAGCCTTGCTCCACCTCTTCCTTTGCTCTTTCCTCCTCTGGGTCCGCCTGTCAGCTGGGGTTTCGCCCTTCCTAGACTCTTCTGACGCTGAGTCCCCTGAGTCTTCCCCCTGCCTCCGGCGGGCTTTAGGACCTGGTTCCCCATCCGGGTTTTCTGCTGTCCCGCACGCCTGTACATTCGAACTTGGCGCGCGCGCCCAGCTGGCAACCTTCCTCCTGACCGTTACACTGCTCCTGTCACTGCTTCCCCCTTCTGGGAGGCTAGCTGGACCTGACCTCCCCTCCGTTCCCCCACTCTCCGACAGAGGCGTGGTCAGTCCCGACTCATATTCTCTCCCTGCTGGAGGAGACGCTGCCCCTGACACCTGGGACTCTTCCCCCCCCACTACGCTCTGGTGGGGAAGCTGGTCCTGATCTCCAGCTGCTGCTTTGGGAGTCCCCGCTGGCCCCTTGTTTCTGGTGTGTCTCCCCTGGGACCCCCCTTGCCCTGACCATCGGCGCCTCCTTCTGGGAATCTTCTGATTCGCTGGAGAAGCTCATGGAATCTCTCGGGTCACTGTCGTACTGTCAGTGTTTGTAAAAAGCAAAAAAAAGAAGGAAAGGGTTCTGACCTCCCTTTTCTCTTCAGCCTGGTCCTCAGACCCTTGTCTGCATAAAAGAGTCCACGAGAATATCCTTGCAGAGTTTTATTCTTAAAAGTCTTTGTGCAAAACACGACTGAATAACTATACACACCAGCACCAACCAACCCAAAACACCAGCCACAGCCCAAACTAACATTTCTCACTTATATATACAACCTGCTGCAGGCTGCTGAGTCTTGCTGAACCAGCTTTATTCGCATTAAAGAAACAGCGGCCATTTTAGCCGTGACACCCCTTCTGTTTCTTAAATGCGAAAAACCCCAACAGAAACAATACATTACAACAATACATTATATACATAAACCCAGTTTTGTCATCAATTCATTATGACATGTTGCTGGCAAAGGCTTGGTAAACAAATCAGCAATATTATCTTGTGACTGACAATACTCCAGTTTGATTACCCCATTCTGTACACAATCTCTCACATTCGCATGACGGATAGCAATATGTTTTGATGCGGATTTCATTATTTCCGAGCCCGCTAATGCAATGCACGATTGGCTATCTTCATACACTTGGATAGGCAAATCTACTTTACAATCTAGATCTTTTAGTATCTGTATAAACCACATGATTTCATTGCATGCTAGCGACAGGCTCCCACATTCTGCCTCACAGGATGAGGTCGCAACAAATCCTTGTTTCTTTGACCTCCATCCAATTATGGAATTGGCAAACATCATAACCATTCCACTTGTAGATTTTCTGGTAGCTACACAGCTTCCCCAGTCCGCATCAACAAATACTTCTAGTTTTTCATCTTGTGTACTAGATATCTTTAAACATACATGTAATGTCCCCTTTAGATATCTGATAAGCCTTTTCAAAGCACACCAATCGGCAGTACTGGGTTTAGATACACGTTGGCTCAGAACATTTGTAGCACATGCAATGTCTGGCCTTGACCACTGGCTTAAATACAACAGGGATCCTATTTTTGAGAGATACAACTCAGGCTGATCAAATTCATCATCACACAGTGTCTTTGGGAAATCTGGTGTCATGGGAGTCTGAACTGGCTTGCAGTTTTCCATGCCAAACTGCTCTATTAAATGAAGAATTTTCTCTTTCTGGCTCAATAGGAAGCTTCCATCTGCTTCCTGCCTTACTTCTACTCCCAAGTAATTGCTCACAGGCCCTAAGGCTTTAAGCTTAAACCTCTTTTCTAGTTGATTTGTGAGCTTCTGGATCTCATCTGTGGAACTCCCTGCCACAAGCAAATCATCAACAAAGACTAAGAGCATTAGATATTTGTTGCCTGTCCCCTTGGTGTACAGACATGGATCAGCCACACTCCTTTTAAAACCAATTTTTACAAGGGCTTCATTTAAACACTGGTTCCAACACCTTCCACTTTGTTTGAGACCATAAACAGCCTTTCTCAAACGCCAGACTGCACCATTCCCCTCTTCAAACCCAGGGGGTTGTCTCATTAACACTTCATGGTCTAAATTTGCATGCAGATATGCAGCATCAACATCAAAATGGTGCACTGCTAGTTGTCTTACAGCAGCAATGGAAAGCATTAAACGAAAAGTTTCACTCTTTACTGTGGGAGAAAACACTTCATCATAACTCTCCCCTTTAATCTGAGTGAACCCTCTGGCTACTAATCTGGCTCGAAAACGTGGTTCCCCAGATGCAAGGGTTTTCCTTTTGTAAATCCACTTGCATGACACCACTCTGCCACCAGGTGGCGGCATTATGACCTCAAACACTTTGTTACGTTTAAAAGAGTCAATTTCTTCTTTCATAGCTTGTTCCCACAAAGCACGTTCCCCAGGGGGTAAGTCTAAGACTTCATTATAACTTTGTGGTTCCACACAACTCACATTGCATACTCTCACTCCTCCTAGGGTCAAACGCTGAGGAGGTACACCCTTGTTTGAACACTGGGAACGTCTAGGCACAACTACTTCTTCTTCCCCCCTTATCTCTGGCTCTTCTTCCTCTTCCTCTAGAGAAGTATTATCTATTGCCACATCTTTTGGGGAAATCTGTGCCTCCTCCTCATTCTGCTCCTGTGTTGCCAATGGCTGAGAAGGAGCCTCTTCTCTTACTTGCAGGGGCAGTAGGCAATCTGGGTTGGCATGGATCGCAGTCCATCTGTCCTGGTCAGCGAAGTCTGCACTTTGTGACAGAACCACGTGTCCTGGGCGTAAATTGAAACGCCACCCTTTGCCATAGGACTGGTATCCCACAAACCGCAGTTTCTGCGCTCTAGCGTCCCCTTTCTGACGCTGAGCTTTGGGAATGTTTACATGTGCCCAAGAACCCCAATTATGGAGCATTGTCCACTCTGGTTCTTTCCCAAACAATACACGATATGGAATATCTTTTATAGAGCTAGACCAGGTTCTATTAATCAAAAAGTTCGCAGTCAGAAAAGCCTCGCCCCACAGCCTATGGTTGTGGCCCAATCCTGCATCCACTAGCAGGCAGTCCTTTACTGACTGTATCACAGCCCCACGTCTTTCACACAGACCATTTTCAGCAGGGCTATAAGGGTTAGTCAAACGGTGAGTGATCCCCTTACGTTGCAACCATATCCCAAATTGTTTGTTCAGAAATTATCCGCCCCTATCTGTTTGCAACTGCATAACAGGGCGAGCAAAGAGCTTTTCAGCTTGGGCAACCCATTCTCTGAATGTGGGGAAACACTCAGATTTCTGCTTTAACAAAAACAACCAACTAAAACGTGATTTGTCATCTATTACCAGAAAAGCATATCTGGCGCCCCCTTCAGTCTTCTGTGGAAAAGGGCCTATCACGTCACAATGGACAAGTTCTAAAACCTCTTTAGATACTCTGTCGCTTTTAGAAGCCACAGGCTTCCTCTTAGATTTGGCCATTTTACATACATTGCAATCTAGGAAACAGTTACAGCTATTTACTTTTAGGTTCTTGCACACCTTTTGCATTTCTGAAAGCACACGGAAATTGGCGTGACCCAGTTTTCTGTGCAGTTCATGTACACACCCCTTATGAACTGGCAAATTATCCTGAACCACCTGGGCTGCTTTAACAGGCTTGTCCTGCATTACATATAACCCATTTTCCATCTTTGCATGGCCACATACCTGAGTTCCATTATTTATCAGACAGCCATCCTGCGTGAACTTAACACTAGACCCTGCATTAATCAAACAGCTTACAGACAGTAAACAATAGTCCAAACTGCTGACAAACAGAGTCTCTGGTAGAGTAGTGTTCAAGCACTGCAGGAAACATGTTCCCTGGCCATCAATCTTGCTTCTACGACCATCAGCAAGATAAATTGAGTCTTTTCCATCAGCTGGCTTCTCCAGGGTCCTAAAGTCCTCCCGACTATTGCAGATAATCCTGCTGCTGCCAGAGTCCAGCAACCATGTTCCCCGAGGTATCTTTCTCTCCTCCCAAGAAAATGCAGACACAAACTGAGCAGAACACGTGTTCTTCTTCCCTGAAGAGAACCCCTTCTGCTTACGTTTCTGTGTCGATTGCTGTCTCTGCTCCATGTCGTCTCCTGGAAGTCTTGCCCTGCATTGACGTTGGAGATGCCCGGGTTGGTTGCATCTATAGCACCTCCTCACCGCCATGGCCAAGTCCAAACCTTGGCGTTGCTCCATTGGCAGATTCTGCTGCTGGCCCCCTCGGCTGTAACTCCTCCGTTCTTGGAGTTCAGCCTGTCTATCTGACCTTCTTTCTGCTTCTTCGGTCAATCTGCCAACCACATACTCAAGGGTCAGATCTCGGGGACGCATACTCTCCATGCTGTTAATCACAGGCAACCAGCTTTCAGGCAAACTTGAAAGGATAATGTAGGTTTGGTCAGTCTCATCATAACGCTTACCTCTCTGCTGTAGTTGAAGAAACAGAGATTTCAGCGTTTGAAGATGAGTTGCCAAACTCTCACCTTCTTTCATAACAGTCCTGAACAGCCTTCTGGTCAGAGAAATTATAGTTCCAGCAGTTTCTCTGACATGCATTGCCCTTAATAAATTCCAGCACTCAAACGCTGTGCTGGCATTTGCTACATGCAATAACTGAGAGTTGCTCAAACACAGCATAATTTGGGCACGGGCCCTTTCATCCAGCCGTTTTTTCTCAGCAGAGTCCTGTCTCAAAACCTCAGTTTCAACACAGTCCCATAGTCCATCTCTCCTTAACAACTGCTGCATTTTAATTGACCAACTCAGCCAGTTGCTTTTTGAGAGAAGTTCAAAAGGGATGCCTCCCCCAATATTTACAACTTGGGAAGACTGGAAATCTGCCATCTCTGCTGGTGCTTGCTGAGCCCCTTCTGTGGGGTCTCCAGCAATCTCTCCTGACTCTCTCTTTAGAGTCCAACTGGATGGTCCTGGCTGGCACTCACCAGCTTCTAGCTGCTGCCTCTGTTGACTCTCAGGTCCCGCCTGGCTCTGCAACTGGTGTAGCCGCTCTGTGAGTCACCTACTGTGGTCCTCTAGCAGTTCAAACTGTTCCAGTAGCCAACGCTGAGTGCTTTCCTGATCCTCAGATCCTAGCCGCTCCAGCGTCGCTGCAGACAGTTACAACTTGCCACCAACTTCTCCAACGCACAGCCACTGTCTCCGTACACCACCAGGACTCACCAGCTCCTTGCTGAAATGCTGTTAGTCGTTTTGCACTCTGCACATGCTCAGAAACACTGGGCCCATAACCTGTCAGTGTTTGTAAAAAGCAAAAAAAAGAAGGAAAGGGTTCTGACCTCCCTTTTCTCTTCAGCCTGGTCCTCGGACCCTTGTCTGCATAAAAGAGTCCACGAGAATATCCTTGCAGAGTTTTATTCTTAAAAGTCTTTGTGCAAAACACGACTGAATAACTATACACACCAGCACCAACCAACCCAAAACACCAGCCACAGCCCAAAGTAACATTTCGCACTTATATATACAACCTGCTGCAGGCTGCTGAGTCATGCTGACCCAGCTTTATTTGCATTAAAGAAACAGCGGCCATTTTAGCCGTGACACGTACTCCCCTACGCTGCCCTCAGATCCTTCCCCTTCGCTCTCCATCTCCTCTCTCCCCTGTACCTCTGCTCCTGAGCCCCTGACACCGTTCATGGCCAATTACGGGTGTCATCCCAGGGCTTTCCCAGGGGGTGGGGAGGAGAGGTGGAGTGTGCCAGCAGCGGAGCAGTTTGTGGAAGAAATGGAAGCCTTACACCAACAACTTAAAATGAACTTGGAAAGGGCCAAGGAAGTGTATAAGAGGCATGCAGACAAGCACCGCAGGGAAGGAGAAATCATACGGGTGGGGGACCGGGTGTGGTTGTCAACCCAGGGGTTACCTTTCAAGCGAGGGTGCAAGAAATTGCGGCCCAGGCGGCTGGGACCTTTCGAGGTAACCCAGCAGGTCAATCCAGTGGCCTTTCGGCTCAAGTTGCCGACCAGTATGAAACTACACCCGGTGTTCCATAGGTCCCTACTCTCTCTGTACAGGGAGGGGCTGGAATTTCCAGGGCGAGAGAGAGAGGTCCCCACTCACCCACGCATAGAGGAGAGGGAACTCAGCAGTCAAGCCACGGAAATACTTGATTCAAGATTGAGAGGAGGGGAAGTGGAGTATTTGGTGGCTTGGGAGGGGGAACCTGAGTCGGAAAACACGTGGGTTCCTGCGGAGACCATCAGGGATGAGGATCTCAGGGGGGAGTTTTACAGCAGGTTCCCAAGGAAGCCCAAACCGGTAGCGAGGTTCTGGGAGGAGCAATTTGGCACTACAGATGAGGAAGAAGAGTTTGTGGGGTTTCCGGCCTCCGACAAGGAGGAAGGAGAGGAATCTGAGGGTGAGGAATCGGACTGGGAGGGTGATCCGGTACGAAGAGATAGCAGCAGGTGGAGAGCTATGTTTGAATCTTCAGAGGATGGGGGTAGCTCCTTCAGGGGATTTCCTGCATCGCCGTCAGAGGGAAGGGAGGAATTTAGGCCAAAGGAACAGGACGGAGGTGAGGGGGGTTCTGGGGGGAGGTGGATGTCAGGGAACTGCCATCGGAGCCAAGAGTGGAGGTAAGGCTCCCCGACCATGCAGGAGAAGGGACCAGCAGAGGGAGAGAGAACACTCCCTTTGGGGAAGGTTATCAGCGTGACACCGGGTAGGAAGGGGACCAGGGAAGGACTTCGGAGAGAGGACTCCAAGACTCTTCCACAGAGACCAGCGGGGAAAGTCCAGGACCTCAGCTGGCTACGCCTACTCCGCGCAGGGAGGCTAGGCGGAGACTGGGCGTCAAGGAATTTTTATGTTTGAAGAAATTCAGGAAACGCCCACTGACGGATTCTTCCATCGACTGACACAGCCACGGAGGAAGGGCTGTCAAGCCAGGGAAAGGTTTAGCCAGGCAACGTTGCTTAGAACTTCAGCATCCTTTACGCACGAGGAACCCCAATTCCCATTACAATATCAATCTGTACTTACCCCTCCTTGTACATTCCTTTTCGTACCACTCTGGTACGGGCAGTCCGAAACCATGCCTGTGTAAACTCCGCGTTCCTTTTCCCAACCTTTAACCTGTCTATGATTAATGTCTTATATGCAATAATTAATGTCTTATATGGAACCCTTGCTTTATACTTATGTTAAACAATCAGCATCAAGCACACACGTGGCAAACGCTGTATAATATCCAATAAAAGGGAGTCTCCGAGGCTTGCTCGAGAGACGCCTCCCGTATGACACCTACCTACTCGTCTGTCGTTCATTTCAACCCAACAGGGTGTCATGACCTTCTAGATCTAAAATATCCCAATTTTTTAATAAATCCCAATCTTTCAACCAGAGAAGACATGAGGCTTCGTAATATAGCTTCAAATCCGGTAACCCGTAGCCACCTCTTTCTACAGTATCTATTAATATCTTGTGCTTTACTCTTGGTCTTTTACCCTTCCACAAAAATTTAGAAATTTCTTTTTGCCACTTGTTGATACTGCTGGTCTTTCCTGTAATTGGAATCGTTTGGAATAGAAAGAGTAGCTTCGGTAAAACTATCATTTTAATTACCGAAATGCGGCCCAGGAATGATAAATTTTACCTTGTCCATGTCTCCAACTGTCTTTTGATATCTTTCCAACAATTGGTATAATTATCTTCATATAAGTTAATATTCTTTGGTGTTATCCATAATCCTAAATACTTGATTTTGGAGTAGATTTTAATGTGTATGATTTGTTCTAATTCTGCTTTTTCATCTGGCGACATATTTTTAACTAATAGTTTTGTCTTGTTTAAATTCATTTTGAACCCCGCAACTTTACCGTAGCCATATATTATTTCCAACGCCTTTCTTAAACTCTGTTTTGGTTGCTCCGTAGTTATAATTAAATCGTCAGCAAATGCCCTCATTTTGTAACTTCTATTTCCCAGCATAATCACTTTTATTTCTTTTTCTTCCCTAATTTGTTGACATAAAACTTCCAATGTTAATATGAAAATTAAGGGGGATAGTGGGCGACCTTGTCTGACCCCTTTACTGATTTCACACTCCTGTGATAAATTTCCATTGATTATGATTTTAGCTTTTTGTTTTGATTATATTGCTTCAATCCCTTTTATATACTGTATACCAAAATCCATATGGTGTAATAGAAATTTTATAAATTTCCAGGATACCCTGTCGAAAGCTTTTTCTGCATCTATAGCCATTAAGACTGCCTTCTTTTCTATTCTTAAGTCTAAATACGCTAATAAGTTTATAATGTTTCTAGTGTTGCTATAAATGTGCCTCCCGGGCAAAAAGCCAGCTTGGTCATTGTGTATCATCATCTGGAAGCCTTTTTTTGATCTTTCGGCTAAAATATTTGCATATAATTTATAATCGTTCTTTAGAAGTGCGATAGGCCTATAGTTGTTAATAAGTAGATTGTCCGTTCCCTGTTTTGGAATTAATGCAATAAGGCTGTCTTTCCAAGAATCCGGCATGGTTCCGTCTTTTAAGATGTTGTTCATGATACTTCTTTTTTTTAAAAAAAATACATTTTTATTAAAGTTTTAAACAAACACAAAAGCACAAACAAAAACAACACAAATAACAAGTATAGTTTCAAATCCTTATTTTCTTAACATCTTCCCCTGACTTCCCCACACCTCCCCTTCTTGTATTCCAATTCCAATAATTAGCTCAGCAAGTTCTTGTCCCCAACTTTTACCTTATTATTATTATACTTAATTCATCTTAATTAACCAATTTTAACTTATAAACCTCAATTTAAACATCAATACTCATTCTTTACACCCTTTTCTAAGGTCGACCCAAATTCCCTTCCACGAATTTCCCAATTTTTATATTAAGTGCAAAACAAAATAACAGAAAAACAGCATATAATTATACACCCTGAAATATCCTTGGGACATGAGTGGCCCAGCAGAGGAGATAACTACTAGAGCTAAAGCAAAACAGCAGCAACAGCAACAAAAGAAAAGAGGCTCAATATCAAGTTTAACACCGACAGGTGCAGCTGGGCAGGAAAAAGTGACGGCTGTCTCCATGGAGTCAATGACACAGGCGTTACTCAAGATAAATCAATCCCTGGAAGCTTTGACACAGCAGAGTACAGAAAATTCACAAAAATTAACAGAATTAACAGCAAGGCTGGATTTGAATACGAAAAGTGTGACATCCAATACAGAATCTATAAATAAACTGATTGAAGAAAACTCTGCAACACGTAAAATCGCAGAGGATGCCAGAAAGATTGCTGAGGAGACACAGGAAAAATCAGAACCGATCTCTAAAAAAGTGTATGAACATGATGCGGCCTTGTCTTTGATGGAATTACAGAGAAAGGAGAGAAATTTGAAATTAAGATTGATTCCTGAAAGTGAAGGAAACAGCCTTGTGGAGTTCCTTACACAAGAGTTTTCTGACTTTTGGCAGGAGGAATTGGAGGAAGAAGAATTCAAGATAACAACAGCATTTAGACTGGGCAGGAGACAGAACAGAAAGACTCCGAGGGATTGCCTGATTACTTTCAGAACCAAGGAAGAAAGAGACAAAATACTGAAATTACATTACCAAAAGGCCTTGGAAATTGGAAATTCTCATATACAGATTTTTAAGGACATCCCTAAATATATTTTGGAGGTGAGAACCTTCTACAAAGATCTGGTCTACCTGCTGAAAAGGAACAACATACTCTTCAGGTGGGAGTTTCCACAAGGACTGTCCTTTAACTACAAGGGAAAGAAGGTGAAAAAAAAACAATTCAAGACAAAGAGAAATTCTTGGAGAGAAACCACGAGGATCTGCAGAAGGGAACGATAGACCCAATCTCAGAGCAAAAAAGAGCAGTGGACATTCTGAATCTATCATTTGGACTTAAACCACCACCATCAGAGGAAGAGCAACAACTTGGAGCGGTAGGAGGAGTAAGTGACAAATAACAAGATGGCCCTGCAATTCCTTAGTTGGAATTGTAATGGGCTGAACATGCCCATGAAAAGACGCCAAGTTTTTCACATTTTGAAAAGAGAACAATTGGATTTGATCTGTTTACAAGAAACCCATGTGACCAGGGTACACAGAAAACTACTTATAAATAAAAGATTAGGACAAGAATTCATTTCATCGGACAAGGTTAAGAAAAGAGGAGTGGTGATTTATGTAAAAGAGAAATGGGCCCCAAAAATGATGTTTAAAGATGAACAAGGAAGATACCTGGCAGTTGAAATACAAGTGCAAGGAGAAAAATTGTTAATAGTTGGAATCTATGCACCAAATGAAGGGAAGGCGGAATTCTTCAAGAAGCTGCATGAAACTCTGATGGACTATTTGGACTATAACGTTGTAATTATGGGAGATATGAATGGTGTGGTTTCTACAAATATGGACAAGGCACAAAGACTGACAATCTCCAAGGAAGGGAGACTTCCGAAGACCTTCTTTGAAATGACTGAAAATATGGACTTAATAGATATTTGGAGAACAAGGAACCCTCTCTCGAGAGAGGGAACTTTTTTCTCTCAAGCAATGATGACCTGGACCAGAATCGACCAAATTTGGATTACTAGTGGGATGGCTCCAAAGATTAAGAAAATAGAAATCTGCCCAAAGACTTGCTCCGACCATAACGCCGTGAAGATGGAGATGAAACTTACAACAACTGGTCAATTCAGATGGAGGATGAATGTGTTGGAGGGGAATTTCAGCCGGTGGCAGAGGACAGATGGACTCCAGGAGACATAGGTGTAAAAACCCAAACAAAAACGAAAGCTTTATTACTAAGCAAATAAACACAAACTCTGGTGGATGTTATTCCTGCAGGCAAGTAACAAAACTCAGCTTTTTTTCCTTTATAGCAACGGTCACCTGCAGCCAATTAATCCCAGAAACTTCTTAAAGGTATACACACATGTTTCTGTGCCGAATGTCCTCTAACAGAATGACACCTTGTTTCGAGATGAGGAGATCCACAGAAAGGCCCAAAAAACTTTAAAGGAGGACTTCCGGTCGGTGCCAGTGCTTAATGGCGGTCCTAGCTCCGGAGAAGGACTGCTTCGCAAGTTCGGGTCTTACCCGCTACGGCAAGCGGGGGACCCCTAAAATCCCAGGCGCTGAAGCCTGAGAACAAGGAGACTCGGTGGGCACCTTCGCGCCCCCCGGTACCGTGAAAGAGCCTTTTTAAAGGCTACGGATCGACATCGGGAGTGAGCGCGGTGCTGAGAGTCGCTACCCAGCCTGCGAAGTGAAGCCGTGTCGCCATAAGCGGAGAGCGCCGATTCCTTCCTGAAAAGAAATTCGGACTGATTCCCCGTGAGTAAGAACTGAAAAATAACCGGGACTCTTTCAATTTTAAAAATTGGGCTAAAAACGGGGGAGATTTAAACAAAGGAAGTCTGCCTCCCCCCGACTGCATGAAAGCGAAAGCAACGGAGCTCTAAACCTGCATCCGTTTTAATCCGTCCTTTGATCAGCTAAACCGGACATTTAAACCTTTGATCTCCCCTCTAGCAAGCAGGGCAGAGGGGAGGCGAATTTGACCATTAACTGCATGACTTATTTGGAGGAAAAAAAAAACCTCTACTGTCTCATCTGTTTGAAAGTACGAAACGGTCTGCCTTCTTAGTACACTGAACTGACTCTTCCCTGTGAAGTGATACTTTGATACAAAGTTTCCACACTGCCTGACTATTGCATATTATAAGAAGAAACAGTATAAATTGGGCAACTGTGGCAATTTGAAGTTATAAGTATTTAGTAACATTGACTTTGACTGTGTTAATCTCCCTTTTTCTTACTTTTTGGACTGTCTCCTTTGTTTTGGTACTTGGAAATTTTGCTCTATGGCCATTTTGATTTGCTCCCTCTAGAGGATAAAGTAAAGTCCGGCACGGCTTAAGACAGTGGAATTTTCCAAGGGAGAACAAATCCCGTGGGAATTGACCTTGACATGAGTGGCCCACAAGAAGAGATAGTCGTCACAAGAGCCAAGATCAAGCAACAACAGCAACAACAACAGTTGCAGCTACAACAGGCAAAGAAAAGAGGCTCAATCTCAGGCGCAACAGCCGGATCAGCAGGAACAACAGGTCAAGACAAAGGAGCAGCCGTTTCTATGGAAGCTGTGACAGAGGCCCTGCTCAAGATAAACCAAACCCTGGAGTCTTTGACAAAACAGACTTCAGAGAATACACAAAAATTAACAGAAATATCAGCAAGATTAAGCCAGAATACAGAATCTATAAATAGATTGGTAGAGGAGAACGCCACCACGCGCCAAATTGCCGAGGAGGCCAAAGCCACTGCCGGAGAGACACAGGAGAAGCTAGAGCCGCTTGCCAAGAAGGTCTATGAGCATGATGCAACTTTGGCCTTGTGGGAGTTACAGAGGAAAGAGAGAAATTTAAAATTAAGACTGATTCCGGAGAACGAAAGAGACAACCTTGTGGAATACTTGACACGGGAGTTTGTGGATTGCTGGGACCTTGAGGAAGACGAATTTAAAATTACGACTGCCTTCAGATTGGGTAAAAAGCAAGATAGAAAGACACCGAGAGACTGTTTGATTACACTTAGATCCAAGGAGGAAAGAGATAAAATATTAGGATTACACTTTGAAAAGGCCCTGCAAATTGGAAACTCAGCTGTACAGATCTTCAAAGACATCCCAAAATACATTTTGGATTTAAGAAACTTTTACAAGGACTTGGTTCTCCTGCTAAAGAAGAACACTATTCGCTTTAGGTGGGAGTTTCCACAAGGACTGTCATTTGACTACAAGGCAAAGAAAGTGAAAATAAAGACAATTCAAGATAAAGACAAATTTTTGGCAAGATACCAGGAGGATTTACAGAAGGGGACTGTGGACGTACTTGCAGAACAGAGGAGAGCACTGGACATCCTGAATCTCTCGTTTGGACAAAAACCACCACCATCAGAAGAAGAGCAACAACTTGGAGCTGTTGGAGGAGCCTTAAGAAAATAACAAGATGGCTCTGCAATTCCTTAGTTGGAATTGTAATGGGCTCAATGGGCCTTTGAAGAGAAGACAAGTATTTCATATATTGAATAAAGAACAATCGGACTTGATATGCTTACAAGAAACTCACATAACCAGAGCCCACAGGAGATTACTTTCAAATAAAAGGCTAGGACAAGAATTTATCTCATCAGACAAAGTTAAGAAGAGAGGAGTTGTAATATATGTGAAGGAGAAATGGGCTCCAAAAATGATATTCAAAGATGAACAAGGGAGATATCTGGCTGTGGAGATACAAGTACAAGGAGAAAAATTCTTAGTTGTTGGAGTTTATGCACCAAATGAAGGCAAATCTGACTTCTTTAAGAGACTTCATGAAACTTTGACGGACTATTTGGATTACAATATGATAATCATGGGAGACATGAATGGCGTGGTCTCCACTAATATGGACAAGGCACAAAGACTAACAGTCACTAAAGAAGGGAGACTCCCTAAGACTTTTTTTTGAAATGACAGAAAATATGGACTTGATAGACATTTGGAGAACAAGGAACCCTCTGGAGAGAGAGGGAACCTTTTTCTCCCAAGCAATGATGACCTGGACCAGAATTGACCAAATCTGGGTTACTAGTGGACTGGCTCCAAAGATTAAGAAAGTGGAAATCTGCCCAAAAACTTGCTCCGACCATAACGCCGTGAAGATGGAGATGAAACTCACAATAACTGGTCAATTTAGATGGAGAATGAATGACACCCTCTTTCGAGATAAGGAGATTCTCACGAAGGCCCAAAAGACCCTAAAAGACTATTTTGAAATAAATTTGAGGACCGACGTGGAGAAAAGAGTGATCTGGGATGCAAGTAAAGCGGTTATGAGAGGATTTCTGATTCAACAAAATTCAATAAAGAGGAAAAAACAAAATGAGAAAAAAGAGAAGATCTTGGAAATGATAAAGGAAGGAGAGAGGAAATTAAGAACAAAACCAAAGTCTCAGGACATTTTAAGAGAGATCAAGTTATATCAAACTCAATATATGGAATTGATGAACCAAGAGATTGAATGGAAGATAAAGCAAATGAAGCAAAAAACTTTTGAATCAGCAAATAAATGTGGTAAACTTTTGGCATGGCAATTGAAGAAAAGGCAGAAACTAAATACAGTTACAAGTCTAGAGGTGGATGGAAAGAATATATCTAAACCCAATGAAATCAGAAATTGCTTTTTAAGTTATTTCAAAAAACTCTACACTCAAGGCCCGCAAAATGAAGAAGATATAGACAAATTCCTTGGAAGATATGGATTACAAAACATCTCTCAGCAAAGTAAGATGGACCTGAACCAGAGAATCTCAGAACAAGAGATAGAAGCTGCCATTCAGAATATGCAACTGGGCAAATCTCCGGGACCAGATGGATTGACTTCTAGATACTACAAATCGCTGAAGGAATGGTTGATTCAACCATTAAGAGAAGTTTGCAATGAGATCCTTGAAGGAAAAAGGGCACCTGAATCGTGGAAAGAGGCATATATTTCACTCATACCAAAGTCAGAGACTGAAAAGACCCAACTCAAGAACTACCGCCCAATATCATTGCTCAATGTGGATTACAAAATTTTTGCAGACATTTTGGCAAAAAGACTCAAAAGAGTTTTGATGGAGATGATTCATAAGGACCAAGCAGGCTTTCTCCCTAAAAGACACCTGGCAGACAATGTAAGGAATGTTATAGACATTCTGGAAAAGCTAGAGGTGAATATAAACACTAAAGCAGTATTGATCTTTGTGGACGCGGAGAAAGCCTTTGACAATATCTCTTGGAGTTTTATGAAAAAGAATCTTCATAGGATGGGGGTAGGCCGGGGTTTTGAGAATGGTATGGCTGCAATATACTCTGAACAAAAAGCCAAACTGATTGTAAATAATGTTGTGACTGAGGAGCTTAAGATAGAAAAAGGAACACGACAGGGGTGCCCGATTTCCCCATTACTCTTTATTTCAGTTCTGGAGGTGTTGCTGAATATGATAAGAAATGACCAGCAGGTTAAGGGTGTGCAGGTCGGAGCTAAACATTACAAGTTAAGAGCGTTCGCAGATGACTTAGTATTGACTTTGCAAGAGCCAAACACTAGTACGAAAAAGGTATTAGAAATAATACAACAGTTTGGCCAGGTAGCTGGATTTAAGTTGAACAAGCTAAAAACCAAAGTTTTAGGGAAAAACCTAACAGATATGGAAAAGGAGAAATTTCAAGAGGAAACAGGTTTGACTGTGGTCAAGAAGGTTAAATATCTAGGAGTTTATCTAACATCCAAGAATCAGAATTTGTATAAGGACAATTATGAAAAATGTTGGTCAGAAATTAAAAAAGATTTAGAAATATGGTCAAATTTGAAACTGTCAATGTTAGGCCGAATTGCAGTAATCAAAATGAATGTATTGCCTAGAATGCTATTTTTGTTTCAGACCTTGCAGATTATTGATAAGATGGAATGTTTTAAGAGGTGGCACAAAGATATCTCAAAATTTGTCTGGCAGGGCAAAAAGCCCCGAATTAAATTTAAAATACTGACAGATGCTAAAGAAAGAGGGGGTTTTGCCCTGCCGGACCTAAAATTGTATTATGAGGCAGCAGCTTTTTGCTGGCTCAAAGAATGGATGCTCCTCGAGAATACAGACATCTTAGATCTGGAAGGTTTCAATAACGCTTTTGGTTGGCATGCATATCTTTGGTATGATAAAGTTAACAGTGCCTTCAAAAATCACATTGTTAGAAAAGCATTGTTTAATGTTTGGATAAGATATAAAGATCTATTGGAAAACAAAACCCCTAGATGGGTGTCACCAGTGGAGGCCAATGCAGTGAAAAAACTCAATATGGAGGTCGGATGGCCGAAGTATTGGGAAATTTTAGAACAGGATGGAGATAAGTTCAAATTACAAAGTCAGGAGAAATTGAAGCATAAAGTGGAAAATTGGTTCCAATATCGTCAAATAATGGAATTTTTTAAACAGGACAGGAAAGTCGGCTTCCAGGTGGAAAAATCAAAATTAGAAACCGAATTGTTAGAACCCAATACTAAGAATTTATCTAGAATGTACAACTTGTTGTTGAAATGGAACACACAGGATGAAACAGTTAAATCGGCTATGATTAAGTGGGCTCAGGATGTTGGACATAACATTATGTCAGCTGACTGGGAATCGTTATGGAACACCGGTATAAAATTTACGGCATGTAATGCCTTAAAGGAAAACATTATGAAAATGGTATACAGGTGGTACATGACCCCAGTCAAGCTGGCAAAAATCTATCATTTGCCCGATAACAAATGTTGGAAGTGTAAAGAGACTGAAGGTACCTTCTATCACCTTTGGTGGACATGCCCGAAGATTAAGGCCTTCTGGGAAATGATCTATAATGAAATGAAAAAGGTACTTAAATGTACCTTTTCTAAAAAACCAGAGGCCTTCCTCTTGGGCATTGTCGGCCAATTGGTGACAAAGAAAGATAGAGCTTTTTTCATGTATGCCACAACAGCAGCAAGAATACTTATCGCAAAGTATTGGAAGACACAAGACCTACCCACTTTGGAAGAATGGCAGATGAAAGTGATGGACTACATGACATTGGCCGAGATGACAGGCAGAATCCGTGACCAACAAAAAGAGACGGTAGAAGAAGAATGGAAAAAATTTAAAAGCTATCTTAAGGACTACTATAAACTTAATGAATGTTAAAATGTCGTAGTTTCCAGAAACAAAGGGGTACAGGGACATAAGGTCAGAGTGTAAGAGAGGACTAAGAGGATAGAGATTGGAAAGTAATAACTGGGAGTTGCTAGTTGAACTATGGACATTGGGATGCAGAGAGGGGGGGTATGGGGAAGTCCTAGAAAGGAGGTTTATGAAAATATGTTTGAAACTATACGTGTATGTTTGTCATTCTTAATGTCTGTCTGTCTTTCTTAAAAATGTTGTAAAACCAATAAAAATTTTTATAAAAAAAAAACAAAAAACTTTAAAGGACTATTTTGAAATAAATTTAAAGGCCGATGTAGAAAAAAGAGTGACCTGGGACGCAAGCAAAGCTGTGATGCGAGGATTTCTGATTCAACAAAATTCAATAAAAAAGAGAAAGCAAAATGAGAAGAAGGAAAAGATCTTGGAAAAGATAAAAGAAGGAGAGAAAAAAATTAAGCTCAAAACCAAAGTCCCAGGAGATTTTGAGAGAGATTAAGTTATACCAAACACAATATATGGAATTGATGAATCAAGAGATTGAGTGGAAGATAAAGCAAATGAGACAAAAGACATTTGAATCGGCAGATAAATGTGGTAAACTTCTGGCTTGGCAATTGAAGAAAAGACAGAAACTAAATACAGTTACAAATCTAGAAGTGGATGGAAAGAATATATCCAAACCCAATGAGATTAGAAATTGTTTCCTGAGTTATTTTAAAAAGTTATATTCACAAGGATCACAGAATGAAGAGGACATAGATGAATTCCTTAAAAAATATGGATTACAAAAAATCTCTCATCAAAGTAAGGTGGATCTAAATCAGAGAATAACAGAACAAGAGATAGAGGGTGCCATTCAGAACATGCAATTGGGCAAATCTCCAGGACCAGATGGACTGACTTCCAGATACTATAAAGCTTTGAAGGAGTGGTTGGTTCAACCCTTAAAGGAAGTCTGTAATGAGATTTTAGAGGGGGAAAGGGCGCCAGAATTGTGGAAAGAAGCTTATATTACACTCATACCAAAGACAGAGACTGAAAAGACTCAACTTAAGAACTACCGCCCAATATCATTACTTAATGTGGATTACAAATTTTTTGCAGACATTTTGGCAAAAAGATTGAAAAGAGTATTGATGGAGAAGATTCATAAGGACCAAGCAGGCTTTCTCCCTAAAAGGCATTTATCAGACAATGTGAGGAACATAATAGACATTTTGGAACTACTAGAGGTGAATATAAACACTAAAGCAGTTCTGATTTTTGTGGACGCGGAGAAAGCCTTTGACAATATCTCTTGGAGTTTTATGAAAAAGAATCTTCATGGGATGGGGGTAGGCCAAGGATTTGAGAATGGTATGGGTGCGATATACTCTGAACAAAAAGCTAAGTTGATTGTAAATAATGTGATAACTGAAGAATTTAAGATAGAAAAAAGGACACGACAGGGGTGCCCAATTTCCCCATTGCTTTTTATTTCAGTTCTGGAGGTGTTGCTAAATATGATTAGAGACGACCAGCAGGTTAAAGGTGTACAGGTCGGAGCCAAACATTACAAGTTAAGGGCCTTTGCAGATGACCTAGTTTTGACCTTACAAGAGCCAGACACTAGTACGAAAAGGGTGTTGGAGATAATTCAACAATTTGGCCAGGTAGCCGGATTTAAACTGAACAAACAAAAGACTAAAGTATTAGAAAAAAATTTAACAGTCATGGAGAAGGAGAAATTCCAGGACGAGACAGGTTTGACAGTGGTTAAGAAGGTGAAATACCTAGGGGTTCATTTGACATCTAAAAATTTGAACTTGTATAAAGATAATTATGTAAAATGTTGGTCAGAAATCAAAAAAGATCTAGAAATATGGTCAAATTTGAAATTGTCAATGTTAGGCCGAATTGCAGTTATCAAGATGAATGTATTGCCTAGAATGTTATTTTTGTTTCAGACTTTGCAGATTTTGGACAAGATGGACTGTTTCAAGAGGTGGCAGAAAGACATTTCGAAATTTGTCTGGCAGGGCAAAAAGCCCAGAATAAAATTTAAAGTACTGACAGATGCAAAAGAAAGAGGGGGATTTGCCCTGCCGGACTTAAAATTGTACTACGAAGCAGCAGCGTTTTGCTGGCTGAAAGAGTGGATGCTCCTCGAAAATACAGATATCTTGGATTTAGAAGGTTTCAATAATTCATTTGGTTGGCATGCATATCTATGTGTCAGGGAACTGCCATCGGAGGAACAGGTGGGGAAGAGGCTCACGGAGGCTGGGAGGGACTCAACAGCTGAAGAAGGGACCAGCAGGGGGAGAGATGGGTCTCTGGAGGAAAGTCTCACGGAGGCTGAGAGAGACGCAGCAGCTAAAGCAGGAACTAGCAGGGAGAGAGGAGGATCTCTGAGGGAAAGCGAGCAAGAGGGAGGGCTCAGGGACACGTCCAGCGAGAACAGTGGGAAGGTGTCAGAAGCTCCCATAGGGAGACCCATTCCTCGCCGGAAGCTGTCACGCCGCAAGTCCCGAAGACGTGTTTCCGTTAAGGAGCTTTTATGCTGGAAGCGCTTCCGAAAACAACCACTGTCAGAATCTGCAAGTGACTAGAGCAGACATGTCTGAGGAGCTCTGTCACACACAGAGGTTTGTGGAGTTGCACAAACTCTGAGGGACTACGATTTTACGCACAAGCAGCTCATCATCCCATCACAGCATTCCGACAGTCTCTGTAAGCTGCCTGTGCAGGAGAAGGCATCATGAGCGACCCAGCCGGAACCGGAGAAGCAGGAGTTGGAGCGGGTCCAAGCTTGGAAGAAAGGTACCGAGCGTTGGAAATCCAACTGGCGCTGCAGACGGCGAGGCTTGAGGAGAGAAGGGCTCAGGATGCAGACAAGAAGGGGAGAGCCACCCAGTTCACCAGAAAGGTACCAGGATTGGTGCAGAAGTTTGGGGGGGACCCCAAGGACTACCATGCCTTTAGAACAGAGATGCAATATGCCCTCAATGTGCAGTTTGATGAATTCCCTGACGAGGAATCGCGAGTGGCTTTTGTGATTGGGCATCTTGAAAGGGGGGCGAGGGACTGGGTTAGACCCCTGATGGCAACGCATAATGACGTCCTAAAGGACACCATGAAGTTCTTTCGTGCAATGGATCTCATGTTTTCCAGCGATATTGAGGAGGGAGTGGTGCGCAGACAGCTAATGGCTTGCAAGCAGGGAAGCCGATCTGTCCGTGAGTACTGGACTGAGTTCACCATGCTGGTTCACAGATTGGGGTGGGACTTATCGGCGGCACCCATTCAAATACTATTTGAAGAAGGCCTTGCTTCGGCTGTGAAAGACGAACTTTCCCGGGGTCCTAGGGCGGATTCCATGGATCAGCTGACTAAATCTGCGCTGACCATAGGAGCGCGCCAGGAGGCGAGAGCTTTGGAGAGGCGGGAAGGGAAGGGGGAACGTTGGAAGGAGTTCCGCATTCCAGACATTCCAGAGACAACTTTCCCGCCGGCGGAGCCGATGGAAATCGGAACAGCGCGCGCGCGCAGTTTCAAAGCCCAGTGAGGGGGGAAAGAAGGAGGGAAAAGGCGCCCGGAAATGCTATCTCTGCCAACAGCCAGGTCACTTTGCCAGAGTCTGCCCCCAGAGGAAGGAATGTCAAGGGATGGTGGGAGCTGTTGAGGGAAGAGAGGAGGAAAAACCAGAGCAGGTAAAAGCCAACGCCTGGTTGCCAGCGTCGGGGCACAGCAGCCAGGCCAAAGAGCAGTGAAAGTGCCCATGCCAGAAGCTCCTCTACCTGCCCTAGTGATAGAAGTGTCGCTAGAGCTGCAAAATGGACACCCCCTAAAGATAAAGGCGCTGTTGGACTCAGGCAGCTCCTGCAATTTCATGAGCAAAGAGTTTGCAGCTGAACACCAGATACAGACTATCCCTTTAAGCAACCCCCTGCAGGTGACCACGATCGATGGCAGGGAGTTGTTGGGAGGAGAAGTCAGCTTGCAGACCGTCCCAATGATCATGAAGGTGGCAAGGCACACAGAACTGATAGCGTTTAATGTGGCCACCTTGGGAGGAGCTCCTATTATTTTGGGGATGAGCTGGCTAGCGTTACATGATCCGCTGGTGGGCTGGCATCAGAGAGTGGTTTCCTTTGGTTCAGCACATTGCTTAGAACACTGCAAAGGGGGAAAGGGTTCAGCAGGGGCCCAAGCCACCCTAGCAGGGACGGAAGTAATGGAGAAAGTGAAGGTACCACCACAATACGCAGATCTCAGCGACGTGTTCAGCGAGAAGGAAGCTGACCAACTACCCCCGCATAGACCCTTTGACTGTCAAATCAATTTACTCCCTGGGGCACAGCTTCCTGTAGGCAAGTTGTATGCCATGTCAGACAGAGAAATGCAGGAGCTAAGAGAGTTCATTGACAAGAACCTGAAGAGAGGCTTCATCAGAGAGTCCAGAGCAGTGGGAGGTAGCCCAGTGTTTTTTGTGGATAAAAAAACACGGACAAGCCGAGACTTGTGTGTGACTTTAGGGGGTTAAACGCAGTGTCAGAACCCTTGGCTTTCCCTATGCCCAGGATTGACGACATTTTGACCAGGGTGCGGAAGGGAAAGATTTTTACAAAGCTGGACCTAAGGGGGGCGTACAACCTGATACGTATAAGAAAAGGGGATGAATGGAAAACCACCATGTTCACCCCTTCGGGGGCATTTGAATATCTCGTTATGCCATTTGGCTTACAAGCAGGCTCGGCGTGCTTCCAATTGTTTATGAACCACGTACTGGGGCCTTTGCTTTACAAGAATTGTGTGGCCTTCCTAGATGACGTGTTGGTGTATTCTGAGAATGAGGAGCAGCATGTGAGAGACGTCAGAGAAGTGTTGAGCAGGCTGCAAGCCAACCGCTGTGGGTGAAACTGGAGAAGTGTCAGTTTCATACCAAGGAGGTGGAGTTCCTGGGGTACCGCCTGTCAGACAAGGGATTGGCCATGGATCCCGGCAAGGTCCAGGCAGTGCTGGAATGGAAAACACCCAAAACCAAGAAGGATGTGCAGAGGTTCCTAGGGTTTGGGAACTTTTATCGTAAGTTCATCCGAAACTTTGCACACCTGACGGCGCCCATTACGGACTGTCTCAGCAGTAAGAAGAAATTTGTTTGGACTGAGGAGGCGGAGCGAGCTTTTGAGGAACTGAAGAGGGCCTTCGCCTCTGAGGAACAACTTCTGCATGTGGATTTACAAAAAAAGATGAGAGTCGAAACAGACGCCTCAGACAGAGCCATAGGGGCGGTGCTTCTTCTGCAGCCAGGGAAGGAGGAGTCAGAGTGGAGACCATGTGCCTTTTTTTCGCGAAAGCTGAACAAATCCGAGAGGAATTACACGGTGTACGACCGAGAACTTCTTGCTATTCATGAGGCTTTCCGGAGATGGAGGCACCTGCTAATTGGCGCACAACATAAGGTGCAAATGTGCACTGACCACAAGAACCTAGAGTATTGGAGAACGGCACGAGTGCTCAACCAACGGCAGTTGAGATGGGCCCAGGAGTTCTCCAAATTTAACTTTGAGATTTGTTACGTGCCAGGCCCAGAGAACGTTAGGTCGGACGCTCTCTCACGCAAACCTGAATATTTGGAGGGGGAGGGAGCACCCGAAGAAAGACATGTCATTCCAGAGGACCGCTGGGTGTGTGGGGCGGCATTGGTGGGGCAAAGGGAACTGGTAGAGGGAACGGTGAATGATGAATACGCCCAGGAGAAACTCAGGGGTCTCAGGAGGGAGGGAGATAAACCCGGGGGTTTTGAGGAGAGAAACGGGGCGTTGTATTACAAGGGAGCGTTATATATACCTGAAGGTGATTTGAGGGAGAAGGTACTCAAGCAGCTGCACGATAGCCCCACAGCAGGGCATTTTGGGCAACACAAAACCATGTGGCTGGTTACCAGGGAATTTTGGTGGCCCAAGGTCAGGGAAGATGTGCGGGAGTATGTAAGAGGGTGTGACCAATGCCAGCGAGCCAAGGGGGAGAGGCGGGCACCGGCAGGGTTATTAGAACCGCTACCCACACCTGAAAGACCATGGGAAGCAGTGGCAATAGATTTCATGACTGATCTGCCAAAGTCCAGAGGGAAAACAGCCATCATGGTTCTGGTAGACCTGTTAACCAAAATGGCCCACTTTATAGCCTGCTCACATGCTGTCACGGCAGAAGAAACCGCTAAATTGTTTGTAGAAAATGTGTTTAGGTTGCATGGCGCCCCCTTGAGGGTGGTTTCAGACCGAGGGAAACAATTTACTTCCAGGTTCTGGAGGAAGCTCATGAGCTTACTGCATGTAGAGGTCAATTTTTCGACTGCCCGGCATCCTGAAACCAACGGGCAGGCGGAAAGAGCCAATGGCATCCTCCAGCAATATTTGAGGTGTTATGTCAATGACAGAGAGAATGATTGGGTGGAGAAGCTGGCGTTGGCGGAATTTGCCTACAACAATGCGGAGAACGTGTCCGCGGGGATGAGCCCCTTTTTGGCTAATTACGGGTGCCATCCCCGGGCTTTCCCAGGGGGGGAAGGGGAGAACTGGAGCGTTCCAGCTGCCGAACAGTTCGTAGAAGAAATGGAAGCAATCCATCGCCAGCTCCAACTTAACTTAGACAGGGCCAAGGAGGAATATAAGAGGCAGGCAGACAAAAACAGAAGAGAAGGTGAAACCATTAGGGTGGGGGACCAGGTGTGGCTGTCAACCCAAGGGTTACCATTCAAAGGGGGTTGTAAGAAGTTAAGACCCAAAAGATTGGGCCCATTTGAAGTCACGCAACAGGTCAACCCAGTGGCTTTCAGACTCCGGTTACCGAACCACATGAAGCTGCACCCAGTTTTCCACAGGTCGTTGCTGTCACCGTATAAAGGGGACAGAGAAGGGAGGGTCACTCGGGGACCAGCAATGGAGGAAAGGGAACACAGCTACCATGTAGCGGAGATCCTCGATTCCAGGTGGAAGGGAGATCAAGTAGAGTATTTGGTAATGTGGGAAGGGGAACCGGAGTCGGAAAACACCTGGGTCATGGCAGAGGATGTCAATGACGAGGTTTTAATAGAAACTTTTCATCAGAGGTTCCCACGTAAACCTCAGCCTGTGGCGAGGTTCCGGAGGGAATACTTTGCCACCACCGACGAAGAAGAAGAGTTGGAGGGGTTCACAGATACCGAGGAGGAGGAGGATTCAGCGAGCCGGAACGGCAACCGATGGAGGGAAGTGTTCGAGACGTCTGAAGATGAAGAGGATTCTTTTCGGGGTTTTACCTCTTCACCGCCCAGAGGAGAGGGAACGGGCGGGGGTGAAGGGGGTCCTGGAGGGGAGGTGGATGTCAGGGAACTGCCATCGGAGGAACAGGTGGGGAAGAGGCTCACGGAGGCTGGGAGGGACTCAACAGCTGAAGAAGGGACCAGCAGGGGGAGAGATGGGTCTCTGGAGGAAAGTCTCACGGAGGCTGAGAGAGACGCAGCAGCTAAAGCAGGAACTAGCAGGGAGAGAGGAGGATCTCTGAGGGAAAGCGAGCAAGAGGGAGGGCTCAGGGACACGTCCAGCGAGAACAGTGGGGAGGTGTCAGAAGCTCCCATAGGGAGACCCATTCCTCGCCGGAAGCTGTCACGCCGCGAGTCCCGAAGACGTGTTTCCGTTAAGGAGCTTTTATGCTGGAAGCGCTTCCGAAAACAACCACTGTCGGAATCTGCAAGTGACTAGAGCAGACATGTCTGAGGAGCTCTGTCACACACAGAGGTTTGTGGAGTTGCACAAACTCTGAGGGACTACGATTTTACGCACAAGCAGCTCATCATCCCATCACACTATGGTATGATAAAATCAAAGTGCATAGGGCCTTCAAAAATCATATTGTCAGAAAAGCATTATATAATGTCTGGATAAGATATAAAGACTTGTTGGAAAACAAAACCCCTGGATGGTTGTCACCCTTGGAGGCTAAGGCATTGAAAAAGCTCAATATGGAGGCCGAATGGCCAAAGTATTGGGAAATCTTGGAACAAGATGGAGATAAATTGAAGTTACAGAGTCATGAGAAATTGAAACCTAAAGTACGAGATTGGCTCCATTATTATCAAATAATGGAGGTCTACAAACAAGACAGGAAAATTGGCTTCCAGGTGGAGAAATCAAAATTAGAAACTGAATTGTTAGAACCCAATACTAAGAATTTGTCAAGAATGTATAATTTGCTGCTGAAATGGAATACACAAGATGAAACAGTTAAATCGGCTATGATTAAGTGGGCACAGGACATTGGTCATAACATTATGTTTGCCGACTGGGAATGGTTGTGGAACACCGGTATAAAATTTACGGCATGTAATGCCTTAAAGGAAAATATTATGAAAATGATCTACAGGTGGTACATGACCCCAGTCAAGCTAGCAAAAATCTACCATTTGCCTGACAATAAGTGTTGGAAGTGTAAAGAAACTGAAGGTACTTTTTATCACCTTTGGTGGACGTGCCTGAAGATTAAGGCTTTCTGGGAAATGATATATAATGAAATGAAAAAGGTACTTAAATGTACTTTCCCTAAGAAACCAGAGGCCTTTCTCTTGGGCATTGTCGGCCAATTGGTGTCAAAGAAAGATAGAATTTTCTTTATGTATGCTACGACAGCAGCAAGAATACTCATCGCAAAGTATTGGAAGACACAAGATCTACCCACTGTGGAAGAGTGGCAGATGAAAGTGATGGACTATATGACACTGGCTGAGATGACTGGCAGAATCCATGATCAGAGGAAAGAGACGGCGGAAGAGGACTGGAAGAAATTTAAAATTTACCTTAAGAACTATTATAAAATTGATGAATGCTAAAATGCCGAGGTGTTGAGAGAAAAAGGGATACAGTGACATAAGATTAAGTTAAAGAAAGGACTAAGAGGACACATATTTGATAAAAATTGCTTAGAAGCTGCTGAAATAATTTAGTAAATTGGGATGCAGAAAGGGGAGGTATGGGGGAGTCCGAGAAATGAGGGTTATGAAAAAAAGGTTATGAAATTATACATGTTTGTTTGTCTTTTTATTTGTTTGTATTGTTTAAAAAATGTTGTAAAACCAATAAAAAAATTATTAAAAAAAATGAAATATACTCAGAGTCGCAAAGTGATTTCATGCTCTTTATTCAGCTCATAGTGGTGAGGAGGAATGAATGAAAGTCCCCTCAAAGTATCTGCTTTATATACATTATTTACACAATGGGCTGCACATGATTGGTTAATTCTGGAATTCTACTGTAAGCCAATCAGGTTGTGGATTCACTTATATCTGGAGCATGATTGGGTGGTTCCTGCCAACCAATCATACTGCTGCATTGTTCTTCGACCAATCAGACTGCTGCATTCTGAATCCTATTGTTCTCGGACCAATCAGACTGCTGCAATTTGGATTCTATTGTTCTAGGACCAATCAGACTGCTGCAGTTTGGATCCTATTCAACTCAGTACATAACACCCCTCCCCTCTAAGTTCCAGTCCTGCCCCACTTCCGGAGGCGGCGCGAAACTGTAATGGCGGTCCTCTTCGTTCTCTGAAGAGGGGCTCCGCGGAAAAGGGTCGTTCGCTGCGGCATAGTGACGACCCATCAAGATAAACCACGGGTAGAGTGAGCCCGTGGCCGTGGGACTCGGCGGGCACCAGAAGCTACCCCGAAATCACAGAAGGGACCCCGTAAGGAGATCCGGAGTGAAGGAGGGGGAGCGGTGCTGTGAGTTCATCGCTCTTTCCGCGGAAGTGAAGCCGCGCGGCTGTTGCAGATGAGCGCTGACCTTTCTTCCTAAAAATCAACACTAAACTGCAAGCAACATACCCGTGAGTAAGGGGCGTAAAATTGGCAAAGAATCTGTAAAATCTGGCTGAAATCGGGAGACGAGAAAAGGGAAGTCCGTCTCCCGACATTGCTGGCAAGATCAAAGCAAAGTTTTAAGGAGCGGAAAGCGCTTAAAACGGGACTGTGGGAAGTTTTAACTTTCTTGCGCTACCAGACCTGCTCTCTTTTAAACGGAAGGTAGAAACGGATATTGATTAAAAGAGGCTGTAAAGGGGGACTTTCCTCCTATTTCTTTTCTCCTTTGGGCTGCATTCCTAAAGAGCCAGATCGTCGGGCTGCCGGGGAGAGAGACTGTGCTAAACTGCGGAAACAGTTACAAAAACTTTCTGGAGTGTAACTGATACATTTGAGCAGAAAAGACTGGATGTGATATTGTTACAAGCACCTCTTATGAAACTTTGTTGAACTTTAAAAAGTGCTTTGGGAAACTTTTGGTCTGTGAAGGGACTGTTGGACTATTGGATTTTCTGAGTTGAATTAATTTGGAACTTTAATGGCGGAATACCTCCTTCTTTGTCTTTGAAACTTGGTGGCACTCCCCCTACAGGGCTTTCGGATTATAAAATCCTGGGAACTGACTTTTGTTTTGACTTTCTCCTTGCTGGCTGTTTATAACTGGATCTGTCTTTCCCATGGAACAATAGACAATCTGACCTTGAACACTGACAGATGTGTAATGAGTGGTGCAGGGAGAACAAGAGCGTCTAAAGCTAAGGAATCTAAAGAGGCTAAGGAAAAAGAAAAGGAAAGAAAACCAGCACAATTCGTACAAACAACCCTGACCCAAGGACGCCGATCATCGGTCCCAGCTGTACTGGTGACACAAAAGGAGGAAGCTGAAATAACCGAGAAGTCCACTGAGGAAGATATGGCAGCAGGTGGGTCAGATATAGTACTAAAACAAATATTGGAGCAATTGTCAAAGTTAAATCAAAAGGTGGACGACCAGTCTTTGAAAATAGATAAAGCGACTTCCTCAATTCAAAAATTGACTGAACAAGTTTCCCAGCACACGCAAGCTATAGAGAATTTGCAAGGAGCAACAGCGGAAAATCGGGAATTAGCCGGAGAAGCAATTCAGAAAGTGGGAGTTTTACAAAAAGAAGTTGAAGAAATCAAAGGAGAAGTCAAGCCTCTGCACAAACAGGTGGGTGAACAACAAGTTTACCTGTCAATGGTGGAATTGAAAAATCATGAGAGCAACATTAAATTGAGAGGCATCCCAGAACTCGAGCAAGGAGACTTGATTGGATATCTGACACAAGAATTCTCGAAGTTCTGGGGTATAAAGGAAGACACAGATTTCAGGATTGTCTCGGCATATAGACTGGGAAGATTGGTAAGGAAAGACAGATCTAGAGACTGTTTGATAATTTTAAGATCAAAGGAAGAGAGAGATAAGATCCTAGGCCTTCACTTCAAAAAAGCAATTGAAATACAAGACAAAAGGGTGGAAATCTACAGAGATATTCCGAGACAGTTGTTGGACCTCAGAGCCGCCTATACAGAATTAGCAAAATTGCTGAGACACAACGCAATTCCCTATAGGTGGGAGTTTCCACAAGGATTATCCTTTACTTACAAAGAAAGGAAGGTTAAAATTAGAACACCTGAAGACAACCAAAAGTTCCTTCACGACCACGGAGAAGATCTCCAAAAAGGAGCAGATTGGCTTCCATCTCTACCAACACCAATACCGCCTGGAGGCGGGCCAACGCCTGCACCCTCGGGATCTGAGGAAAAGGAAGGCACCTCATCTTAAGAACATCTTAAATAGAACAGGATGTCTCTGCAGCTACTTAGTTGGAATATAAATGGCGGGAATTCTCCGGAAAAAAGAAGGAGGATATTTCATATCCTAAAAAAAGAACAATTGGACGTAATATGTCTTCAAGAAACACATGTGACCAGGCTCCATAGGAAAGTATTAATTAACAAAAGACTTGGCCAAGAATTTATCTCATCAGACAAAGTTAAAAAAAGAGGCGTTGTAATATATGCAAAGGAGAACCTGTCACCAAAATTTTTATTTAAAGATGACCATGGAAGAACTCTCGCAATCGAAATTCAAACACAAGGGGAGAAGATTTTGATATTAGGAATTTATGCGCCAAACGATGGAAAATCAGAATTTTATAAGAAGCTGCATGAGACAATGTTGGACTATCTGGACTATTCTAATATTATCGTGATGGGAGACATGAATGGGGTGGTGTCAACAAATATGGACAAATCCCAAAATCAAAACTTAACAACAGACGGCAGACTTCCTAAAACGTTCTTCGAAATGACAGACAATATGGACTTGATTGACATTTGGAGGACAAAGAACCCCTTGGGCAAAGAAGGAACCTTCTTTTCTGAGGCCCATCTGTCATGGACACGAATTGACCAAATTTGGATATCTAGAGGGCTGGCACCTAAAACAAGAAAAGTGGAAATCTGCCCAAAAACCTGCTCCGACCATAACGCTTTGAAAATGGAACTGAGACTTATCCCAACCGGATCCTTCAGATGGAGGATGAATGACACCTTGTTAAGAGATCAAGAGATTGTTAAGAAGGCCCAAAAAATGCTAAAGGACTATTTTGAAATAAACCTGAACACTACGGTGGAGAAAAGAATAATCTGGGATGCAAGTAAAGCTGTAATGAGAGGGTTTCTGATACAACAGAACACAATAAAGAGAAAATTTTGGAATGGAAAAAAGGAAAAAATCTTAGAGAAAATAAGTGAAGGAGAGAAAAAGTTGAGAACCAAACCAAAGTCAAAAGAGGTGCTAAGAGAAATTAAATTCCATCAAGCACAATACTCGAAATTGATTAACCAAGAGATAGAATGGAAAATTAAACAAATGAAGCAGAGATCGTTTGAATCAGCAAACAAATGTGGAAAGTTGCTAGCTTGGCAGTTGAAAAAAAGACAAAAGTTAAATACGGTTACAAACTTAGAGATTCAAGGAAAAATAGTTCAGAAACCAGAAGAAATAAGGAAGTGTTTCCACAGATACTTTAAAGATCTTTATGCACAGGGGCCTCAGAAAGAATCGGAAATAGACCAATTTTTGAGGACAAATGGATTATCTAAAATAAGTCAAGACAAAAGATCAATTCTCAACAGTAAAATAACTCAACAGGAAATTGAAGGTGCCATCCAAAATATGCAACTTGGCAAATCTCCAGGCCCGGATGGACTCACCTCCAAATATTATAAGACTCTGTTGGAGGTTTGCAACCAGATTATGGAGGGGAAGAGGGCACCGGAAACGTGGAAAGAAGCATTCATCACATTGATACCCAAGTCAGAAACGGAAAAGACTCAGCTTAGGAACTACCGTCCCATCTCACTCCTGAATGTGGATTACAAAATATTTGCAGACATTTTAGCAAGTAGATTTAAAAAAGTATTAAATGAAGTAATTCACAAGGACCAAGCAGGCTTTCTCCCTGGTAGACATATGTCTGATAACACCAGGAACATTATTGACATACTGGAGCTTTTGCGAATCAGGAACACAAGGGCGGCTCTAATCTTTATTGATGCGGAGAAAGCATTTGACAACATTTCTTGGATGTTTATGAAGAAAAATTTGAAAGGGATGGGAGTGGGACGGGGGTTTGAAAATGGTTTAGAAGCAATCTATTCAGAACAAAAAGCCAAACTGATAGTGAACAATGTGGTGTCGGAGGAACTCAAAATTGAAAAAGGGACACGACAGGGGTGCCCTCTATCTCCTCTGTTATTTATTTCTGTCCTGGAGGTGTTGCTGAATATGATCAGGGAGGACCGGTTGGTGCAGGGTATAGTGGTCGGAGCGAAACAGTACAAACTGAAAGCTTTTGCAGATGACCTAGTTTTAACATTACAGGAGCCAGAATCTAGCACGAAAAGAGTTCTGGAACTTATCTTGGAGTTTGGTCGGGTGGCGGGATTTAAGCTAAACAAACAAAAAACTAAGGTTTTGGTCAAAAATTTGACACCTACAGAGATAGAGGGGTACCAGAAAGAAACAGAACTAAATGTGGTTAAAAAAGTGAAGTACCTGGGGGTATCTTTGTCCACCAAAAACTTAAACTTATTTAAAGACAACTATGAAAAATGTTGGTTGGAAATCAAAAAGGATTTGGATATTTGGTCAAGATTGAAACCTACCTTGTCAGGTCGAATCGCAGCTATAAAGATGTGTGTTTTGCCGAAAATGCTATTTTTGTTTCAAACCCTACAGGTCGTGGACAGAATGGAATGTTTTGGAAAATGGCAGAAGGATATATCTAAGTTTGTCTGGCAGGGCAAAAAACCCCGAATAAAATTCAAAATATTAACTGACTCAAAAGAAAGAGGGGGGTTTGCCCTGCCGGACTTAAGGTTACACTATGAAGCTGCAGCCTTCTGCTGGTTGAAAGATTGGTTTTTGTTGGAAAACACCGATGTCCTAGATCTGGAAGGGTTTGATAATGCCTTTGGTTGGCATGCATACTTGTGGTATGACAAGGCGAAGGTTCATAAATTGTTTAAAAACCATATTGTCAGAAAATCAATTTTTGCCGTCTGGATGAAGTACAAGGATTTACTAGAAAGTAAGACCCCGAGGTGGTTATCACCAGTGGAAGCCAAGGTTCTTAAAAAAAGACCCAATATGGAGGCCTACTGGCCAAAATATTGGGAATTAATTGAAAGAGTTGGAGACAACTGGAAGCTCCAAAGCCAAGACAAACTAAAAAGTAAGGTGCGAGATTGGTTACATTATGCTCAAATTCAAGAGGTCTTTAAAATGGATAAAAAAGTTGGTTTCCAGGTGGAGAAATCGAAACTGGAGACGGAGTTATTAGAACCAAAAACTAAGATACTTTCGAGAATGTATAACTTGCTGCTTAAATGGAATACACAGGATGAGACAGTTAAATCTGCTATGATAAAATGGGCACAGGATGTAGGACATAACATTATGTCTGTGGACTGGGAAAGGTTATGGAACACCGGTATGAAATTTACGGCATGTAGTGCCTTGAAAGAGAACATTATGAAAATGGTATACCGGTGGTACATGACCCCAGTCAAGCTGGCTAAAATATACCACCTGTCTGATAACAAATGTTGGAAATGTAAGGAGGCAGAAGGGACATTCTTTCACCTCTGGTGGACCTGCCCGAAAGTAAAGGCCTTCTGGGAAATGATATATAATGAGTTGAAAAAGGTATTTAAATATACCTTCCCCAAGAAACCAGAGGCCTTTCTTCTGGGCATGGTGGACCGGAAGGTGCCAAAGAAGGACAGAACTTTGTTTATGTATGCAACCACAGCAGCAAGGATTCTTATCGCAAAGTACTGGAAGACACCAGATTTACCCACACTGGAGGAATGGCAGACGCAGTTGTTGGACTATATGGAGTTGGCAGAAATGACTGGCAGAATCCGAGATCTGAGCGAGGAAACAATGGAGGAGGACTGGAAAAAATTTAAGGACTACTTGCAAAAATATTATAAGCTGTTTGAATGTTAAGATTGCGCAAGATTAGGAAATGCTACGCTTCTGCAATTTGATTAGGTAAATGATAAAGTAAGTTATGATAAAAAAAACGAGATAAATGCGAAACAAGTATATTATGTTTATTATTAAAGCGTTAAAATTAAATTACAAATTTTTGAAATTGGTAACATAATAAATTTAAAGGTACAATAAGGGGTGAAACAAGGTAACAAATTGCTGATATGGTTAGAATAATGAACGCAATGTTGGGAGGACGCGAGGAGGTCCAAAAGAAAGTAAGTTGTTGAACGATGATGTGAAACATATTCAACTTTTTCTTCTTTTTCTATTTATCTTTATATATAAAAAATGTTTCTTGCATGTTGTTATGTAAATAAATCTGTGAACCTATGAAAAGAAACGCAATAAAAAAACTTTAAAAAAAAAAATAAGTTCCAGTCCTGCCCGGGAGGTCGCATTCATAGTCCTCGAGTTACGCCGGCAGCCTATGTGTGCGTTGCGGCCTGTGGTGTTCCCTGGTCTGGGGTTCAGGTTCTGGCTCGTGTTCCAAGGATGCTGGCTGTGATGGGCCTGTTTGGTCTGGCGCAACCGGCTCGCTCAGTCGTGGTTCTGGTTCCGGTGTCCTTTCGGCCTTGCGGGTCCTCTCTGTATTTACTGATTCTGCCTCTCCTGCTGGCCCCTCCTGGTCTATGGGCCTCACTGCCCCTCTGTTCCCTTGGGACTCCTCTGACCTTTCCTCCTCCTGGTTTTCTCCTGGGAATCGTCGCCGTATCTGGTCGCAGTGGCGGCGCCAGCATTGCCCCCCATCCGTTAGCACCTCGTACGACACGGGGCCAGTGACCCTGGTGACTGTGGCGGGTACCCATGCTGGGCCTGCCCCAAAATTCTTTGCGTACACTGGGTCCTGGGCCTCGAAGGTCCGGGGGTTCCTGCCTTCCCCCACCACTACCTCATCCTGAGCTCTATCGGGGTGAAGGCGGTCCAATCTGATTTCAAGGCGCCGACCCATTAGTAGTTCAGCAGGGCTCCGGCCAGTCGTTGAGCTGGGGGTGCTGTGCTGTGCTAGGAGGAATGTGGCAAGCCGGTACTCCCAATCCCCTTGCGTCATGCGGCGAAGGGTGTCCTTGGTGGTCCGCACCATGCGTTCTGCTTGGCCATTGGTGGCAGGGTGGAAAGGCGCCGAACGGATGTGGCGGATGGCGTTCTGCGCTGTGAAGGTTTGGAACTCTCCTGACGTAAATGCAGTCCCGTTGTCTGAGATGAGAGTGTCAGGGAGCCCGTGGGTTGCAAACAGCCTGCGTAGTACCCGGATGGCTGCGGACGTGGAAGTGGACGGTACCAGTGCGACTTCCAGCCATTTGGTGTAGGAGTCCACCACTATGAAGAATGTTTTCCCCTGAAAGGGGCCAGCGAAGTCCACATGCAGGCGTGACCATGGTGCTCGGGCGGACTCCCAGGACTGGACTGGGGCCCTTGGGGGATCTGGGCGGGATTCTTGGCAGGCCTGGCAGTGTTTGACCCAGGCCTCTATCTCTCCGTCGATCCCTGGCCACCACACATAACTCCTGGCAAGGGCCTTCATTCTTACTGCCCCTGGGTGTGTCTCGTGTAGGGCTGTGAAGACCCTTTTGCGGAGGGGCTGGGGAACAACAACCCTGCTTCCCCATAACAGGCACCCCTTGTGGGCCGACAGTTCATGTTTGCGGGTTGTGTAGCCAGCGAATTCTGGCCCAGGGCTGCTGCTGGGCCATCCCCTCCACACCCAGTCCAGGACCCAGGAGATGACCCTATCTTTCTTGGAATGGTGTGCAACTTCTTGTGCCTGAATGGGGCGGTCAGGAAGCAGCTCCAGGCTCATAACCTCTTGTGCAGGTGCTGGGTCAGGGCCTGTTTCCGGTAGTGGTAGCCTGCTGAGGGCGTCCGCATGGCCCATTGCCTTCCCCGGGCGGTGAATCAGTGCATACTGGTAGCTGGCAAAGAAAATTGACCACCTGAGGACGCGAGGAGACAGCACTTGGGGGGTCTGCTTTTCAGGGGCAAACAAGCCAAGCAAAGGCTTGTGGTCAGTCACCACGGTGAAGGGCCGCCCGTACAAGAAATCATGGAATTTTTTTACTCCCTTCACGATTGCCAGACCCTCCTTGTCTATTTGCGAGTAGTTCTGCTCGGTTGCGTTGAGTGTCTGGGAAAAGTATGCCACCGGTACCTCTCTTCCATCCGGGAGTTGGTGTCCCAGGACAGCGCCAATGCCATAGGGTGAGGCGTCACATGCTAGCACCACCGGCAGCCTCTCGTCGAAGTGTGCCAAGACCGAGTTTGAGACAAGCAAGTCCTTGACTGCCTGGAATGCAGCCTCCTGGCGCTGGCCCCACACCCAAGGGCCCCGCTTGTCCAGGAGTCTGTGTAGGGGCTCTGCTACCGCCGCCTTGTGGGGAAGGAAGGAATGGTAAAAGTTCAATAGTCCCAAGGAGGCCTGAAGTTCAGTCTTGCTCTTGGGCGCTGGGGCATCACAGATGGCCCGTACCTTGTCCCCAGTCGGGTGGACCCCTTCTGCGTCCACCATAAATCCCAGAAAGTCCACCTGAGGCACTCCTAGTAGACATTTTTCCTGCTTCACCTTGAGACTCGCCGTCTGGAAACGGTGCAGAACGGTGTGGAGGCGGTCCTCAAACTCCTCTGGTGTGGGCCCGGCAATCAACACATCATCAAAGAAGGGGGTGACGCCAGGAATCCCTTTAAGGAGCGAGTCCATTAGATTCTGGAATATGCCTGGTGCCACACTGACACCGAATTGCATCCGCTTTACCCTGAACGCTCCTCTGTGCGTCACAATCGTCTGTGCCTCTGCTGTGGCCTCATCTACTGGCAGCTGTTGATATGCTTGGGCCAAGTCCAGCTTGCCAAAAATTTTCGACCCAGCCAGGGTGGCAAGGACATGGCTGACCACTGGCACTGAGTATGCATGGGCCGTGAGGGCCTTGTTTATGGTACATTTGTAGTCTGCGCAGATGTGGACCGAACCATTAGGCTTGACGGGTGTGACGATTGGGGTTTCCCAGGGGGCATTAGGCACCGGCTCCAGCACTCCTTGCTCCACGAGCCGGTCCAATTCCTCGTCTATACGGGGTTTCAGGGAGAACGGGACCCGGCGGGCCTTGAGCCTGACCGGTCGTACTGCGGGGTCAAGCTGTAGAGCAATGGGGGGGCTCCGTATACTGTCCCAATTTCCCATCGAAAACCCCTGGAAATTCCTTGCAGATGGCGTCCACGTCCACTTGTAAGGTAGTGTGGTTCACCCCGGTGATGGCTAGCCCCAGTGGTCCAAACCATGCCAATCCCAGTAAGCTAATGTAGGGGCCCTTGACCACGAGCAAGTCCAGTTGCCGTGTCCGCCCTCGGTATTGCACCCTGAAGGTCCCCACCCCCATTGTGGGGACCTTACATTTCTGGAAGTCCCGGAGGGTGAATGGGGCCTGTCGGAGCCCGCCGTTACAAATGGTGCTTTTTAAGCATAAAATAAAGACACAGAGGCCAGCAATATTTCCAAGGGCGGAGGGCAGCTCAATTCAGACTTCTCCTCTCCCTCCAGTCCGTTTATTACTCTTTGTTCCTCTCCAGCCGCATGGCTGCATTCCAATGTCTCACGTTACCTACATCCGGTCCTGGCTTTAACCCACCCACAAACGATATAGGGTTACACTGCCCAGAGGGGGGGGGAACATAACTCCTTATAAGGTCAATGCATTCCAATACATTGTAAAGCTCAGAGTGCTGGTCAGCCGAGGTCAGGGGGCACCCTGCAATATTACAAGCCTTTACCATGGCTATGACTCCCACATGCCCTCTTTCTTTATTTAATTAATCAGTACCAATACGGTTATATCGAGAGCGATAGACGACTCATGTGAGACCGGAAGCGGGCCGCGGACTGGAGAACCATGCAGTACATACAGAAATTAAAGAAGGAATACATTGTATACAGCAACACAAAATAATGCAAATAACTACTATAATGATCACTAAAATCAATAAATGTCGAAGCCAACTTCCATCCGGAAGCCAAGAATATAAGAATTCTGATTCCAAGCTGCATGGTAGGCTTCCTTTCTAGTTTATTAGCCATGCACTGGTGTCACTTCTATAGCACTGAGATTGGTCATTGTATGTTCCTGTAAGAGAACAAGAGCTATTAAAAGTGAAATTCAATGTATATTGACAGTTTGGATATATGCCCCATGATTCTTTCCCCTCCTTAATTTGAAAATAAATGGGGGGCAGGCTTATGGAGGGTCAAGTGTACTGGGGGCCAAAAAGATTGCTTAGGGGATATAATATTTGTAAATTGAAAAGATCCATTGACAGGCACGCCATGAAGCATTATGCCTGAATGACTCGCAAAAGGCGGTATGTGCATACATAACCAACATTTAGAAGCATGCAATAAACTGGTAAACTTAATCATATCTTGTACAAAAATATTATTTCTCCATATCTTATGATAATTTTCTCCCCTAAAAGTCTTATTCAATAATGCTGTTCTTATAATTCGAAAGTGGCTGAGCCGTGGATGCTGCCAGCCAGAGTAGGATTCAGACGACAGCTGCTTGCCAGTCGATAAGGTGGTTTCAACTGTATTGGGTCGTCTGCTTCTCTTCCTTGTATAACGGTGCAGCAAAGGATGGCAAGGCAAATGGTTAGGAAGGCGCATCCGCGGTTAAAGAGGCTCGCCATGGCCGCACACATCGAGCTGGAAACCACAAAGGCTTGTCCTCGATGTCCACTGCCGCGTACCCTCGTCCCCACGTGATCAGCGGGACAGGTCCATGCCACGCAGGATCAGGCAAGCGTCGGTACACCACCAAGGGGCGGGGGAGTGCCTCCTCCTTCCTAAAATGCAATTAAGTGGGGGTAATGGGTCCTAAGATGTGGATATAAAAGGATGGTTAAGTACAAAAAGAACTTGGTGAACAGCCAAAGGGATATCTGCTGTTGGTATGCTTCGGCCGCCAAGCTGTTTAAGCAATAGTGTTTTGAACGTCAGGTGTGCTCTTTCCACCTGCGGAGTTAAAGGGTATGCCATGAGTTAATTTCACATTCCACAACATACAAAATTCCGAAAATGTTTTAGAAATATATGCTGGACCATTATCAGTTTTGATACGCGCAGGTTTACCCATGACTGAGAAACAGCGGATAGTGTGCTGAATGACATGCCAAGCTGTTTCCCCCCTCATGGGCGTAGCCCATATGAGTCCAGAGTGGGTGTCCACCGTGAGGTGAACCTTGGAGAGTGGAGCCAACACAGGTGTGTGTGTGACATCCATCTGCCAACACGTCAATGCAGACGTGCCCCTAGGATTGACAGCATCAAAAGTAATGGCCAGCTGAGATTTAGGACAAGAAGCACATAGGGAAACTATATCCCTTGCTTGGGCCAAGGGAATAGAAATATGCTTTGCCAATGCTTTCGCAGGAAGGCGAAAGGTGTTATGACATAGTATAGGATCAGAAAAGAGAGAAAAGGCAGAAATGTTCTTCAATGCTGCATCTGCTCTTGCATTGCCCTCTGCTAAATACCCTGGACCTAAGGTTATATTATGAAGCTGCAGCTATCTGCTGGATGAAGGATTGGTTACTTTTAGATAACACTGATGTCCTAGATCTGGAAGGGTTCAATAATGCTTTTGGTTGGCATGCATATTTGTGGTACGACAAAGTAAAAGTTCATAAAGTGTTCAAAAACCATATTGTCAGGAAAGCAATATTTATTGTCTGGACAAAGTATAAAGACTTATTAGAAAATAAGACCCCAAGATGGTTATCACCAATGGAGGCTAAGGCCCGGAAAAGACTCAATATGGAGGCCGGTTGGCCGAAATATTGGGAAATAATAGAAAAAATCGGAGACAACTGGAGGTTGCAGAGTTTGGAGAAACTGAAGAATAAGGTGCGAGATTGGTTACATTACGCTCAAATTAAAGAGGTCTTTAATTTGGACAAAAAAATAGGATTCCAGGTGGAAAAATCGAAATTAGAAACAGAATTGTTAGAACCAAAGACCAAGGTACTTTCAAGAATGTATAACTTGCTGCTTAAATGGAACACTCAGGATGAGACAGTTAAATCAGCCATGATAAAATGGGCTCAGGATATTGGGTACAACATTATGTTTGAAGACTGGGAAAGGTTATGGACCACCGGTATGAAATTCACGGCATGTAATGCCCTGAAGGAAAATATTATGAAAATGATATATAGGTGGTACATGACCCCAGTCAAACTTGCAAAAATATATCACCTAGCTGATAACAAATGTTGGAAATGTAAGGTGGCTGAAGGGACATTCTTTCACCTCTGGTGGACCTGTCCAAGAGTGAAGGCCTTCTGGGAAATGATTTACAATGAGCTAAAAAAGGTATTTAAATATACCTTCACTAAGAAACCAGAGGCCTTCCTCTTGGGCATTGTCGGCCAGAAAGTGTTAAAGAAGGACAGAACTTTTTTTATGTATGCAACCACAGCAGCAAGAATACTTATTGCAAAATATTGGAAGACACAAGATTTGCCCACACTGGAAGAGTGGCAGACGCAACTGATGGACTATATGGAACTGGCCGAAATGACTGGCAGAATTCGAGATTTGGGAGAAGAAACAATGGAAGAGGATTGGAAAAAGTTTAAAGACTATTTACAAAAACAATATAAATTGTATGAATGTTAAGAAATTGCACGATTCAGAAAAGCATGGTTCCAGCAACTCGTCTGAAAGATTTAGAAAATTAAGTGATATGCAAGAAAAGGTCGAAACTTAAAATAATATTATGTTCAACTTAAGTTTCAACTAATTCAAAAAAAAACTAATTCAAAAATTACTTTAAGATTAGAAGTATAATATTTGAGAGGTATAAAATAAGAATTGAAACAAGGTAATAATTTGCTGGTATTTTTATTATAGAGAATGCAGGGTAGGGAGATGCGAGGAAGTCCAGTTAGTTATATAAAAATATTATGAACAGTTGTGTTTTTCTTTTTTTTCCTTTCTTTTTTTCCTTTCTCTTTTCTATATTGTTTGTTGGTATGTTTGCTATGTGATTCTCCATTCTATGTTTGAAAATTGAATAAAATATTTTATAAAAAAAAAGAAAAGAAAAGAAAAGAGAGAAAAGGTAGAAATGTCCTTCAATGCTGCATCTGCTCTTGCATTGCCCTCTGCTAAATACCCTGGGTGCGATGTGTGGGAGCGAAGATGTGCAACATAATAAGGGAACTCTCTATGCTGAAGTAAGGCCTGCAGGGTAAGAAACAAGGAAAACAAGTCAGAATCCAAGGAAGGAGTTATACAAGATATTGGTAAAATAACAAAAAGGCGATATACATACTGAGTATCCACAATAAGATTGAAAGGTTGAGTAGGAAAGGATTGAAAGGTAAGAATCACAGCTGCTAGCTCAGCTCACTGGGCAGAAGACTGTGAAGGGGTAAATAACATTTCCATTGTCCTCCCTCCTCCCACGTCACTACTCCCCTACTTCTTGTTCCATCCGTGAAAAGGGTCAATGCAGAGGGAGAGGTGTGAGAGACAAGGGGGTAGCCAAAACATAGGTGACCTGTGTCAGAAATGTCAAACGGTCATCCTTTGGAGGGTTAAAAATGATGACACCTATAAAATCTGCCAAAAGCAATTTGCACGGCAGCATTTGTGATCAATAAATGCTGCTGTTCAGTCTGTGAGAAAGGTAAATAAATTGAGGTAACATCATAACCGCTTAAAGTTATCGCTTGTGAACGTCCTTTGATAACAATGTCTGATGTGGATTCAAGTATGGAATAAATGTTTTTTGGTGGGGTGTGCGGTAGATGTAGCCATTCTATAATGCAGATAGTCTTCTTCTTGTTCCGCCTGAGCATATAAAATTCCTGTTGGCAACAATGGTGTAGCAAACACCGGCAGATGCAGCTCGTGTGCAGCACCTCTAGGTGGTGCATGCAGAAAGGTTTCGATGTTTCATCCACAAAATGTTGACAAAGTGTAGGGGAGTTCCGCATGCCTTGAGGCAGGACAATCCACTGATATCGCTTGTTGGGCTGCGAATTGTGATATACTGGCAATGTAAAACAAACCGTTCCCTGCCTGCTGGAGCCAGTGGGATGAAGATGGTTCAATGTGGCCGAAGGTCAATTGTTCAGAAATAAGCTGTTCAGAAACAAGATGGTGCCATTGCTGCGGATTTTCCTTTTGGTGGAGGCCACCGTTCTACCCACACTGAGGTATCTGTGATCCTGGTTTGCCACGCTGGAAACGTCGTATCGGTGGCTACAGGCTGGTTTTCACCGGAGGGTGAATGGGGCCTGTCGGAGCCCGCCGTTACAAATGGTGCTTTTTAAGCATAAAATAAAGACACAGAGGCCAGCAATATTTCCAAGGACGGAGGGCAGCTCAATTCAGACTTCTCCTCTCCCTCCAGTCCGTTTATTACTCTTTGTTCCTCTCCAGCCGCATGGCTGCATTCCAATGTCTCACGTTACCTACATCCGGTCCTGGCTTTAACCCACTCACAAACGATATAGGGTTACACTGCCCAGAGGGGGGGGGGACATAACTCCTTATAAGGTCAATGCATTCCAATACATTGTAAAGCTCAGAGTGCTGTGTGTGGCAGTCAGCTCAGCGGGATCCCACCTTAATCGCCAGTGAAATATACTCAGAGTCGCAAAGTGATTTCATGCTCTTTATTCAGCTCATAGTGCTGAGAAGGAATGAATAAAAGTCCCCTCAAAGTATCTGCTTTATATACATTATTTACACAATGGGCTGGACATGATTGGTTAATTCTGGAATTCTACTGTAAGCCAATCAGGTTGTGGATTCACTTATATCTGGAGCATGATTGGGTGGTTCCTGCCAACCAATCATACTGCTGCATTGTTCTTGGACCAATCAGACTGCTGCATTCTGAATCCTATTGTTCTAGGACCAATCAGACTGCTGCAATTTGGATCCTATTGTTCTAGGACCAATCAGACTGCTGCAGTTTGGATCCTATTCAACTCAGTACATAACACACCCTTTGGATTCTAAATCTCTCACCCCCCCCCCCTTTCCTGGTTTCGATCCCCCAAAAATGTCCATCAGTCCATCAACTATCAGCCTGGAAATCTCACGTCCGAGGCCCTCAAATCTCTCTCAGTCCCTCTCTGCCGGGTTTTTTGGTAGTCCTTTATATTAGACATCAGGTCTCGGAGAAGCTCTGTCCCTATAGGGTCTATGTTTCTTCCAACCAGACCTCCATGTTCAAAAGTGGAGCCCAAATCTTGTTTCTTGTTGCTTTTAAGTCCAAATGTCCCAAATGTCCCCAAAGCTCCAACTTTTGCCTTGATCAGATTTGTAATCCATAGGTCTTCAGATCTCCCCATAGGGAGATCCCTCCATTCTTCATTCTCTAATTCAAACCAAGCTCTCATAACCCAAATCTTGTTTTTCTTAGCATCTATCTTAGCAGGCCTCTGGCTCTCCTTTGTCGTCTGCAGCATTTCAGCTCCTCCTTCCCACTCCTCTGAAACAGCACATATCTCTTCTTGTTCAGCTGCATAGGTTTCTTGAGTCAAGTCCTTGACACATTCAACAAGTTTGTTTACTTTTAAATTCAAAGTTGTAGCATTTGTAGCCAAAGCTTCACTCTGACCTTGTAACTTTCCCAAGAGAAAAAACATTCTATCCAGCTCAGCCTGTATTTTTCAACCTGCAGCCATTGTAATGTCTCAGAACCCCCTCTAGAGGGATTCTAGTTACTTAATATTCCTTCCACCTCCAATCCAACATTCAAGTTAATTTGTTTCTATTCTTCTTTATTTTCAACAGTTTAAAGTCAAATTGTAACAAAAATAACCAGCAAAGATAGCAGAAACCAATATTTTTTTCGTTTTCCAACTTTGACAGCTAATTTGACAGCTGTCAAACTCTTTATGTCTCCTCAGCAGGCTCTCTCGCGGATCACTCCCGGGTCCCGGGGGGTTGCACTTCAGCTCTTAAAATCAGTTCTTATCCTCCAGCAAAGTTACTTATATTGCCAAGTCGTGGAATTAATAGCTTTTATCCCGTAAAGAGAAGGATGTTCTCTCAACCTTAGTTATCAATTCTTGCTTTAATTTATCTACAGGAAGGGGAGACGGACTTCCTTTTAGCACCTCCCCCGATCGTGCCAAATTCAGAAAAAACGATTTTTAGTTCCAATTTCTGTACTACTCACGGGTTGTTACTTTTAAAGTCCAAATGTTCAAAGAAAGAAGTCAGCGCTCTCCGGCCATGGCATGCGGCTTCGCTCCGTAGAAGACGCGTTCTACTCTCAGCACCGCGCCACTCTCCGTCCCCCGCGCCGAAGCCTTTAAAAAGGCTTCTTCGCGGGTCAGGGGGGCGCAAATGATGCCCGACGAGTCCCCAAGTCCACAGGCTTCAGCGCCTGTGGTTTCTGAGGGTCCCCGCGTCGCCGCAGCGGCAAGACCCGTCTTCTACAGAGCAGATTCCCTCCGGAGCTCAGAGGGAATCCGCCATTAGCCTATCGCGCTAACCCGGAAGTCTCTGTTCATGAAACTTCTTAATGGGTCAGACAGTAAGTCCTCCATTTTTTTATAATATATTGCCGGTAGGCCGTCTGGCCCTGCTGGCTTTCCTATCTTTGCTTCCTTAATTGCTCTTTGAATTTCGTACGATGTAATAGGGGCATTCAACAGTTCTTTTTGTTCTTTAGTAAGTTTTGGAAGACAGTTCTGTTCTAAATGTTCTTTAACTTCTTCTGTTGTTTCATTTCCTTCCTTATAGATTTCTCTAAAGAATTCGAGAAATCGTTTCTCTATTTCTTTAGGGTTGTTTATTATTTTGCCTTTGCACTTAACTCTATTTATAAGCCTTTCTGCCTCTCTCTTCTTTAATTGCCATGCTAATAACCAGGCTCAGGTTCTGTTTCAGGCTGTGTCTCTGTTTCAGGCTCCGGCGCTGCATCAAACACTGTTGCAGACTCAGGCTCAGGCTTCTGCTCTTTATTAGGCTTTGTCTCAGTCTTTGGCTCTAGCACTTATTCTAGCTCTATTTCAGGCTCGGCCTGTGTCTCAGCCTTTGTCTCTGTTTCACGCTGTTTCTCTGTTTCAGGCTCCGACGCTGTTTCAAGCCCTGTATCTGCCTCGCCTCTGTTTCAGGCTCTGGCACTCTATCAAACACTGTTTCTGGCTCTGGCTCTCTTTCAGGCTCTGGTTCTGAATTAGGGTTTTGTTCTGGCTCTGGCTGTGTCTCTGGATCTGGCTGTGTCTCTGCTTCAGGCTCCTATGCTGTATCAAGCACTGTATCAGGCTCTGCCTCTCCCTCTGCCCCTGGCTACGTTTAAGCATCAGGCTCAGTTTCAGACACTGTCTCTGTTTCAGGATCCAGCACTCTATCAAGCACTATTTCAGACTCAGGCTGTGGATCTCGGCTGTGGCTCTAGGCTCCGTCTGTGGCTCTGTCTGTGGCTCTGGCTCTTTTTCAGGGTCTGGTTCTGAATGAAGATCAGGTTCTGACTCTGATTCAGGGTCTCATGATGGCTCTTCCTCTGCCTCTGACCCAGCTATGTTTCAGGGTCTGGCTCTCTTTCAGGCTCTGGTTCTGAATTAGGGTTTTGTTCTGGCTGTGGCTGTGGATCTGGCTCTGGCTCTGACTCCAGCTCCAGCTCCGGAAATGTATCAAGCACTGTTGCAGACTCAGGCTGTGGCTCTATGCTGTAGCTGCAGCTATGTTTTGTGCTCCGGCCCTGTATCAAGCCCTATTTCTGGCTCTGGCTTTCATTCAGCTCTGGCTCTGGCTCTGATTCATGTTCTCCCTCTGACTCTGATTCAGGGTTTCGCTCTGGCTCTGGCTCTGGCACTCTATCAAGGACTGTTTCAGACTCAGGCTGTGGCTGTGGCTCTGCCTCTGTTTCAGGCTCAGGCTCTGTTTGAGGCTGTGTCTCTGTTTCAGGCTCCGGCACTGTATCAAGTACTGTTGCAGACTCAGGCTGTGGCTCTAGGCTGTGGCTGTTGCTCTGGTTTGGGCTGTGGCTCTTTTTCAGGCTCTGGTTCTGAATGAGGGCTTGGTTATGGCACTGGTTCAGGGTCTCGCTCTGTCTCTGGCTGTGTCTCTGTTGCACCTCAAACGGTGGTTTGTTGTTGTTGTTGTTATTTTCTTTCTGGGGTGGGACAAATGTTTAGTTGGGGTGGGGATTATGCCTCTGTTCTCCATCATCTTTTTTAATTCATCGTATTTTCTCCCCCCGAAAAAAAAATCTTAATCTTTTCACACGTCCACCACATGTGGCTCATGTCACCGTTATTTCCTCCACATCTCCAACAAGCATTCGCCAATTTTTTATACATTCTTGATCATCTGGAAGGAGTGACGTACCACCTATGAGCCATTTTCATCATGTTCTCTCTTATATTATAGCTGACTGTAAATTTCAAATTTACATCCCATCAGTTTTTCCCATCTTTTAGCATAATTGGATGGCCCACATCTTGGGCCCACTTTATCATTGAAGCCTTAACCTCCTCATCCATTACTTCGTAGTCTAAATGAAGTCTATACATTTTTGTGATTATTTTAGTTTTACTATTCAGTAGTTCTCTTTCAAATCTTGAAGGGTCCTTTTCAAAACGTATCTGCTTATCCTGTCTGAACACTTCATTCACCTGGAAGTAATCTAGCCAAGTAGAAAAGTGATCTTTTATTTTCTCATAACTTATCAATATTAGTTGACCCTCCTCCCCCCCCTTAATATTGTGTTATACGTTATCCAGTTCTCTTTGATGTTGTTGCTTTTTTTTAACAGCGATTGCTTCTAGTGGAGAGTTCCATCTTGGGGTTTTCTGTTCTAAATATCTTTTGTATTTTCCCCATGCCTTATATATAGCATTTCTTATTATATGATTTGAAAAACTCCTATGCGTCTTTATTTTCCCATAATTAAGATAGCCATGCCACCCAAAATGGGTGTTGAAGGAAAGCATTGCTTCTGCACATAACTGTGGCATGATGGGAAGTCTTGCTTCTAAGCTTTGTTCTGCTCATGCTGCACAAACCGTGCTGATGCTAAGACATTCCCTCATCACCCTGGTACGTTCTGTTCACCTTGAGTTCACACCATATCAATCTGTACTTACCCCTCCTTGTACATTCCTTTTCGTACCAATCTGGTACGGGCAGTCCGAAACCATGCCTGTGTAAACTCCGCGTTCCTTTTCCCAACCTTTAACCTGTCTATGATTAATTTCTTATATGCAATAATTAATGCCTGGAAAAGTCTCAGCGCGCTACACCGTGAGTATGGGGGGGGGAGTTACAAAGTCCCAAAAAGAGCATGCTAAAGAACTGTTTCATTTAGTCAGACAGAGAGTAGAAGGTGTGCATATTTCCTTGAAAGAAATTGAACGATTGTCATGTCATATTGCTTGTGAGTGCCCCTGGTACCCAGAAATAGGGTCCTTGGGGATGGAGACTTGGCATTCATTGTCTGCTCACTTGGCAGAAGTGTGCGGATGCCGTCGCTAGATTAGGTACCCAGGCGTCTCCGTCGGCACCCGCACCAGACAATTCCCCACCAACTGCCCTGCCACCTGCCCTTTTAGCCGCAACAGACAATCTACCTCCTTACCCAAAGCTTTTGCCTCCATCGCAACTTTCTCTAACCCCCCTTCGCCTCAGCCCACATCCCCCACATCCCCCCTACCCTCCCTCCTTTGCCTGCTCCTACAGGAGCTGTGCGTGCTGCACTTCTTCAAGCTAGACAGGAAGGAATTCTTTCCTTGGAGGAGGAGGCGGGGTGGGCCGGGGAACTGCCGTCTGCTTTCCCTATTTCTTATACTAACCCTGGCACTGCGCAACAACAAATTATGTATGAGACGCTTCCTTATTCTATTCTGAGAGAATTAAGGAAAGCCATTACATATTCCGGCCTAAAATCCACTTATGTGACAGGAATGCTGGAGGGAATAGCAACTGGTTATACAATGCTACCTCAAGATTGGAAAGATCTGATGCGCATGCTGTTATCCCCGGCTCGGTATGTAGTTTTTGAAAGTGAATTTAAGCATTGCGCAGTAGCCCTGGCTGATCCACAGCATTCAGCCAACCAACTCTTTGGTGCTGGTCCGTATGATAATATAACAGCCCAAGCGCAATTAACACCTTTACATTTTAGTCGCACCGCGACCTGTGTGCAACGCGCCTTTCGCAAAGTCCCTGTCTCAGGACAACCACTTAGCTCCTTTGTTAATATTAAGCAACAACATTTGGAGCCCTACCATCAATTTATAGAATCAGTCACTAGGCAGATTGATGATGCTACAGCTCAAAATGAATTGATGAAAAAAATGGCTTTCGAAAATGCAAGTACTGACTGCAAAAAGGCTTTGCAGTCGATCATACATCGCCCTAAATATGACCTGGCCGATATGATTCAAGCCCGTGCAGATGTTGGAAGCCAGAGTCATGCAATGTCCTTGCTTGCCGGTGCCATCCAGGCTGGCAACAAGCCCACTGGGAACTGCTTCAACTGCAAGCGCCCAGGTCATTTTGCTAAACAATGCAGAGCCCGTGGCGGGGGTGCAAACAGGAATGGTGATGCCAATAAGGCTCAGCCTTCCAAGAAATGCCCGAAGTGCGGTAAAGGCTATCATTTGGCAAATCAGTGCAGGAGTTCGGGAAACTCCTTAGGGGCCCCACTCCTGGGCCAGGACAAATAGGGAGCCCTCCGCCGTTAGTCTCCACTATTAAAACCATCTCAAAGGATACACGCTCTGATTTTACCATCGACTTAATTAATCAAGAAACCAAAGACACTGTTTTACCTGGTGAAATTGTGCTTATGCCCACCCAATTGGTGGGCCCACTACCTCCTAAAGTCGCAGGTTTAATTTTACCCAAATTTTCTGCAGTAAAAGAAGGAATCCAGGTTATTCCAGGAGTTCTGGATCCTGACTATGTGGGCACAATAATGGTTCAACTTTGGAGCCACATGCCCATGCAGTTAAAGAAGGGTGAGTCCTGGGCGCATTTGGTGGTGCTCCCTTCTCACCCTACTGTTTCTATTATTGATAGTAATTTGCACGAGCTCTCTCCTTTTTCTCCACAGCTGTTAGCTGTAATCCAGCGGATTGGTCATCAGAAACTTCTTCGTAAGTACAAGATAAATGGCAAGGTTCTGGAAGGCTTGATTGACACAGGCGCGGACATTTCTGTAATTTCCAGTAGTTGCTGGGACCCCACGTGGCCCCTTGAGTCTGCCTCTGCAGTTTGGGGTGTAGGTGGACTTCCCAAAGCGTACAGTGGCTGCCTGTTTCTCTGCCTGATAGCTCTGAAACCATTGCATATATCCAGCCCTGTGTGTTAAAAATCCATCTCAATATGTGGGGCAGAGACTTACTACAACAATTACAAGCTACCATTCAATTAAATGAGTAAGCTTGCACTCCCCCTCCACTGGAAATCAACCACCCCGGTATGGGTAGAACAATGGCCCATAACGGGGGGAAAGCTACTTGCTTTAGTGCTCATTTTCAGTGTTTTGTTTTTGCCTCTTTCTGCTTCCGCTCTTAATAGCGGTAACTCCACACCAACAAATGTGTGGGAATCTTTTGCAAAGACCCTCAATATTTCTTCCTTTTGCCTAACCCAACAGGTATCAATAGGTGAAATCCTTGGCTCCTGCCTTATCCCTGTTTGCCATGACCCTTTTGACAGACAAAATGATACCTGGTTTTTCTCATCCCTACCCCAAAATGATTCTCTCCTCACCCTTGGTTATTCCGGTTACCACAACTGGGGTAACCGGAAGAACTAACTTAGTTGGTCTTTAAGGTGCTACTGGAAGGAATTTTTTTATTTTGACTATGGCAGACAAACACGGCTACCTATCTACTACTGGGGTAACCAAGTGCGCCGACGCCCACCTTTGGCCATTGATTTGTTGACCCCATACGTGGCTTCTTTTAATGTCACCTGTGCCCGTATGGTCAATTGCACAAAATCCAACTGTGTGGAAATGGGCAAGGATAATTTCCACTGCTCTAATTATGTCATTATTTCTTATGTATATAAATACAAAGAACTACCTGCTGGCTGGTTCTGGACGTGTCCTGGCTATACATTTAATTACATTCCAGCAAACATCAGCCATGGCACACCCTGCTGCTTAAGCCGTTTGTCCATCGTATTACCCAAAAAGCATCATTTGACCCGCTCTCGATATCGCCGCTCTATTGCATTGACTAACGATTGTGAAGATTCAATTTCTCTTCCCAGTAGGTCTGAATATATCTCTTTAGCTGTTTCTCTCCTAGGAGTCCCTGGATTGGCTGTACGCAATAGTAGGAACATTAACTCTTTAGCTTGTTCTGCAGCAAAAGCCCTGAATTTTACTTCTCAAGCGCTTCATCTTCTAAATAAAGAGCAGAGTGAACTTCTGCATGGTCTTCTGCAGAACCGCACTGCTATCGATTATCTATTGATGCTTCATCATTATGGCTGTGAACAAGTGGACGACATGTGTTGTTTTAATATTACTGATAATTCCAAAGCCATCCAAAAGCAAATCTCTCATTTGCAAAATCTTACACACCACATTAAACAGGACGTTGGACTTTCTGGCCTGTGGGACTCATTCACCCAGTGGCTCACTGGCTGGTTGCCAAACCTGAATTGGCTTCGTAATCTCTTTCAATATGCCATTATTATAATATGTATATTGATTTTGCTATGTTGCTTCCTCCAATGCATTCCTGGACTCATAAGTCTTTTGTCTCGGTTTCTCTCTCCCCCTCAGCCACCCAATAAAATCATTGCTGCCTACTTTGCGAAATTGCAGCACCAGCAGTAAACATTAGGGGAGATGTGGCGAACTTATTTCGGGTATGCTCTGGCATACCACGTATCCCGAAGTATTTTTGTCTTATTCACCCAGAACACCTCACAAATAAGAAAAGAAAGGGGGAGATGAAGGAAAGCATTGCTTTTGCACATGACCATGGCATGATGGGAAGCATTGCTTCTGCACATAACTGTGGCATAATGTTGGAAGAAATTCAGGAAACACCCACTGACGGATTCTGCCAGCGACTGACACAGCCACGGAGGAAGGGCTGTCCAGCCAGGGAAAGGTTTAGCCAGGCAATGTTGCCTAGAAATTCAGCATCCTTTACGCACGAGCAACCCCAATTCCCATTACAATATCAATCTGTACTTACCCCTCCTTGTACTGAGGCAAGGAAGAAAGGGCTACCCCTATGCTATACATATAACCAGTTATCAATAATCAATATATTCAATATATATTCATATATGCTTACACGAATCAAGGATTACAGTACTTATAATCCATTTTGAATCAAAGGGAAGCTGTGCTTTAGCTAACTGCAAACTGCTTGGAACAGCAAAGTTAGGAACCGACCTTTCCCCTACAAACATCCTTGTACCCTTACAGGGGAAGACGTGAATCAGAGATTCTGGTACAAATTCCCCTCAGACACAGGCTAAATTAATCTACAGAACAGGAAGAGCAAAACCACAAAAACTCCAAAACTCCCTGTCCTGTCATAACTGGGGGAAAGGTTAGACTGAGCTTCACTGGGAGCATCGGAAAGCAGAACTGGAACCCTGTGCTTGACCAGTGCTTGACCAGGAGCTGGAAGCGTGACAACAGCTTGCTGATTGGCTGATTTTTGCTGACAATATTGTGAGTCTCTCATGGTTGTCTCATGATCTATGATTTGCTGTGATTTGCTCAGGTATAAAGACCTCTGGATTTCTGTCAATCGGGCTCCCAGTTTCTTTTGGAAACAATTCCAAACTGGGTCCTTATTGCCTGGCAATAAACTTCACCTTCTTATTCTCCATTGCTGAGTCTGTTTGATCCTTATTTTTGCACCTAGCCAAAACCACTAACTTCACGTGCTACATTTGGTGCCGTGCTCGGATCATACAGGCCAGTAGGGTTTTTTTACCCAAAAAGAGCCGGCCCGGTTCTTGGCGGGAGAACGCTTCGACCTTTTGTTTCGCTCCAGGCGCCAATCGGACATCATTTCTGAAGGAGGGAGGCAATCGCCTTCGGCGCGGACTCCCGACAAGACGGAGGCAGCAAGGACCGAGGGAGAATCTGAATGTGAGCCAACAGGAAAGGCGCGCCACGAAATGAACTCACGGTGAGTTGAGATAAAAAATGAGTGCTTGATCACCACTCTGAGCGACCCACTAGTAACTTCCCGTTAAAGGGAAAAGAGATTCCGAAAAGGAAGGGGGGGGAGCTGGGTCTGCTAAAAGGGGAGGCTAAGGTTCTGCAGGAAAAGGTTGGGGAAAAGAAAAAGGGGGAAACGCTGTGTGTGACTCTGCCAAGTTGTTCGCCGCAGGCAAAGGGGGGTGAAAGGGCTGTGTTTGTGTGTGTGTGCTGGAATGAAAAAAGGTGTCCCGGGACTGTGGTTGAATGAGTAAGGTCTGTGGTTGAGAAAAAAAAAAGGGAGTTGTGAATGAGCGCCGAAAGGCAAGGAAAGTGAAGGGGAAGTGTGTTGTGGTTTTTTCCTTGTCCTATTTTTGAAGCTGCCTAGCTGAAAGTGTTTTGCTTGGTGAAGAGGGAAAGCTTTGCAAAGAACTATGGGGGGGGGGAATGTTCAAAACCAGATCAAGCCTGTACACCCCTAGAATGTATGATAGAGAATTTCAAAAGAGTTTTTCCAGAAGAACCAGGAGAGGTCAGACCGAGTAAGGAGGTTTTAAAGAAATATTGCCCACAAATTTGGCCTTCACAAGTCAAAATTTGGCCACGGGAGGGCACCTTCAGTATTGAGTCATGTCAAGCAGTTATGGACTCAATAATGCAAAAACCGGATTTACTTAAGGAGCAGTATTATTATATTTCAAAATGGACTGCTATTTGTTTGAAAAATCCGGACTGGCTCAGGATAAAAAGAGGAAATGGTAACAGCTGTGAGATTTTCGCTGTAAGGCAGGAAGCCAGAAAACCCTTAACTTCTTCTGCAGCTGACAGGAAAATTTATGTTGGTCCTTCAGAGGAGGAGGGAATCCCTCCACCGCCATACAATTATAGCAGCAGAAATCAAGCGATACAGCCGCCTTCAGGGCCAGTATTGCCAAGTCAAAATGTAATGGCAGGACAAACCCAACAGATCCCTAAGCCCAGCCAATCTCAGCCAGCAATAGATAATTTCCCGCAAGCCACAAACGGTGCTTCACGGGCTGCCCCACCTTCTCAAGCGTCGCTGGATGTGCCTAGCCTTCCAGATTTGCCTTCCCAGCCAAAACAAACAGCAGCTTTAGATCAAAGCACGTTACCCTCCCCTCCCGAGGAAAAATACAACCAGGACATGTCAGCCTGGCAGACACAGACAGAGGGAGCGGAAGGAGGAACCAGCACATTTCAAATGTCTGGAGCATGGGGAGAACAAATTAATTCATTGAAAACCCCAGAAAGCCATGACAGTTCAAAATTATGGAAACTGATGGAGGCTATTACAGATTCTGGACAGAAGTTGGTCCTAAAAATGAGAGAAACTGAATTGCCTAGTACATCTCAAAGCCCAGCCTCGCCTAGGTTTTCTAAAGGAGGCTATTACTTACGAAATAACAAAGGGGCACCAGCGCCTATGCTTCCCCTAAGGGCTGTCTTAGGGCCCCAAGAGCCACGGCCAGTGGATGCAAATGGTAGACCGACTGGTCCTTGGCCTGCCAGGGCAGTCACACTCCAATATGTCCCTTTTACAACAACAGATTTATTAAATTGGAAAACGCATACGGTACCCTTTTCAGAAAAACCTCAGGCCATGCTGGATTTAGTTGCTTCCATTATGGTAACCCATCTGCCTACATGGCAAGATTGCAGGCATCTTTTGATGACCCTTTTCACCTCTGAGGAAAGGAGAAGGATAGATACAACAGCAGACAACAATCTTAAGGCCCAGGTGCCAAATTCTGAAAACAATCCAGATGCTTGGGTCCGTGCCAGATATCCACTTACAGATCCAGGGTGGGACCCAGAAAGGGATAAGGACGCCTTGGACAATTATCGGCAGGAAGTTATAAAGGCTATAAAGGGTGCTGCCAGGAAGCCTACAAATATTTCTAAGGTGGCTGAAGTTGTTCAACTTGGGGATGAATCTCCCTCTCATTATTTGGAACGCTTGATGGAGGCATATAGAATTTATACCCCCTTTGATCCAGAAGCCCCAGAAAGTAAGCAAATGGTAAATGCGGCATTTGTGGCTCAGAGTGCTACGGACATAAAGAGGAAATTACAAAAGTTAGACGCTTTTGAAACATTGCAAATGGATCAGCTCCTAGCAATCGCTCAAAAGGTTTTCTTGAACAGAGAAAGTGAGGTTAAGAAGGACAGAGTTCGGGAAATTAAGCAAAAGGCAGTGTTTTTGGCTGCAGCCATCAGCCAAGGCTCAGCATTTGATACAGGTGCCCAAGGGAGAGGCTCCAACAGGGCACGTGGAAGAGGAAGAGGAAGGGGACTGCCATTGGGAAGGAATCAGTGTGCAATTTGCAGAAAGGAAGGTCATTGGAAACAGGAATGCCCTGATGCAAGGGAAACAGAGGGAGAAGGTGGATTCAGGAAACGTGGACGTGGATGGGGATCGCAGCGGGGAAGGATGCAAGCAGGAAGATATGTGAGGAACAGAGGAAGTAGCAGAGATTTTGTTGGATTAGCGCAATTGGAGGAATATGAGAATGAAAATGCATAGGACAGACCGGGCTCAACTCTTTCTTTAGGCTTCCAAGAGCCCATGGTCTCGGTTAAACTGGGGAGCCGCTTAGTGAATTTTATGATTGACACTGGAACGCAATTTTCGGTGCTCACGAAGCCGTTAAAAGCAAAAAGCAACCAAGCAGTGACTATTGTGGGGGCCACAGGCAACAGAGTCCTTAAACCGTTTTTGCAACCTCAAGAATGCCAGATTGGGGGAAAAACCCTTACACATCAATTTCTGTATGTGCCTGAATGCCCAATCCCCTTGCTGGGACGTGATTTTCTATCAAAGGTTCAAGCCCAAATTACCTTCACACCAAAAGGGGCAGAAATGAAATTACCACAGGCTGCGGCAGGGATTGTCACAGTAGAGGTGCCAAGGGAACATGCATGGAAAATGATGGGGGCTTTATCAAGAACAGACTCCCAAAAGGACATTTCACAGATTCCTAAAAATCTGAGAGCCCCACCTGGAGTATGGGCAGAGGACAACCCACCAGGCATGGCAAAGAACATAGCCCCATTCATAATAAACCTAAAGCCAGGGGCAAAGCCAATAGCAACTCGACAATACCCTATCCCAAGACAAGCAGCAGAGGGAATGCAGATGCATATAGACAAGTTTTTGAAATATGGAGTTTTGGTAAAGTGCCAGTCCAGCTGGAATTCTCCTCTTTTTCCAGTGCGCAAGCCAAATTCAGATCAGTTTCGGCCAGTCCAAGATCTGAAAAGGATTAATAATTTAATTCAGACTCTGCATCCATGTTTGCCCAACCCTTACAATCTCCTAGGATTGATTCCATCAGAGGCAACTGTGTTTACTGTGTTGGACTTAAAAGATGCATTTTTCTGTTGCCGGATTGCCTCCCAGAGTCAGCCAATATTTGCATTTCAATGGGAGGATCCTTACAAGGGATCCTTACAAGGGATCCCATTGCATTTCAATGGGAGGATCCTTACAAACTCAATTAACGTGGACAAGGTTGCCCCAGGGCTTCAAGAATTCGCCAACACTTTTTGGAACAGCCCTTGCCCAGGATTTGTCTAAATTCCCTTCAGTACCTGGGAAAACAATTCTTCTACAATTTCTGGATGACTTATTGATTGGGTGTGATACCTATGAGACTTGTAAAAAGGCCACAGCGGATTTGCTTTATCTCCTTTGGGAGGCAGGATACAAGGTGTCTCGGGAAAAGGCTCAAATTTGCCAAGAGACAGTGAAATATTTGGGTTTTCACATTTCTCACCAGCAAAGGGTGTTGGGATCCGAAAGGAAGGAAGCCATATGTGTTATTAGAGAACCCACAAGCCACAGGCAATTGCGAGGGTTTTTGGGGGCCGCAAGTTTTTGCCGAATTTGGATCCCTGATTTTAGCACTCTAGCAAAGCCTCTTTATGAAAGCACAAAAGGCAGAGAGAATGCTCATTTTGAATGGCATGCAGAGCAAAGGAAAGCTTTCAATATGTTAAAGTCTAAACTGATGCAGGCACCAGCCTTGGCCTTGCCAAACGCAAATAAGGCTTTTTATCTTTTCGTTCATGAGAAATCTGGAGTGGCAGCAGGGGTCTTGACTCAAGTATTGGGAAGTTGGAAAAGACCTGTAGCTTATTTGTCGGAACAACTGGACGCAGTAGCAAAAGGATGGCCACCTTGTATGAGATCAGTAGCTGCAACAGCCCTATTGCTCAAAAAGGCATTTAAATTCACCTTTGGACAGGAGATTTATGTGAATGTGCCTCATGCTGTGTTAACATTAATGGAATACAAAGGAAGTTATTGGCTTTCCAACGAGCGCATGGCAAAATACCAAGGGCTTTTGTGTGGTAACCCACAAGTACATTTGCAAGTTGTAAACACCTTGAACCCCGCTTCTTTGTTACCTCTTCCTGAGTCAGTGGATCATGAACCTCATGATTGCATTCAAGTAATGGACTCAATTTACTCTAGCCGCCCAGATTTGCGGGACGAGCCTTTAAAAGACCCAGATGTAGAATATTTCACAGACGGAAGCAGCTTTGTAAAGGAGGGGCAAAGGAGAGCTGGATATTCTGTGGTTACTCTAACTGATGTCATTGAAGCACAGCCTCTGCCAATTTCATCCTCAGCGCAAAAGGCAGAACTTGTGGCTTTAACCAGAGCTCTTCAGCTAGCAGCTGGCTGTAGCGTAAACATCTACACAGACTCAAAGTTTGCTTTTTTAACTTTACATGCCCACGGAGCCTTGTGGAGAGAGAGGGGGCTCATTGGGGCAGAAGGGAAAGCGCTGAAATATGGGCCGGAACTGGAAGCGCTTTTGGAAGCTGTATGGGCTCCAAGGAAGGTTGCGGTCATACATTGCCGAGGCCACAGCAAGGGAACCACAAAAACAGCAAAGGGAAATCAATTTGCAGATCTGGCTGCAAAACGGGCTGCTTTATTGCCGCCGCCACCTGCCTCTATAACAGCATCTCTTCTTCCTACAGCAGTTGATATAGAGCAAATAAAGCCCATCTACATGGAGGCAGAACAGGAATGGGCCCAACAGGAAGGGGGATACAGAATGCCACCACAGGATGGATGGTTTATCCTTCCAGACCAGCGAGTATTTGTTCCAGAAGCCTTAGGCAGGGACATAGTGAAACAATATCATGAGTCCACTCACTATGGGGCCACAGCGTTGCGGGAAAGCCTGAATAGGCAATTTTACATAACCAGGATTTCCCAGCTGGCGGAAGCAGTATCACGTGCATGCCTTCTGTGTGCAAAAAACAACCCCAAGCAAGGCCCAGTACCTCCACCAGGAATACAGCAAACAGGCTTAATGCCAATGGAGAATTTAATAGTGGATTTTACAGAAATGCCAAAGGCAAAAGGGTTTAAGGCGCTTTTGGTTTTCACATGCACTCTCACAGGATGGCCTGAAGTTTATCCTGCTAGAACAGAAAAAGCCCAGGAGGTTGTAAAACGCCTCTTAACGGAAATCATTCCAAGGTTTGGTCTACCAAGGTGTATAGGCAGTGACAATGGTCCAGCGTTCATTGCATCAATAGTGGATGGTGTCTGCAAAGCCTTGCAAATACAATGGAAACTACATGCAGCCTACAGACCTCAAAGCTCAGGAAAAACAGAAAGGATGAATCGGACTCTAAAAACACAATTATCGAAATTGTGCCAGGAAACTCATTGTAAATGGGTAGACATGTTGCCTATAGCTTTGTTTAGGATCAGATGTTCACCAACAAAGAGACTGAAACTTTCTCCGTTTGAACTTTTGTATGGGAGACCACCTCCAATAGCCAGGGGAAAAACAGCAGACTTGACTCAGGTGGGGGGGCAAATAACAGCAGAACAAATCCAGGCTCTTTCTCGTATTTTTCTTGATTTAAACAGGTGGTGTCTCCAACGCATTCCCATCTGCCTATCCGATCCAGTTCATCCTTTTCGGCCAGGAGACCGAGTGTGGGTTCGAGACTGGAAAGGCGAACCGCTGACGGCTCGGTGGAGAGGTCCCTACACGGTTCTGCTGGCCACACCTACAGCGGTAAAAGTAGCGGAAGTAACGCCGTGGATTCATCATTCTCGTCTGAAGTGGTCTGAGGGTCATTGGAACTGTGAGCTGAACCCGTCTGACCCTCTGAAGTTGAAGCTCACCAGGAACCCCTGCACCTAGCCCCACCGGAAGCGGGCAGGAGCACGGGCAATGGGACTACAGGTCTGCTCTCACTGCACACCGGAAGCCAGTGAGTCTACGCACACCGGAAGAATTGGGAGCTGCACCAGCGTATGGGAGGACCCCTACCAGTTAAAATTTCAGTCAATCCCAGATTCCAGCCAGAATTTGCATATAAACCCTTAGTACAAATAACAATAACAAGGGTGAACATAAGGGGGGACATTCATGACAAGTGGGTGGATTGGGTAACTGCATACGGTTGTTACATCCCTTTCTTTCTTTGGGAATTCTACATACCAGATTGGGCACAAGCGGGTCCACAACAATAGTTCACATACAAGGGAGAGTACATGCCAGGGGAGCCAAGGAGAGCCATACGTAGCTTCTGCTACCCACCTCCCCAAGGAGCATTTCCCGGTGCTATACTGGTCACTGTAGCTGTTTTTCCTCCACCACCCACAGGTCCCTTCAAGGTAGCAGTTGCAGAGTGTATACAGTGTGAGTTGACCTCACCAGTTCGACCAGAACCTGGGGACCACTAATAAGTCCACTGGGTGCGGCCGAGCGGGAGGCTATATCTCACTAAAGGGTATGTTCTGGTACCTGCTACCTTATATAATCGTTGCAATTTCACTCCTTCTGGTCCTGATTATTGTGTTTTGTGTATATAAGAAGGATCACAGTGTTAACATCGACATAGAGCCGGAACTGATAAGGTTTAACCTTGAAGGCATACATGGGGAAAATGAAAATGAAGCTTCTGTTGATTTTGATGTGCTTGTGGCTCCAGAGAGGCCCAATGGTAGTAGGTAATGTCTTTATAAACCATGCTGAACACATGTTCCAGATATATGGGGAGAATGCTACCCTATATTATGAACACCCAAGGAAGGTAGCAGATATGTCCCTTATACCAGGATTAATCAAGGATCCTGATGTTGTTTTGGCAGGCCTGCTTTACAATCAGAGTGGTCTCTTTGCAGCCCCACCTACTGAAATGAATGACATCCCCTACAGATATATCAGATATACCAGAACCACAAAAGGTCTATGTTTTTGTTGTCATGCCACTGGAGTATGGAATTCCAAATGGAAGTATTGGCCCCAAGTTAAGTACCACATTGACAAAGGATGGCTGGGAAATTATACCCAATGCTTGGATAAATTTTGGCTTTGGGGTTCCCACAATGCCTCCTACCAGGGCAATACTACCTCTTCGGATTTGTACCCATACTTTCCTCAATACTCGGTTAATTTCACTGGACAAGGGTCCATTTGTTCTGGTTGGATGATTAAAGATCCTAACCTCTGGTTTCTATATGATGGATTGGCGACAAATTTCCACCCAGGAAATTTCCAGTGTGTCGGTGTGGGGGCATTTACCTTTCCGGTTGCAGTGGAGATCAATCACAAGGTACCTCATCTTGCAAGCAGACGGAAAAGGGCGGCCCTGGGCGACCACTGTGAAGATGAAATTTATCTGACAAATTCTGTAGGGAGCGTTGGGGGTGGATTTATAGGATTCCTCTCAATGGGAATTTACCAAGGAATAGCTTCTGAGCAAAATAGAAAGGCACTGTTTACTCTTACATGCAGGCTGGAGAAAACTATCAATGCCACCATTGATAGGGGAGGGACCGATTCAGAGGGGACTTCTACCGTCTAAGGTTAACAGACGTGGGGGCTGCACGCCTCGGTTGTGGAACTTACTATGAACTGCAATAAACATCCTTGTATATAAGAAGAACTTGGCGTTGGTCTTTTGTGAGCTGAGACCTGAGGCAGCCCTGACAGTAAGTCCCCTCCCAAAAGAACGCAATTTTTTTTTTTTTTTGGCGAAGCTCACGAAGTTTGGCGGCCATGAATATGGAGGAGCAAATAACAGCCCTGATCAACGCAGTCTCCGAGCTTTCCACTGCAGTAGTGGTCTCCCAGCAGAAGGGGGAAGAAGCAGAAAAGCGATGCCAGGATCTGCAAGCCAGGTGGGATCATGCATGCAAAGTGGGGTTCCCGGGGTCCAGATCAGAAGGAATAGGACTGGGCCGAAGGGGGGGCAGTTTAGTAGCCCACTTCGATGGGAACCTGAAGCAGTACCCCAGTTTTCGAGCGGACGTCCGCCGTATATGCGCTGCATTTGCTTCGCAAGGACTTTAAAGATGAGGAGGAAAAAGTGGGTTTCATTGTGTCCCACTTGCATGGGGAAGCGAGAGCTTGGTTGCGCAATTTGTGGCGCGAAGATGGTCCTGCTCGCAGGGACTCTGATGAATTTATCAAAGCCATGGACGCTTGCTTCCAATCTACCGTGGATGTGGATGTGGCACGCAGGGAGATGCATGGATTACGGCAGGGCAAGGCTACAGTGCGTCAGTACCATTCTCGCTTTTTCGCATTGCTGAATGTGCTGGGGTGGGAGAAAGACTCCCTGGCAATAAGAGATTTGTTCTGGGAGGGGCTCTCTGGCTCTGTAAAAGATGAATTGGCTAGGGGGGACAGACCTCAAACCCTAGCAGGCGTCGTGCAGCGCGCACTCACAATAGGAGTGCGCCACGAAGAACGCCCTTGGCACAGTGAGGAGGGTCGCCAGGTACGCTCACCAGCTAGAGTGCCTCCTTTTACTCCCCGGGACCTGGGACGTACGCATCCCTCACCTCAGCTGAAAGAGGGGGAGGAACCGATGGAACTTGGTGGTGCAAAGGCTCAGGCAGCTGCCGGAGCCCCAGCGTCCGGAGCAGTCAAGGCGAAGCCTCCTAGATGGAGCAGGAAGTGTTACATTTGCGACAGTGCAAAGCACATGGCCAGAAAGTGTCCCCAGAGGCTCCAGAAGCACACTGCAGCCTTAGCAACAGTAACAGGAACAGCGCTCCACGAAGAGCAGTTTCAGGGAAACGACAATGCCTGGCTGGAAGCAGAGATGCTGGGGTTCCGCCAGGCGAATCAGTAGAGCAGTCCCCAGCGCTTTTGCATCCTACAGATCCTTTACCACCCAAGCCAGTGATGCAGCTTACTGTAACACTCCGGCTACCCAATGGACGCACCCTGGAAGTCCCCATTACAATTGACTCTGGGAGCAACACAGACTTTGTGGGGGTGCAGTTTGTCAAGCAGCATCGCATACAGCTTCTACCAGCCACGCTGCCCCTGAACGTCGTAGAAGGCAGGAAGTTGCTGGGCGGGCAAGTGGTACAGCAGACGCCGCCCATGATGATGCAGATTGCGAGTCATCGCGAAGTCATCAGTTTTAACGTCACCCGCCTGTCAGACACGCCTATAGTGTTAGGCATGAGTTGGCTGGATAGGCACAGCCCGGCCATGGCGTGGTACCAGCGGCAGCTCACCTTTTGCTCGTCCTACTGCGCGCAGCATTGCATCCAGACCGGTCAGGAGGAGGAGGGCCAAGAGGAGGGGCAGCAGCTACATCTCAGCATGGCGCAAGCAGTACCCCTCAAGTACAAGGGGTTTTTGGAGGTCTTTTGCGAAAAGGAGGCTGACCAGTTGCCACCCCACCGGCCCTACGACTGCGCAATTGACCTCTTGCCAGGGACAACGCTGCCGACTGCGAAGCTGTATTCCATGTCCGAGGATGAGATGCAGGAGCTCAGGGAGTTCATTGATAACAACCTGCAGCGGGGATTCATCCGGAAATCCAAGGCAGTAGGGGGCAGTCCTGTGTTTTTCGTGAAGAAGAAAGACACGCCCCAAAAAAGGCTGATCGTAGACTATAGGTTCATAAACTCGAAGACAAAGCCCATGGCCTTTCCCATGCCCAGGATTGACGACCTGCTCGCGACGGTGAGGAAGGGGAGGATCTTCACCAAGTTGGATCTGCGCGGCGCATACAATCTCATACGCATGCGAGAGGGTGATGAGTGGAAGACAGCCATGTTCATGCCGTTGGGCACCTATGAATACAGAGTTATGCCGTTTGGTCTCCAAAATGGCTCCCACTGTTTCCAAGCATTCATGCACCACGTGCTAGCGGGACTCCTCTACAAGAAGTGCGTATGCTTCCTCGACGACATCCTGATCTTCTCGGAATCGCAGGAGGCTCACGAGAGTGACGTTAAGGAAGTCCTGCAGAGGCTACGGGAGCACAGGCTCTACGCCAAGCTGGAGAAGTGCCAATTCGACGTGACAGAGGTGGATTTCCTGGGCTATAGGCTGTCCGACAAGGGACTAGCCATGGACAGCGCCAAGGTCCGTGCGGTGTTGGACTGGAAGAGCCCGCGAAATCGGAAGGAGGTCCAGAGGTTCGTCGGCTTCGCCAACTTTTACTGCAAGTTCATCAGGGGTTTCGCCAAGGAGACGGCAGCCATCACGGACACCCTCAGCTCCAAGAAGAAGAAGTTCACCTGGACAGACCAGGCGGAGCAGTCCTTCAGGAGGCTCGAGAGCCTCTTCGCGTCCGAAGAACAGCTGCTTCACGTGAATCCCGGCAGGCCCATGAGGGTTGAGACTGACGCATCTGACAGAGCGGTGGGGGCCGTCCTCTTACAGGAAGACCCGCAGGGGAACTGGAGGCCCTGCGCTTTCTACTCCCGGAAGCTCAGCAAGTCGGAACAGAACTACACCATCTGGGACAGGGAGTTGTTGGCCATCCACGCAGCTTTCAAGGCGTGGAGGCACTTCCTCATCGGAGCCAAGCACACCGTGCAGGTCCGCACGGACCACAAGAACCTAGAGTATTGGTGCACGGCGAAGCTCCAGAGCCAGAGGCACATACGCTGGGCGGAGTTCTTTGCGGATTTCGATTTCAGGATAGAGTACATCCCAGGCGACAACAATGTCATAGCAGATGCGCTCTCCAGGAAACCACAGTATCTCGAGGAAGCGGCACCTGTGGCAGCCAATCACATTTTCGCACCGCAGGCGTGGGCGTGCGCTTCAGCCGCTGTGGACCTGGAGGCGGTGTGTCGCGCGCTGCAGACGGATCCGTTCGCACAGTCCAAGATGGAAGAGGTGCAAAGAGGCACGGCGAAGGACGACGAGTTCCAGATACGCGACGGCCAGCTAACCCGTAAAGGTGCTCTCTATGTTCCGGGGGACGATCTCCGCGCGAAGGTTCTGCAGCAGTTGCACGACGCACCCAGCGCGGGTCACTTCGGCAAGGAAAAGACGGTGGAATTAGTAGCCAGAGACTTTTGGTCGCCCCAGATGCGAGGAGAGGTCGCGGATTACGTCGCCAGGTGTGACACTTGCCAGAGGTCCAAGCCAGTGCACTAGAAGCCAGCGGGACTGCTGGAACCGTTGGAGACGCCACTACAACCGTGGGAGAGGGTGGCGCTGGACTTTGTTACTGATCTACCCAGTTCGCGAGGCAAGACGGCGGTGCTTGTGGTTGTAGACCTGTTCACCAAGATGGCGCATTTCATTCCTTGCGCGAAGGTGGCGACAGCGGAGCAGACCGCCAAGCTGTTCATAGACCACGTGTTCAGAGTGCACGGCTTGCCACGGTCCATCCTGTCCAACCGTGGTCGCCAGTTCGTTTCCAGTTTCTGGCAGAAGCTCCTAGGTATCCTGAACGTCAAGATCAACTTAGCGTCGGCGAGACACCGGCAGACCAACGGCCAAGCGGAGAGGGTCAACGCCATCATGCAGCAGTACCTGCGATGTTATGCCAATCAGCAGCCTGCAACTTGGGTGGACTACTTACCGATGGCCGAGTTTGCCTACAACAACACGAAGCACGCGTCCACGGGGGTGACACCGTTCTTCGCCAACAATGGGCGGCATCCCAGAACCTTTCCGGGATTGGAGACGACGGCGCAGGGAGAGACACAGGGAACTGAGCATTTGGCGGCAGAATTGCAGGAGGTCCACGAGGAACTCCGACGGCACTTAGAGCTAGCTAAACACGCATACAAAGTGCAGGCAGACAGGCACAGGAGGGCAGGAGAAGACATACAGGTGGGGGACTGGGTATGGTTAGCAGCCCAGGCGGTGCCAGCTAAGTCATTAGCTAAGAAGAAGCTAGGACACAAACAGCTGGGGCCATACCAAGTTGAGGCCAAAATCAATCCCGTAGCTTATTGGTTGACCCTCCCAGAAGGTTCCAGAATGCACCCAGTCTTTCATAGGTCGGTGCTTACGCCCTACAAAGCCCCACACAGGTTTCAGGAGCCATGGACGGCACCAGACCCACGCAGGGAGTCACCGGGGGGGGGAAGTCACCGAGGGCCGAGACACTCAACGAGGTCACAGAAATTCTGGACTCGAGATGGGGGGAGGAGGGAGTGGAATACCTCCTCGCCAGAGAGGGTACCCCGGCCAGTGCCAATAGTTGGGTGCCGGACTATGCTCTGGAGGAACCTCTTCTTAAGGACGAGTTCCATGCACTCTTCCCACACAGGCCCATGCCAGCGGAGTATTTCGACGACTGGCTTTTTACGCCCACACTTTCAGGCAGCACTTTCCGGGGGTTCTCCTCCGCAGAGGAGACCACGCCAGAATCGAGCCCTCCAAGGGGATCGTGCTCGGGGGTGGACACGGATCGCTCTTACTGGTGGGACGACCAACCAGAGTGGCGCAGGAGATGGCTGAGAGGGCCTTGGCAAACAGTGTCGTCCGAAGTAACAGGGGGGGGAGGACATGGATGTGTTGGGAGAGGACCTCGGTTTCGAGCACACATACACTGAACTGGAAGCAGAGGAGATCGACGTCGACGAACTGTATCCAAAATCTACCCCGGCAACTGCGGAGCTCCCGGAACCTGCACCCGAGCAGCGGGAGGGGGAAGGGGGGGGCTTCGAGGGGGGGGATGGATGTCAGGGGTACAGGGACAGAGGCACAGGGAAGGCAGGAAATGGAGAGCGATGGAGAGGAATCCCAGGACAGCGAGGAAGAGGATAGCAATGACGCAAGGGATTCCATGAGTCTCTCCATCGAATCAGAGGATTCCCAGAAGGGGGCATCTGTGGTCAGGGCAAGGGGAGCCCCAGGGGGAAAGTGTCAGGAGCGGGGGGCCAGCAGGGGACCCCAAAGCGGCAGCTGGGAATCAGGGCCAGCCTCCCCACCAGAGCGCAGCGAAGGGGGGGAGGTTCCAGTGTGTCAGGGGAAACAGCTCCGGCAGCAGAGAAGGAGGAGGGGTCAGAGCAAGCCATTCTCCTGGAAGGGGAGGAGGGCAGTGAGGGGAGTAGCATAACTGTCAAAACGAAGGTTAGAGGTTGGGCGCGCGCGCCAAGTTCAAATGAGGAGGCGCGCGGAAGAACAGGGAGCCCGGAGGAGGAGCCAGGTCCCAAAGCCCGCAGGAGGGGGGAAGAGCAGTCTGGAGATTCCGCGTCAGGAGAATCCAGGAGGGGCGGAACCCCGGCGGGCAGAAAGACCTTGCGGAAAAGGAAAGAGAGAAAAAGGTGGAGCAGCGTAAGCCTATTAAACTGGTGTAGGGGAGGGACCGATTCAGAGGGGACTTCTACCGTCTAAGGTTAACAGACGTGGGGGCTGCACACCTCGGTTGTGGAACTTACTATGAACTGCAATAAACATCCTTGTATATAAGAAGAACTTGGCGTTGGTCTTTTGTGAGCTGAGACCTGAGGCAGCCCTGACAAATATATTCAAAATATATTCATATATGCTTACACGAATCAAGGATTACAGTACTTATAATCCATTTTGAATCAAAGGGAAGCTGTGCTTTAGCTAACTGCAAACTGCTTGGAACAGCAAAGTTAGGAACCGACCTTTCCCCTACAAAAATCCTTGTACCCTTACAGGGGAAGACGTGAATCAGAGATTCTGGTACAAATTCCCCTCAGACACAGGCTAAATTAATCTACAGAACAGGAAGAGCAAAACCACAAAAACTCCAAAACTCCCTGTCCTGTCATAACTGGGGGAAAGGTTAGACTGAGCGTCACTGGGAGCATCGGAAAGCAGAACTGGAACCCTGTGCTTGACCAGTGCTTGACCAGGAGCTGGAAGCGTGACAACAGCTTGCTGATGGGCTGGTTTTTGCTGACAATATTGTGAGTCTCTCATGGTTGTCTCATGATCTATGATTTGCTGTGATTTGCTCAGGTATAAAGACCTCTGGATTTCTATCAATCGGGGTCCCAGTTTCTTTTGGAAACAATTCCAAACTGGGTCCTTATTGCCTGGCAATAAACTTCACCTTCTTATTCTCCATTGCTGAGTCTGTTTGATCCTTATTTTTGCACCTAGCCAAAACCACTAACTTCACGTGCTACAGTACATTCCTTTTCGTACCACTCTGGTACGGGCAGTCCGAAACCATGCCTGTGTAAACTCCGCGTTCCTTTTCCCAACCTTTAACCTGTCTATGATTAATGTCTTATATGCAATAATTAATGTCTTATATACAACCCTTGCTTTGTACTTATGTTAACCAATCAGCAACAAGCACACACATGGCAAACGCTGTATAATATCCAATAAAAGGGAGTCTCCAAGGCTTGCTCGAGAGACGCCTCCCGTATGACACCTACCTACTCGTCTGTCGTTCATTTCAACCCAACAGGGTGTCATGACCTTCTAGATCTAAAATATCCCAATTTTTTAATAAATACCAATCTTTCAACCAGAGAAGACATGAGGCTTCGTAATATAGCTTCAAATCCGGTAACCCGTAGCCACCTCTTTCTACAGTATCTATTAATATCTTGTGCTTTACTCTTGGTCTTTTACCCTTCCACAAAAATTTAGAAATTTCTTTTTGCCACTTGTTGATATTGCTGGTCTTTCCTGTAATTGGAATCGTTTGGAATAGAAAGAGTAGCTTCGGTAAAACTATCATTTTAATTACCGAAATGCGGCCCAGGAATGATAAATTTAACCTTGTCCATGTCTCCAACTGTCTTTTGATATCTTTCCAACAATTGGTATAATTATCTTCATATAAGTTAATATTCTTTGGTGTTATCCATAATCCTAAATACTTGATTTTGGGGTAGATTTTAATGTGTATTATTTGTTCTAATTCTGCTTTTTCATCTGGCGACATATTTTTAACTAATAGTTTTGTCTTGTTTAAATTCATTTTGAACCCCGCAACTTTACCGTAGCCATATATTATTTCCAACGCCTTTCTTAAACTCTGTTTTGGTTGCTCCGTAGTTATAATTAAATCGCCAGCAAATGCCCTCATTTTGTAACTTCTATTTCCCAGCATAATCCCTTTTATTTCTTTTTCTTCCCTAAGTTGTTGACATAAAACTTCCAATGTTAATATGAAAATTAAGGGGGATAGTGGGCGACCTTGTCTGACCCCTTTACTGATTTCACACTCCTGTGATAAATTTCCATTGATTATGATTTTAGCTTTTTGTTTTGATTATATTGCTTCAATCCCTTTTATATACTGTATACCAAAATCCATATGGTGTAATAGACCTTTCATAAATTTCCAGGATACCCTGTCGAAAGCTTTTTCTGCATCTATAGCCATTAAGACTGCCTTCTTTTCTATTCTTAAGTCTAAATACGCTAATAAGTTTATAATGTTTCTAGTGTTGCTATAAATGTGCCTCCCGGGCAAAAAGCCAGCTTGGTCATTGTGTATCATCATCTGGAAGCCTTTTTTTGAACTTTCGGCTAAAATATTTGCATATAATTTATAATCGTTCTTTAGAAGTGTGATAGGCCTATAGTTGTTAATAAGTAGATTGTCCGTTCCCTGTTTTGGAATTAATGCAATAAGGTTGTCTTTCCAAGAATCCGGCATGGTTCCGTCTTTTAAGATGTTGTTCATGATACTTCTTAATGGGTCAGACAGTAAGTCCTCCATTTTTTTATAATATATTGCCGGTAGGCCGTCTGGCCCTGGTGCCTTTCCTATCTTTGCTTCCTTAATTGCTCTTTGAATTTCGTACGATGTAATAGGGGCATTCAACAGTTCTTTTTGTTCTTTAGTAAGTTTCGGAAGACAGTTCTGTTCTAAATGTTCTTTAACTTCTTCTGTTGTTTCATTTCCTTCCTTATAGATTTCTCTAAAGAATTCGAGAAATCGTTTCTCTATTTCTTTACGGTTGTTTATTATTTTGCCTTTGCACTTAACTCTATTTATATGCCTTTCTGCCTCTCTCTTCTTTAATCATCAGCATCAACCTTTTATTCGACCGTCAGTCAGAAAAAAAGTACATTTGTCAATACGCAGTTAAAAACTCCAGGAAATTTTTAGAACTTAGCCAACACTAAAATGGGCTAAACAGATAGCCCCATATCAATACAGTCAATTATAATCTTGCGACGCTTAAAAGCTAAAAAAAGAAATTTGGCCACCAAGGAAGGTATAGCTCTAGTGACGTTATTCAGCAAGTGTAAAACCTGGTTTTCTCCGGATAGGAAGCTAGATTGACATAGAAGTGGGTTTATAAAATTATGTCTAAGCTCTGTATAAGAAGGGCAAGTCAAGAGAATGTGTTCGGTGGACTCAACCACACCCATGGCGCAATGACAGGTTCTCTGGGCGTATGGTACTCCCCTGTACCTTCCCCACAATATCGCAGAGTCAAGGACATTTAATCTAGCCGCTGTAAGAAGTCTACGGTATTCCACATAGTGAATTTCTGCAAGGTAGGGGGCTGGTATGGTCCGATAAATCTGGTCCCCTAGGAACATCCCTGGTTTTACCTGGCCTATGTCCTCTTGTCTGGCAATGTCACTCAGTCTCCGGGAGATCACAGCTCTAGCTTGATTGTACGTCATAGACTCAAAGTAAAGGTGAGACAATCCGCAGGATTGAACCTCGTTAGTGACCTCCCTTTCCCACGATGATTGGAAATCGTCCCTCAATATCAAGGGGGCAATACCCACTGGTTTAAAACAAAGCTTGAGCCATGGCCAGAGCTTCGTCTTCAAGGCCACATGCCGTAGAGCTTGCCAGCCGACTTCTAATCTCATAACCGCATCCGCTACCGAGGGGGGAATCCTAAGGATGGCTCTAAGGAATCGCGTTTGGATAGAATCCAATTTCAAAAAATCCCTACGGGAGCCTAAAGAGATGCCCACCAAAAGAAGGGGGAGGACTTGTCAGTGTTTGTAAAAAGCAAAAAAAGTTAGAAAGGGTTCTGACCTCCCTTTGTCTCCTCAGCCTGGTCCTCGGACCCTTGTTGGCACAAAAGAGTCCACGAGAATATCCTTGCAGAGTTTTATTCTTAAAAGTCCTTGTGCAAAACACGACTGAATAACTATACACACCAGCACCAACCAATCCAAACACCAGCCACAGCCCAAACTAACATTTCTCACTTATATATACAACTCGGTGCAGACCGCTGAGTCATGCTGACCCAGCTTTATTCGCATTAAAGAAACAGCGGCCATTTTAGCCGTGACACCCCTTCTGTTTCTTAAATGTGAAAAACCCCAACAGGAACAATACATACATACAATATGTTATATCCACAAACCCAGTTTTGTCATCAATTCATTATGACATGTTGCTGGCAAAGGCTTGGTAAACAAATCAGCAATATTATCTTGTGATTGACAATACTCCAGTTTGAGTACCCCATTCTGTACACAATCTCTCACATTCACATGACGGATAGCAATATGTTTTGATGCGGATTTCATTCTTTCTGAGCCCGCTAATGCAAGGCACGATTGGCTATCTTCATACACTTGGATAGGCAAATCTACTTTACAATCTAGATCTTTCAGTATCTGTATAAACCACATGATTTCATTGCATGCTAGCGACAGGCTCCCATATTCTGCCTCACAGGATGAGGTCGCAACAAATCCTTGTTTCTTTGACCTCCATCCAATTATGGAATTGGCAAACATCATAACCATTCCACTTGTAGATTTTCTAGTAGCTACACAGCTTCCCCAGTCCGCATCAACAAATACTTCTAGTTTTTCATCTTGTGTACTAGATATCTTTAAACATACTGTCAGCGCTGCCTCAGGTCCTAGCTCACAGAGGACCAACGCCAGTTGCTCTTTTTAAACAAAAGTCTTTATTGTGGTTCATTGTTGGTTTACTGCTGGTGCTGCAGTTTCGCAAAGTAGGCAGCAATGATTTTATTGGGTGGCTGAGGGGGAGAGAGAAACCGAGACAAAAGACTTATGAGTCCAGGAATGCATTGGAGGAAGCAACATAGCAAAATCAATATACATGTTATAATAATGGCATATTGAAAGAGATTACGAAGCCAATTCAGGTTTGGCAACCAGCCACTGAGCCACTGGGTGAATGAGTCCCACAGGCCAGAAAGTCCAACGTCCTGTTTAATGTGGTGTGTAAGATTTTGCAAATGAGAGATTTGCTTTTGGGTGGCTTTGGAATTATCAGTAATATTAAAACAACACATGTCGTCCACTTGTTCACAGCCGTAATGATGAAGCGTCAATAGATAATCGATAGCAGCGCGGTTCTGCAGAAGACCATGCTGGAGTTCACTCTGCTCTTTATTTAGAAGATGAAGCGCTTGAGAAGTAAAATTCAGGGCTTTTGCTGCAGAACAAGCTAAAGAGTTAATGTTCCTACTATTGCGTACAGCCAATCCAGGGACTCCTAGGAGAGAAACAGCTAAAGAGATATATTCAGACCTACTGGGAAGAGAAATTGAATCGTCACAATCGTTAGTCAATGCAATAGAGCGGCGATATCGAGAGCGGGTCAAATGATGTTTTTTGGGTAATACGATGGACAAACTGCTTAAGCAGCAGGGTGTGCCATGGCTGATGTTTGCTGGAATGTAATTAAATGTATAGCCAGGACACGTCCAGAACCACCCAGCAGGTAGTTCTTTGTATTTATATACATAAGAAATATTGACATAATTAGAGCACTGGAAATTATCCTTGCCCATTTCCACACAGTTGGATTTTGTGCAATTGTCCATACGGGCACAGGTGACATTAAAAGAAGCCACGTATGGGGTCAACAAATCAATGGCCAAAGGTGGGCGTCGGCGCACTTGGTTACCCCAGTTGTGGTAACCGGAATAACCAAGGGTGAGGAGAGAATCGTTTTGGGGCAGGGATGGGAAAAACCAGGTATCATTTTGTATGTCAAAAGGGTCATGGCAAACAGGGATAAGGCAGGAGCCAAGGATTTCACCTATTGATACCTGTTGGGTTAGGCAAAAGGAATAAATATTGAGGGTCTTTGCAAAAGATTCCCACACATTTGTTGGTGTGGAGTTACCGCTATTAAGAGCGGAAGCAGAAAGAGGCAAAAACAAAACGCTGAAAATGAGCACTAAAGCAAGTAGCTTTCCCCCCATTATGGGCCATTGTTCTATCCATACCCGGGTGGTTGATTTCCAGTGGAGGGGGAGTGCAAGCTTACTCATTTAATTGAATGGTAGCTTGTAACTGTTGTAGTAAGTCTCTGCCCCACAGATTGAGATGGATTTTTAACACACAGGGCTGGATATATGCAATGGTTTCAGAGCTATCAGGCAGAGAAACAGGCAGCCACTGTACGCTTTGGGAAGAGGTTTGAGGTCCACCTACACCCCAAACTGCAGAGGCAGACTCAAGGGGCCACGTGGGGTCCCAGCAACTACTGGAAATTACAGAAATGTCCGTGCCTGTGTCAATCAAGCCTTCCAGAACCTTGCCATTTATCTTGTACTTACGAAGAAGTTTCTGATGACCAATCCGCTGGATTACAGCTAACAGCTGTGGAGAAAAAGGAGAGAGCTCGTGCAAATTACTATCAATAATAGAAACAGTAGGGTGAGAAGGGAGCACCACCAAATGCGCCCAGGACTCACCCTTCTTTAACTGCATGGGCATGTGGCTCCAAAGTTGAACCATTATTGTGCCCACATAGTCAGGATCCAGAACTCCTGGAATAACCTGGATTCCTTCTTTTGCCGCAGAAAATTTGGGTAAAATTAAACCTGCGACTTTAGGAGGTAGTGGGCCCGCCAATTGGGTGGGCATAAGCACAATTTCACCAGGTAAAACAGTGTCTTTGGTTTCTTGATTAATTAAGTTGATGGTAAAATCAGAGCGTGTATCCTTTGAGATGGTTTTAATAGTGGAGACTAACGGCGGAGGGCTCCCTATTTGTCTGGGCCCCTAAGGAGTTTCCCGAACTCCTGCACTGATTTGCCCAATGGTAGCCTTTACCGCACTTCGGGCATTTCTTGGAAGGCTTAGCCTTATTGGCATCACCATTCCTGTTTGCACCCCCGCCAGGGGCTCTGCATTGTTTAGCAAAATGACCTGGGCGCTTGCAGTTGAAGCAGTTCCCAGTGGGCTTGTTGCCAGCCTGGATGGCACCAGCAAGCAAGGACATCGCATGACTCTGGTTTCCAACATCTGCACGGGCTTGAATCATATCGGCCAGGTCATATTTAGGGCGATGTATGATCGACTGCAAAGCCCTTTTGCAGTCAGTACTTGCATTTTCGAAAGCCATTTTTTTCATCAATTCATTTTGAGCTGTAGCGTCATCAATCTGCCTAGTGACTGATTCTTTCAATCTATCTATAAATTGATGGTAGGGCTCCGAATGTTGTTGCTTAACAAAGGAGCTAAGTGGTTGTCCTGAGACAGGGACTTTGCGAAAGGCACGTTGCACACAGGTCGCGGTGCGACTAAAATGTAAAGGTGTTAATTGCGCTTGGGCTGGTATATTACCATACGGACCAGCACCAAAGAGTTGGTTGGCTGAATGCTGTGGATCAGCCAGGGCTACTGCGCAATGCTTAAATTCACTTTCAAAAACTACATACCAAGCCAGGGATAACAGCATGCGCATCAGATCTTTCCAATCTTGAGGTAGGATTGTATAACCAGTTGCTATTCCCTCCAGCATTCCTGTCACATAAGTGGATTTTAGGCCGGAATCAGTAATGGCTTTCCTTAATTCTCTCAGAATAGAATAAGGAAGCGTCTCATACATAATTTGTTGTTGCGCAGTGCCAGGGTTAGTATAAGAAATAGGGAAAGCAGACGGCAGTTCCCCGGCCCACCCTGCCTCCTCCTCCAAGGAAAGAATTCCTTCCTGTCTAGCTTGAAAAAGTGCAGCACGCACGGCTCCTGTAGGAGCAGGCGAAGGAGGGAGGGTAGGGGGGATGTGGGGATGTGGGCTGAGGCGAAGGGGGGGGGGTTAGAGAAGAAGAGTTTGGATTTGATATCCCGCTTTATCACTACCCGAAGGAGTCTCAAAGCGGCTAACATTCTCCTTTCCCTTCCTCCCCCACAACAAACACTCTGTGAGGTGAGTGAGGCTGAGAGACTTCCGAGAAGTGTGACTAGCCCAAGGTCACCCAGCAGCTGCATGTGGAGGAGCGGAGACACGAACCCGGTTCCCCAGGTTACGAGTCCACCGCTCTTAACCACTACACCACACAGAAAGTTGCGATGGAGGCAAAAGCTTTGGGTAAGGAGGTAGATTGTCTGTTGCGGCTAAAAGGGCAGGTGGCAGGGCAGTTGGTGGGGAATTGTCTGGTGCGGGTGCCGACGGAGACGCCTGGGTACCTAATCTAGCGACGGCATCCGCACACTTCTGCCAAGTGAGCAGACAATGAATGCCAAGTCTCCATCCCCAAGGACCCTATTTCTGGGTACCAGGGGCACTCGCAAGCAATATGACATAACAATCGTTCAATTTCTTTCAAGGAAATATGCACACCTGCTACTCTCTGTCTGACTAAATGAAACAGTTCTTTAGCATGCTCTTTTTGGGACTTTGTAAGCTCCCCCCCCCCCATACTCACGGTGTAGCGTGCTGAGACTTTTCCAGTCGAGTGAAGTATGAGGCTGCGTAAAGGGATCTGGCACGTCGAGGGTCACCAGATGTTGGGTTGAAATGAACGACAGACGAGTAGGTAGGTGTCATACGGGAGGCGTCTCTCGAGCAAGGCTTGGAGACTCCCTTTTATTGGATATTATACAGCGTTTGCCACGTGTGTGCTTGTTGCTGATTGTTTAACATAAGTACAAAGCAAGGGTTCCATATAAGACATTAATTATTCATTCTTCATTTCATTTTATTGCATTAGCCGTGTGGCCATAGCATGATATACATTGAAATAACAACATAAAATGGGGGTGGGGAGGTAAAGGTAGATATCATCCTCGGCGATTACTTAAAGAAAGAAAAAAAAAACTGCTGAGGCTGGAGGAGGACCATTAAAGGGTCCTTCAGCTCCTCAGATATGTCCTAACTCGATTGTCCTTGTGCAATAAGGCTACTTGGAACTTCGTTCGGTTGTGCGGCGTATCGACTGCAGCTGTGATGTTAAGGAAGAAGTTAGTGCCGCTTTCCTCTTCATCACACTAAGCAGGAAGTTAGCTGTCATCTCGGTAATCCAACAATCAGAATCCTGCAAAAGGAGGGACACTATCCAAGGCTGGATTGGGAGATGAAGCTTATTCATGAGGGGAGTTAAAAACCGAGATCTTTCAACTGTCCAGTTGGGACAGAAGAGCATTACATGTTCCATTGTCTCCAGGGTCGTGTCATTACAGGTGCATGTTCTATTTGCGATTGGGAACTCTGGAATAATGACCCGACAGAACTGCTGTAGGAAAACAGTTGAGACGGGCACAGGTAAAGGCCCTACGCTTAGCCTCCGAGGAAATTGTGAAGCAGTATAGAGGGATCCCTTCAGGGGGTGGAATAGCTAGGGCTAGGCCTGAACACGGTCCTCTTGCATAGGAGGCTGTGTTAGAGAAGTCAAGTTGCTGTAGTTTCTTTTTGATTAGAGGTAGGGCCGCCGGGCTGATACACTCTAAGTTAAGAACAGTTTTACAATTCAAATTGAGAAGAGAGCGGAATTTGAGGTTAATTGTAGTTTTCCAAGGGGAATTATGAATGTCTCTTAGGATCAGATTGGAAAAAACCACCTCTAATTCGAGCATCCGATGCTAATAGGTGGAAGCAGTAGGAAATGGCTCAACTCCATGCTCTTTTAACAATTGAGGGCTGGGCGAACTCGAGTCGTAGGGCTGCACCTGAGACACATCTTGGGACGCCGGAAAGAGATCTCAGAAACATATGACGAGGGCGATCCAAGTTACCTGATATTGCTGTAGTCCATACTTCGCATCCATATAATAATTTAGGGACAACTTTGGCATTAAATATTTGAATTGCTGCTGGAAGATGTTTGCTGCCCTTCTGGTGGTAAAATCGGACTATGGCGTTAGAGGTCGTAGTTGCAGCGAGAAAGGCAGATTGTAGATGGGTGGTCCAGGACAGATTATAAGTGAATATTATGCCTAGATATTTAAAGGCTTTTACCTTTTCTAAGTAGCCACCTGTGATCTTAAGCGGCTCCAACTTGAGTTTGCGGGAACGAGTGAAGTGGAGGACTTTCGATTTTTTATAATTAATGTTAAGAGCTTCCGCCTTACAATAGGCGATAAATGCATTAACTGCATTTGCTAGGTCCGCAGCTGTTCTGGATAAGATGACGGCATCATCAGCATAGAAAAGGGAAGCAACGGAGTGGCCTGCTAAGTGAGGAGGATACTTAGATGCTAGCTTCAAAGTGGAAATTGCATCGTGAAGATAGAGATTAAACAATAAAGGGGCCAAGAGACAACCTTGTCGGATGCCCTTGGCCGTTGGAAATGGAGTAGTGAGGGAGCCGTTGGGACCGCTTCGGATGCGGGCTGTGGTGTTTGAATAAAGGGAAATAATTAGGGAGAGGAGGTGCGGATCACTTCCCAGATGGGCAAGTTTGGACCATAATCTCTGCCTAGGACATTAATCATAGACAGGTTAAAGGTTGGGAAAAGGAACGCGGAGTTTACACAGGCATGGTTTCGGACTGCCCGTACCAGAGTGGTACGAAAAGGAATGTACAAGGAGGGGTAAGTACAGATTGATATGGTGTGAACTCAAGGTGAACAGAACGTACCAGGGTGATGAGGGAATGTCTTAGCATCAGCACGGTTTGTGCAGCATGAGCAGAACAAAGCTTAGAAGCAAGACTTCCCATCATGCCACAGTTATGTGCAGAAGCAATGCTTCCCATCATGCCATGGTCATGTGCAAAAACAATGCTTTCCTTCAACACCCGTTTTGGGTGGCCTGGCTATCTTAATTATGGGAAAATAAAGACGCATAGGAGTTTTTCAAATCATATAATAAGAAATGCTATATATAAGGTATGGGGGAAATACAAAAGATATTTGGAACAGAAAACCCCAAGATGGAACTCTCCACTAGAAGCAATCGCTGTTAAAAAAAGCAACAACATCAAAGAGAACTGGATAACGTATAACACAATATTAAGGGGGGGAGGAGGAGGGTCAACTAATATTGATAAGTTATGAGAAAATAAAAGATCACTTTTCTACTTGGCTAGATTACTTCCAGGTGAATAAAGTGTTCAGACAGGATAAGCAGATAGGTTTTGAAAAGGAGCCTTCAAGATTTGAAAGAGAACTACTGAATAGTAAAACCAAAATAATCGCAAAAATGTATAGACTTCTTTTAGACTACGAAGTAATGGATGAGGAGGTTAAGGCTTCAATCATAAAGTGGGCCCAAGATGTGGGCCATCCAATTATGCTAAAAGATGGGGGAAACTGATGGAATGTAAATTTCAAATTTACAGCCAGCTATAATATAAGAGAGAACATGATGAAAATGGCTCATAGGTGGTACCTCACTCCTTCCAGATGATCAAGAATGGATAAAAATTTGGCGAATGCTTGTTGGAGATGTGGAGGAAATAACGGTGACATGAGCCACATGTGGTGGATGTGTGAAAAGATTAAGATGTTTGGGGGGGGGGGATATACGATGAATTTAAAAAAAATGATGGGGATAACTTTTACAAAAAAACGGAGGCATTTCTATGAAGTATTTTAGATAAAGAGATCCCAAAAAATCTAAGAGAGGTATTCTTGTATGCAACCGCAGCAGCTCGTATACTTGTGGCCAAGGGATGGAAAGATCACGAGGCTCCAAAAATAACAGATTCGCGGACTTTCGGGTTAGTGCGCTTGGCTAATGGCGGATTGCCTCCGAGCTCCGGAGGGAATCGGCTTTGTGGAAGACGGGTCATGCCGCCGGGGCGACGCGGGGACTCTCAGAATCCACAGGCGCGGAAGCCTGTGGACGTGGTGACTCGGTGGGCACCATTCGCGCCCTCCCCGACCCACGAAGAAGCCTTTTTAAAGGCTTCGGAGCGGGCGACGGAGAGTGGCGTGGTGCTGTGAGTAGACCGCTTCTTCTACAGAGTGAAGCTGCGAGCCATGGCCGGAGAGCGCTGACTTCTTCCTTTGAACAATTGGACTGCAAAAGTAACAACCCGTTGAGGAGAGATAAAGAGTTTGACAGCTGTCAAACGAGCTGTCAAAATTAGAAAAATTTGCCTTCTGTTATTTCTGCTTGTTATTTCTGATACATTTGACTTTAAGTCATTGAAAATAAAGAAAAAATAAAAACAAAGTAACTAGACAAATTGGGAAATTTGTGGAAGGGAAATTGGGTCGACCTTAGAAAAGTATGTAAAGGATGTGTATTTTGGTTTAATTGAGGTTTACAAGTCAAATTTGGTTAATTAAGAAGAATTAAGTAAAATATTAATAAGATAAAAGTTAGAGATAAGAACTTGCTGAGTTAACTATTGAAGTGGGGATGCAGGAGGGGGAGGTGTGGGGAAGTCAGGGAAAGTGGTTAAGAAATTAGGGAATTGAAATTACATGTGTTTGTCTTTGTGTTTGTATGTCTGTGTTGTGTATTGTCTGTGTTTGTGTACATTGTGAAAATACAATAATTTTTTTTAAAAAAAACAACAAACAAAAATAACAGATTGGCAAATCAAATTACAGGAATTGGTGGAGACGGCTCAATTGACTAGCAAACTCAGAGGAATCTCAAAGCAAAAATTTGCAGAAAAATGCGATGGTTATACAAGATATGTTCAAAAATACAATAATAGTTTTGACTCCGTGCTAGCATTCGAGTGATAAAGGAACTAAAAGGAGGTGGACAACAATTAAGGATTTATTATGCTTTCAGAGTGTATTGGAAAATTTATATAGAAAGGATTATTGTTTTGTGTACATTCCATTGTAAGAATGGAAACAGGGCCAGAGCCACAGCCACAGCCTGAGTCTGAAACAGTCCTTGATAGAGTGCCAGAGCCAGAGCGAGACCCTGAATCAGTGCCAGAACCAAGCCCTCATTCAGAACCAGAGCCTGATAAAGAGCCAGAACCGGAACCAGAGCAACAGCCACAGCCTGAGTCTGAAACAGCCTTTGATAGAGAGCCAGAACCAGAGAATCAGAATCAGAATCAGAGTCAGAACCAGATCTTCGGTAAAGACGTGGTCTGGTCTTAGCGCAACTGCTCCTCCCACCTGCGATAACAGAGAGTGGGTGTTCCAATACGGAGCGAAGCCGCATGTCATGGCCGGAGAGCGCTGACTTCTTTCTTTGAACATTTGGACTTTAAAAGTAACAACCCGTGAGTAGTACAGAAATTGGAACTAAAAATCGTTTTTTCTGAATTTGGCACGATCGGGGGAGGTGCTAAAAGGAAGTCCGTCTCCCCTTCCTGTAGATAAATTAAAGCAAGAATTGATAACTAAGGTTGAGAGAACATCCTTCTCTTTACGGGATAAAAGCTATTAATTCCACGACTTGGCAATATAAGTAACTTTGCTGGAGGATAAGAACTGATTTTAAGAGCTGAAGTGCAACCCCCCGGGACCCGGGAGTGATCCGCGAGAGAGCCTGCTGAGGAGACATAAAGAGTTTGACAGCTGTCAAATTAGCTGTCAAAGTTGGAAAAGGAAAAAAAAATGGTTTCTGCTATCTTTGCTGGTTATTTTTGTTACAATTTGACTTTAAACTGTTGAAAATAAAGAAGAATAGAAACAAATTAACTTGAATGTTGGATTGGAGGTGGAAGGAATATTAAGTAACTAGAATCCCTCTAGAGGGGGTTCTGAGACATTACAATGGCTGCAGGTGGAAAAATACAGGCTGAGCTGGATAGAATGTTTTTTTCTCTTGGGAAAGTTACAAGGTCAGAGTGAAGCTTTGGCTACAAATGCTACAACTTTGAATTTAAAAGTAAACAAACTTGTTGAATGTGTCAAGGACTTGACTCAAGAAACCTATGCAGCTGAACAAGAAGAGATATGTGCTGTTTCAGAGGAGTGGGAAGGAGGAGCTGAAATGCCGCAGACGACAAAGGAGAGCCAGAGGCCTGCTAAGATAGATGCTAAGAAAAACAAGATTTGGATTATGAGAGCTTGGTTTGAATTAGAGAATGAAGAATGGAGGGATCTCCCTATGGGGAGATCTGAAGACCTATGGATTACAAATCTGATCAAGGCGAAAGTTGGAGCTTTGGGGACATTTGGGACATTTGGACTTAAAAGCAACAAGAAACAAGATTTGGGCTCCACTTTTGAACATGGAGGTCTGGTTGGAAGAAACATAGACCCTATAGGGACAGAGCTTCTCCGAGACCTGATGTCTAATATAAAGGACTACCAAAAAAACCGGCAGAGAGGGACTGAGAGAGATTTGAGGGCCTCGGACGTGAGATATCCAGGCTGATAGTTCATGGACTGATGGACATTTATTGGGGATCGAAACCGGGAAAGGGGGGGTGAGAGATTTAGAATCCAAAGGGTGAATAATTATATGTTGTTTTTCTGTTATTTTGTATTGCAATTAATATAAAAAATGGGAAATTCGTGGAAGGGAATTTGGATCGACCTTAGAAAAGGGTGTAAAGAATGAGTATTGTTGTTTAAATTGAGGTCTATAAGTTAAAATTGGTTAATTAAGATGAATTAAGTATAATAATAATAAGGTAAAAGTTGGGGACAAGAACTTGCTGAGCTAATTATTGGAATTGCAATACAAGAAGGTGAGGTGTGGGGAAGTCAGGGAAAGATGTTAAGAAAATAAGGATTTGAAACTATACTTGTTATTTGTGTTGTGTTTGTTTGTGTTTTTGTGTTTGTTTAAAACTTTAATAAAAATGTATTTTTTTAAAAAAATAAGAAGTATCATGAACAACATCTTAAAAGACGGAACCATGCCGGATTCTGGGAAATACAGCCTTATTGCATGAATTCCAAAACAGGGAACGGACAATCTACTTATTAACAACTATAGGCCTATCACACTTCTAAAGAACGGTTATAAATTATATGCAAATATTTTAGCCGAAAGATCAAAAAAAGGCTTCCAGATGATGATGATACACAATGACCAAGCTGGCTTTTTGCCCGGGAGGCACATTTATAGCAACACTAGAAACATTATAAACTTATCAGTGTATTTAGACTTAAGAATAGAAAAGAAGGCAGTCTTAATGGCTATAGATGCAGAAAAAGCTTTCGACAGGGTATCCTGGAAATTTATGAAAGGTCTATTACACCATGTGGATTTTGGTATACAGTATATAAAAGGGATTGAAGCAATATAATCAAAACAAAAAGCTAAAATCATAATCAATGGAAATTTATCACAGGAGTGTGAAATCAGTAAAGGGGTCAGACAAGGTCGCCCACTATCCCCCTTAATTTTCATATTAACATTGGAAGATTTATGTAAACAAATTAGGGAAGAAAAAGAAATAAAAGGGGTTATGCTGGGAAATAGAAGTTACAAAATGAGGGCATTTGCTGACGATTTAATTATAACTACGGAGCAACCAAAACAGAGTTTAAGAAAGGCGTTGGAAATAATATATGGCTACGGTAAAGTTGCGGGGTTCAAAATGAATTTAAACAAGACAAAACTATTAGTTAAAAATATGTCGCCAGATGAAAAAGCAGAATTAGAACAAATAATACACATTAAAATCTACCCCAAAATCAAGTATTTAGGATTATGGATAACACCAAAGAATATTAACTTATATGAAGATAATTATACCCATTGTTGGAAAGATATCAAAAGACAGTTGGAGACATGGACAAGGTTAAATTTATCATTCCTGGGCCGCATTTCGGTAATTAAAATGATAGTTTTACCGAAGCTACTCTTTCTATTCCAAACGATTCCAATTACAGGAAAGACCAGCAGTATCAACAAGTGGCAAAAAGAAATGTCTAAATTTTTGTGGAAGGGTAAAAGACCAAGAGTAAAGCACAAGATATTAATAGATACTGTAGAAAGAGGTGGCTACGGGTTACCGGATTTGAAGCTATATTACGAAGCCTCATGTCTTCTCTGGTTGAAAGATTGGTATTTATTAAAAAATTGGGATATTTTAGATCTAGAAGGTCATGACACCCTGTTGGGTTGAAATGAACAACAGACGAGTAGGTAGGTGTCATACGGGAGGCGTCTCTCGAGCAAGCCTCAGAGACTCCCTTTTATTGGATATTATACAGCGTTTCCCACGTGTGTGCTTGTTGCTGATTGGTTAACATAAGTACAAAGCAAGGGTTGTATATAAGACATTAATTATTGCGTATAAGACATTAATCATAGACAGGTTAAAGGTTGGGAAAAGGAACGCAGAGTTTACACAGGTATGGTTTCGGACTGCCCGTACCAGAGTGGTACGAAAAGGAATGTACAAGGAGGGGTAAGTACAGATTGATATTGTAATGGGAATTGGGGTTGCTCGTGCGTAAAGGATGCTGAAGTTCTAGGCAACGTTGCCTGGCTAAACCTTTCCCTGGCTGGACACCTCCACCTCCCAGAACCCCCCTCACCTCCGTCCCGTTCCTTTGGCCTAAATTCCTCCCTTCCCTCTGACGGCGATGCGGGAAATCCCCTGAAGGAGCTACCCCCATCCTCTGAAGATTCAAACATAGCTCTCCACCTGCTGCTATCTCTTCGTACCGGATCACCCTCCCAGTCCGATTCCTCACCCTCAGATTCCTCTCCTTCCTCCTTGTCGGAGGCCGGAAACCCCACAAACTCTTCTTCCTCATCTGTAGTGCCAAATTGCTCCTCCCAGAACCTCGCTACCGGTTTGGGCTTCCTTGGGAACCTGCTGTGAAACTCCCCCCTGAGATCCTCATCCCTGATGATCTCCGCAGGAACCCACGTGTTTTCCGACTCAGGTTCCCCCTCCCAAGCCACCAAATACTCCACTTCCCCTCCTCTCAATCTTGAATCAAGTATTTCCGTGGCTTGACTGCTGAGTTCCCTCTCCTCTATGCGTGGGTGAGTGGGGACCTCTCTCTCTCGCCCCGGAAATTCCAGCCCCTCCCTGTACAGAGAGTGTAGGGACCTATGGAACACCGGGTGTAGTTTCATACTGGTCGGCAACTTGAGCCGAAAGGCCACTGGATTGACCTGCTGCGTTACCTCAAAAGGTCCCAGCTGCCTGGGCCGCAATTTCTTGCACCCTCCCTTGAAAGGCAACCCCTGGGTTGACAACCACACCCGGTCCCCCACCCATATGGTTTCTCCTTCCCTGCGGTGCTTGTCTGCATGCCTCTTATACACTTCCTTGGCCCTTTCCAAGTTCATTTTAAGTTGTTGGTGTAAGGCTTCCATTTCTTCCATAAACTGCTGCGCTGCTGGCACACTCCACCTCTCCTCCCCACCCCCTGGGAAAGCCCTGGGATGACACCCGTAATTGGCCATGAACGGGCTCATCCCCGTGGACACGTGTTCCGCGTTATTGTACGCAAATTCTGCCAGCCCCAGTTTATCCACCCAGTCGTTCTGCCTCTCGCTGACATAGCAGCGTAGATATTGTTGGAGTATACTGTTCGCTCTTTCCGCTTGTCCGTTGGTCTCTGGGTGTCTGGCCGTCGAGAAGCTCACCTCGACTTCCAGCAAGAACCGGGAATTTCACCTCGACTTCCTCCAGAACCGGGAAGTAAATTGCTTCCCTCGGTCGGACAAAACCCTCAAGGGGGCGCCATGCAGTCTGAAGATGTGATCCACAAACAGCCTGGCAGTTTTCTCTGCCGTCACCGCATGCGAGCAAGCGATAAAATGGCGCATTTTTGTTAACAGGTCTACAACCACCATGACAGCTGTTTTCCCTCTCGATTTGGGCAAATCTGTCATAAAATCTATGGACACCACCTCCCATGGTTTTCCCGGTGTGGGTAAAGGTTCCAGTAGTCCCGCGGGCGCCGCCCTCTTCCCCTTTGCTCGCTGGCAGCAGTCACACCCTCGTACGTACTCCCGTACATCTTCCCTCACCCTTGGCCACCAGAACTGCCTGGTGACCAGCAACATGGTCTTGTGTTGACCGAAATGCCCCGCCGTCGGGTTATCATGGAGTTGTTTGAGTACCCTTCTCCTCAAGTTATCCCCTGGTACATATAGTGCTCCCCTGTAATATAGTACCCCATCTTTCTCCTCAAACCCCCCATGGTTTTCCCCCGTGCCTCTGAGTTCCCGGATTTTCGTTTGGGCGAACTCATCGTCCCTCGTCAGTCCTACTAGTTCTCGTGTCTCAACTAACACTCCCCCCCACACTCATCGGTTCTCGGGAATCACATGTCGTGCTTCTGGAGGTCCTTCTCCTTCCAGATACTCTGGCTTCCGGGAGAGGGCGTCTGCTCTGACGTTTTCCTCTCCCGGCACGTATCGAATCTCGAAGAAAAACTTGGAGAATTCTTGAGCCCACCGCACCTGTCGTTGGTTGAGTACTCGTGCAGTCCTCCAGTACTCTAGGTTCTTATGGTCCGTGCACACCTGGATCTTATGCTGCGCCTGTTAGGATATTTCCGTTCCACCTTAAAAGGGAGCAGGCTTTGTGAATAACAGAGTCTGCGCATGTCCTGTTCACAGGATGTTTATGTTCTGCTGTTCCTTTCGTTTTCGCAGTCGGTCGAAGACACTGACTCAGAACGGTCATGCTTTTCTTTGTTCTGTTCAACGCTAAATAAAGTCTGTAAAATATGCTCTTCTGTGGTGCAAGCTTTCTGCCTGTGTTTACTGCTGATAAACAGTGTGCACGAGCCCCGGAATGCAGCCTATCTATCTCTGAGGCTTCGTGTCACTAACTGCTGGATCTGCCTGACTACGGGAGATCGATGGACGTCCGGCAGCCCACTTGGGGCTATGATGGACTATATCTCCCTGGCAGTTTCCCAACAACAAGGTTTCGGGCCCAGATTCCCAGCACCTACAGGAGAGTAAAGCTGCAACAGACTGCGTTTAAGAGGTACGGGTGGAAAGCGAAAGAAAGGGATGCTTTTCTGTTTACCTCGGCAGGAGCCTTTGAACTCCGGAAGGCTTAATTGGCCTGGGAGCTGCGCCAAAGAGGCTTCGTGATTAATGGCTGCCAAGATAAGGAATCTCTGAAGTTATAAAGGCTCACGGCTCAAGCAAAAGCTGGAAATTGAGTTTTTCCAAGCTTATGAGGCAAATGATGAGTGTCCTAAGTTACATGGGCAGAATTATGAAACCTGGGCAAAATGGTGTGAAAGTTTGCTGCGTCAGTTTGGGGTGTGGCATACCATATCTGAGCCCCCTCCGGTTCCTCTGACAGAGAAATGGAAAGGCCAAAATTTGAAGGCGATAGACGTAATAGTCTTATCCGTATATCTTGAGGAAATTAAGATGCTTGCTGGCAACACCACTGCACATGGGATGTGGAATGCTTTGAAAGCTGCTCACCAGCCAGTCATCCCAGCCCAGAGTTTGACTGCATCGGAGGTCCTAGCTGTTTCCCAGAATGCGAGTGAATGCAGGGATGCTGAGGGCACCGGTTGCAAGCTGCAGGGGGAGCTGACCGTTACGTCATCCCAGACAGCATTCCAGCCTCCAGGGGGAGCCAAGGAGTCGGCAGCTGAGAGCTCTGTTTCTCGTGAGAACCAAGGTCATCGCCTTTGCAGAGGCCGGAAAGGCAAAGGTAAACAGAGGCAGACGCAGACGTCTGCAGATGGCCCGAAGCAGAGGGAGGGTGAAGAGCCCGCGCCAGGGAAAAACAAAGCGTTGTTTGCTGGCACTGCTTCACCAAAGGCTAAAGGCACGTCTGCTGGCCAGGAGCAGGGGGGCAAGCTGCAAAAGCCCACGCCGCTGGAAAACAAGGGTTTGCTTGCTGTAAAGACTGCTCCAACAGCCAAAGGCAGGTTTATTGTCGATTCAGGTGCGAGCCGCCACATCACGAAGGATCGCCACCTGTTTATCTCCTTCAAGCCTCAAGAAGGTGAGATCCACCTGGCTGATGGAAGGACGTTGCAAATTGCAGGAGAAGGGACTGTGAAACTTGCAAGTCTGCACACTACCATCAGTAATGTACTTTTTGTTCCAGGAGCTGCAAGCAACTTGCTCAGTGTTCCACAGCTTACTGGGCGTGGTTTTCAGATTTCCTTCAAGAGGAGCGTCTGTGTCATCAGTAAAGGCAAAGAGGACTATTTGCATGCAAAGTTTATGGATGGTTTGTTCCATATAACTTATGACGACACTGCTGTTGTATCTAATGCTGATTCTTGTTGTGTTGCACAAACTAACAAAGTTCTTCATGCAGGTTGCATTCACGATGCGCATCGAAGGTTTTGTCACCTCTCTTGGAAGGCACTGGCCAAGATGCCAGAGGTGGTTGAGGGTTTGAACATCAAACCCTGTAAGTTTCACATGAAATGTGTATCTTGTGCAGAGAACAAGGTGAAGGTTGCTCCAAAAGGCAAGGAGTCTAGCAGGCAAGCTTCCAAACCCTACCAGCTAGTGCATGCGGACCCGGTTGGGCCACTTGCGCCCTCTTTAGGAGGAGCAAGGTACTTCATGGTTCTGATTGATTCTTTTTCCAGGTACATTCATGTGTTTTTTGCTCGAACAGAAATCGCAAGCGTTTCCGAAGTTTAAGGCATTCTGTGCTTGGTTGGAGAATGTGCACGGTAAACGTATTGCCTGTTTGTTTACCGATCGGGGCGGGGAGTTTACTTCTCAGCAGTTTGAAGCTTTCCTGACATGTCAACGCCCAGATCACCATAGATGAATGGGCTTGCGGAGCGGGCAAATCAGACATTGCTGCAAGGAATGAAAACCTTGTTGCATGATGCCAATCTCCCTGATAAGTTTTGGGGGGAAGCTCTGGGGGATTTGGTTTACACCTTTAATCGCAGATTGTCATCACCCATTGGCTGTACCCCCTATGAGAAGATGTTTGGCAAGAAACCCAACATCAAACACATGAAAATCTTTGGTTCTGACATGTGGGTACACTCCCCACAAACCAACAAGCTTGGGAAGCGTGGGGCACATGGTTTGTTCATGGGGTACGAAAAAGGTGCATACAGGGCATGGATGACTAACTCTAAGTCCATTAAGTTCACAAGGAGTGTTGAGTACAATCCTAAGTGGGGGGAAAATGTGGGAATTTTCCAGAGTTACCCAGAGGAGGATGAAGGTGATGTCAAGCAAGCAGCTAAAGCTGAGGAAGGTGCTGAAGATGATGATGATGAGGATGATGATGATCAGAGTTCGGATTCCAGTTCAGTGGGCGGCGCTGCTGCTGCTGGTGTCAGTGACAGTGATGACACAGCAGACTACAAGAGCGCAAAGGCCTCAGTCAGACCATCTGATGCGTCTGACAATGAACTGGAAGAACCACTGTTCACCATTGGTCATTTTTCTCCTAAGAAAGAGGAGATGAGTCCAGAAGACTTGCGTCTAGTACGTAGGTCTGAAAGGGCGACCAAGGGCAGACCTCCCAAGAGGTATGCTGATGAGTTTGCTAAGATAGCAACTGCTGTTCTTAGTAGCTCAGAGAAGGTGTGGGAACCTTCAAGCTTCAAAGAGGTTCAGGAGTTAACCTCTAAAGATGCTGAGCCTTGGCTTAATGCCATGAAGGCTGAAGTTGATTCCTTGAACAGGAACCAAACTTGGGAACTGGTACCGGTAGTCCCAGGAATGAGACTGGTTGGCAGCAAATGGGTCTTCAAGGCCAAGACAGACCAGAATGGCAAGGTAGTCAGACACAAAGCCAGATTGGTTGCCAGAGGTTTTTCACAGGTACCAGGACAGGATTACCACGAGACCTACTCACCCACAGTCAAATATGAGAGCATTCGGCTGATGCTCAAGATCGCTGCGGAGGAGAAACTGCATGTTTCCCATCATGACATTAATACAGCTTTTTTGTACGGGATTTTGAACGAAGAGCTGTTCATGCTTCCACCTGATGGGGTGCAAATACAGAAGGGAATGGTCTGTAAACTGCGGAAATCCTTATATGGTCTCAAGCAGAGTGCCAGGTGTTGGAACACAAAACTCACTGAGACATTGCTTTCTCTAGGTTTTCACCAGGGCAAAGCTGATCCATGTGTGTTTGTCAAGGAGGAGGGGCAAAACAAACTGTATTGTTTATGTTTTGTTGATGATCTTCTGATGTTTTGGAAGAATCAGGCTTTTTATCAAAGCACCCTAGCTCAGCTGAAGGAGCACTTTGACATGAAGGATCTTGGTGAGGTATCCAACTATCTTTCTCTGCAGGTGGAGAAGGACCAAGCAGGTAATTTTCTGGTACACCAAACACAGAAAATTGCTGATGTGTTAACCAGGTTGAATTTGGTTGATGCAAACCCAGCAGACACACCGATGGTGACAGGTTACCGGGTAGACAGTACTGCTGAAGCGTTTTCTGACACAACGCTGTACAGATGCATTCTAGGCAAGCTGAATTTCATTGCCAGATGTTCAAGACCTGACATAGCTGTAAGCTGTAATCTTCTTAGCAGACATGCCAACAATCCTACGGTTCAGGATTGGAAAGCTCTGAAGCGCATAGCCCGCTATTTGAAAGGGACTATGCACTACAGACTGAGGTTCACCAGTCAAAAGACTGGAGGTCTTGAAATCTTTGCAGATGCAAGTTTTGGAAGTGACACCACGGATGGGACAAGCACTTCTGGAGTATGCTACATGTACAACCACTGCCTGTTTGACTGGTTGTGCAAGAAGCAGACAACAGTGAGCCTAAGTTCCTGTGAAGCAGAACTCAATGCTCTGTCATTTTCACTCATGGATTGTGAATGGTTGATGCAACTGTTTAAGGACATCAGAGTGTCTGTGAAATGTCCTGTACAAGTGTATCAAGACAATAGATCGTGTTTGGCTTTGCTGAACTCAGAGAGTTGCAAGCAAAGAACCAAGTACTTGCAGATTAAGCTACATCGTGCAAGGGAGTGTATTCAGAAAGGACTTATTCAGGTGTCCTACATGCCAGGAAATGAAATTCCTGCTGATCTGTTGTCTAAGGTTGTTAACAGAGAACAACTTAAGGTTTATGTACAAAGGTTGCAATTGGGTTGAACCACAGGTACTACAGGTTACACGGAAAGGGGGAGGATGTTAGGATATTTCCGTTCCACCTTAAAAGGGAGCAGGCTTTGTGAATAACAGAGTCTGCGCATGTCCTGTTCACAGAATGTTTATGTTCTGCTGTTCCTTTCGTTTTCGCAGTCGGTCGAAGACACTGACTCAGAACGGTCATGCTTTTCTTTGTTCTGTTCAACGCTAAATAAAGTCTGTAAAATATGCTCTTCTGCGGTGCAAGCTTTCTGCCTGTGTTTACTGCTGATAAACAGTGTGCACGAGCCCCGGAATGCAGCCTATCTATCTCTGAGGCTTCGTGTCGCTAACTGCTGGATCTGCCTGACTACGGGAGATCGATGGACGTCCGGCAGCCGGCTTGGGGCTATGATGGACTATATCTCCCTGGCAGTTTCCCAACAGCGCCCATAATTAACAAATGTCTCCAGCGCCTAAAGGCTTCATAAATAGCCAGCAGTTCTCGACCATACACTGTGTAGTTTTGCTCAGACTTGCTCAGCTTCCTCGAGAAGAATGCGCACGGCCTCCAGCTGGACTTGTCTCCCGGCTGAAGAAGCACCGCCCCTACTGCTCTGTCTGACGCGTCTGTCTCCAACCTCATTGGCTTTTGCAGATCCACGTGCAAGAACTGCTCTTCCAAAGCAAACGCCTTTTTTAGCCTTTCGAAAGATTGCTGTGCCTCTTCTGTCCAGATGAACTTCCTTTTGCTACTGAGACAATCGGTGATGGGTGCGGTTAAGTGGGCGAAGTTCTTGATGAACTTCCGATAGAAGTTCGCAAACCCCAGGAACCTCTGCAAGTCCTTCCAGGTCTTGGGGGCCTTCCATTCCAGCACCCCCTGCACCTTGCTTGGGTCCATAGCTAGGCCCTTGTCCGACAACCTGTATCCCAGGAACTCGACCTCTCGTGCGTGGAATTGGCACTTCTCCAATTTGACCCACAACTGGTGTTCCTGTAGCCTCTTTAGCACTTCCTGAATGTCCCGAACGTGTTGCTTCTCGTTGTCCGAATGGATTAACACGTCATCTAGAAAGGCCACGCAATTCTTGTATAGCAAGGATCCCAACACATGGTGCATGAAAGATTGAAAACAGGCGGAGCCTGATTGTAATCCAAAGGGCATAACGAGGTACTCAAAGGCTCCCAGAGGGGTGAACATGGTGGTTTTCCATTCATCCCCTTCCCTCATCCTAATCAAATTGTACGCCCCCTGAAGGTCCAGCTTGGTAAAGATCTTTCCCTTCCTCACCCGGGTTAAAATATCGTCAATCCTGGGCATTGGGAAGGTCACGGGTTCCGATACAAGGTTCAAGGACCTGAAATCTACGACCAATCTGGGCTGTTTAGTGTCCTTTTTGTCCACAAAGAACACCGGACTGCCTCCCACCGCCCTTGATTCCCTTATGAAGCCTCTTTTCAGGTTCTTGTCAATAAACTCCCACAACTCCTGCATCTCCTTGTCCGACATGGCGTACAATTTACCCACTGGCAGCTGAGCTCCTGGTAGTAGGTTGATTTGACAGTCGAAGGGCCTATGGGGGGGGTAGTTTATCCGCTTCCTTCTCGCTGAAAACATCCTGCAGGTCAGCGTATGGTGGTGGTACCTTCCCCTTTTCTCCCACTGCCATTCCTGCTACCTGGGCCATGGCTACCCTCGGGACTTCCCCACCGTGACAGTGTTCCAAACAGTGAGCTGACCCAAAGGTCACTGTCCGCTGGTGCCATGCCACCACTGGATCATGTAGCGCCAACCAGCTCATTCCCAGGATGACTGATGGTCCTGCCAGTCTGGCTACATGAAAGGCAAGGGTTTCTGTGTGTCTGGAGACCCTCATTCTCATGGGGGGAGTCTGGTGCGTCACTTCCCCTCCCAGGAGTTCCCTGCCATCAATGGTCGTTACTTGTAAGGGGCACTCTAGCGGCAGGAGGTGTAACTGGTGCTCCAGCGCGAAATCCTTGCTGAAAAAATTACAGGAACTGCCTGAGTCCAGCAGTGCCTTAACCTTGATTGGGTGCCCATTAGGGAGTTCTAGCACCACCTCTATGGCTATGGCTGCTTGGGGGGGTGGTCTGGCTTGGGCACTTTTACTGGTTGCTTGCCTGGCTGCTGTGCCCGCTGATCGGCAGCCAAGCGTTGGCGTTTCCCTGCTCCTTAGCGCCCTCCTCCTCACAGTCAGCAGCCCCCACCATTCCTTGCCATGCCTTCCTTTGAGGGCAGACCCTGGCAAAATGCCCTGGCTGTAGGCAGAGGAAACACTTCTTGGCTGTTTTTTCCTCTTTCCCCTCCTTCTTTCGTCCTTCGTTGGAGTTTGAAACCCCCCGCGCTCGTGCCCCCCCAATCTCCATTGGTTCCTCAGGCTGAGAAAGTGGCTCTGGTATTTCAGGAATGCGGTTGTCATGCCAACGCTCTCCTCTCCACTCCCGTCTCTCTTGCGCACGCGCTTCTTGCCGTACTCCAATCGCAAGCACAGCCTTAGTCAGCTGATCCATCGACTGAGGGCGGGGCGCGCGGGAAAGTTCGTCTTTCACTGAGGGGGATAAGCCTTCCTCAAACAGCATTTGCACTGGTTCCGAGCTCAGTTCCCACCCCAGTTTATGGATAAGCATCGCAAAACGCGACCAGTACTCTCTAACTGTCTGGCCCCCTTGTTTGCACGCCATTAGTTCCCTGCGTGTCACACTCTGCTCCACTCCACTTGCGAACATGGCGTCCATGTTTTTCAAAGATCCTTTAGGGCAGCATTCTGCATCGCCATTAATGGCCGGATCCATTCCCTAGCAGCGTCCTGAAGATGCCCGATGACGTAAGCAACTCTCCCCTCATCATCAGCAAAGTCATCATACTGCAGTTCCAGCGCGTACTGTACCTCCGTCCTTAATGCATTATAGTCTCGTGGGTTCCCCCCAAACTTGTGCAGTAGTCCCGGTACCTTCTTTGCGATGGGGGTGGGCCTTCCCCGGGCATCCTGAGTCCTCCATTCATCTAGCCGCGCCTCTAACACAGCAAGCTGCTTTTCCAAATCTCGGTTTCTCTCCTCCAGATTTGGCGCTGCCGCTGCTCCCTCTCCGGCGCCTGCTCCTCCGGTTTGACTCATGATGCTGCCTGTCCTGTTGTGGTGCGCGAGCAACGTCAGGGACTGACTGATTGCTGTAATGGGAATTGGGGTTGCTCGTGCGTAAAGGATGCTGAAGTTCTAGGCAACGTTGCCTGGCTAAACCTTTCCCTGGCTGGACAGCCCTTCCTCCGTGGCTGTGTCAGTCGCTGGCAGAATCCGTCAGTGGCCGTTTCCTGAATTTCTTCCAACATAAAAATTCCTTGACGCCCAATCTCCGCCTAGCCTCCCTGCGCGGAAGTTTTCTGCGCAAAGTAGGCGTAGCCAGCGGAGGTCCTGGACTCTCCCCGCTGGTCTCTGTGGAAGAGTGTGGGAGCCCTCTCTCCGAAGTCCTTCCCTGGTCCCCTTCCTCCCCGGTGTCACGCTGATAACCTTCCCCAGAGGGAGTGTTCTCTCTCCCTCTGCTGGTCCCTTCTCCTGCATGGTCGGGGAGCCTTACCTCCACTCTTGGCTCCGATGGCAGTTCCCTGACAGATATGGTGTGAACTCAAGGTGAACAGAACGTACCAGGGTAATGAGGGAATGTCTTAGCATCAGCACAGTTTGAGCAGCATGAGCAGAACAAAGCTTAGAAGCTAGACTTCCCATCATGCCACTGTTATGTGCAGAAGCAATGCTTCCCATCATGCCATGGTCATGTGCAAAAGCAATGCTTTCCTTCATCTCCCCCTTTCTTTTCTTATTTGCGAGGTGTTCTGGGTGAATAAGACAAAAATACTTCGGGATACGTGGTATGCCAGCGCATGCCCGAAATAAGTTCGCCACATCTCCCCTAATGTTTACTGCTGGTGCTGCAATTTCGCAAAGTAGGCAGCAATGATTTTATTGGGTGGCTGAGGGGGAGAGAGAAACCGAGACAAAAGACTTATGAGTCCAGGAATGCATTGGAGGAAGCAACATAGCAAAATCAATATACATATTATAATAATGGCATATTGAAAGAGATTACGAAGCCAATTCAGGTTTGGCAACCAGCCAGTGAGCCACTGGGTGAATGAGTCCCACAGGCCAGAAAGTCCAACGTCCTGTTTAATGTGGTGTGTAAGATTTTGCAAATGAAGAATGTTCGTTTTTTGAGACTTCCGGTTTGGGATCGCAAGCAGCAGGGAGCGTGGAGAAGCCGCTGAGAGCTTCTCCGAGCTTTACGGGGGCTTGGGGGCATCGCAAAGGCACTGCGACCACCAAAATCTCAAGGGGGGTACCCTTGAGGGATAAGCTATCCAGCAGCGTTGGAATGGCTCCGAAGTTTTTTCGGGTTTTTTTTTTAAAGGCTCGAGAACGACGGGACTGAGAAACGTGAATGGTAAGCTCTGCGGACCCCGTGTAGCAATGCCTCTAGCTCCTACTGGAAAAGCGACAAACCTCCGTAACTTTAAGAACAGAACTCTTTGTGTTTTTGGAGTAATTCTGTGTAAAAAGTTTTGGATTAAACACTAAGGGAGCTCTGGATGAGAAAAGATTTGATTGAGGAGCCCGACCTGTTTTTCAGAGTGAAAATGGCGCAGGATAATTAGTTGTAGAAGTGAAGAAAGGAAGCGGCTATTCACCCGCTGTAGAAAACAGAAAAGTGAAAGTCCTCAGCTATTTTTTAAGCGAGGCAAAGGGAACTAAAATAATATTGAAACAACTGAACAGACCTCTAGAAACTTTGTATTCCTTTTGGGGGAAGACATTAAAAATAAGAGAACAGAGTGGTTACAAAGAAACAAATATTCTTTTTAAACGCCAATATTGAAACATTAGGGGGAAAGAGGGAGAGGGAAGAAAGGACGAAAACAGAATAATGGCTTTAAAACAAAATAAACTTGGACATTAACCCACTCCCTCCTCCTCTTAAAAAAACCTTAGATTTTTTGTCTTTCTCCTTATCCTTGAATTGTTTGGAACTCTTCATGAACTGAACATACAGGGATACAGACTAATTTTTATTTGAATACCTACTTCTGCCTTTTGCATGACTGGACTTAAATTTGAATATCTCAGACTCTTAAAGGTTTGGAAATTTGGAATGGACTATTGAAGGACACATCTCTACTCATTTCTACCTATTTGTTGGATTGGATTTGATGCTTGGTTTTTCAGACCTCTGATTCTTTTATAAGTATAGCCCAATATTGGATTAAGCCAGCAAGTGGCTGAAGAAAAAAGAAGCTAGAAGTCAAGTAAATAATTTATCTCCCCCTTTTTTCACTACCTGGGGAGACCTGACTGTGTGGAGCATATCGTACTGTACATTAGGGATTAGACTTACTTCTTATTTTCCTGTTTATTCATATTTTCTTCCTCTACGAACTGCCTCGAGGTTCCCCGCTCCTTTCCTTGACCACAAAGATTTGGTTACTGAGACCAACCCTTAAACATGGATGCATCCTCCTGGTGAAATGGTGGAGTCGGTCTAAGTTGAATAAGTGGCCGAAGGTTAAACAGAAAGAAGGAAAGGGAGCCTTTAGATAAAACAAAATTTAGAAATATGTTAAATTGAAGCTGCTGCCTTTAATGTCAGTTTGGTGCTCTGTTTGTTGTTATATTTTTTCCTCTTCCTCTTTTTTTCAATTTTTTCCTCATTACAAAGGTATCCTTGTAAAACTGATAGATTATTATGGATCTTCCTATAGGGCCCTTATCGTTACACAACTAATAAGCCTTTAATAAGTCTATTATTGCAATAATTTGGAATAACTGGCATTAGCTGTGAAGTTATGTTAGAATCTATTTAGATTTGGAATCGATAGATTGTAAGTTTATCAACTGGGTCTTTAATTTTGGAAATTAACTGTTATCTGGGAACATATTGTTTGATAATTAATTAGACTGGGATTAGATTGTGCGCCCTCTAGGGGAGAGAACAAATATTACAAGGGATTTAATTAAACAATTAGAGGAGGATAAAATGTCGGGGGGAAATGGAAAAAAGATAGGAGGAACACCATCGGAAAGGAAAACATCTCGACAAGAAGAGATTAAGGATTTAGACATTTTGTGGCTAAAAATAAAAGAGGAGTTCAAACAGAGTGAAATACATATGGAGAAAAAACTAGGAGAGATGCATGAGATGATAGATAAGAAAATAGAGGGAGCAGTAGGAGAATTGTCAAGCAAAATCAAAGACTTGACAGCCCGGTCAAAGACTTTAGAAGAAACAAATAAAAAAATTCAAAAAGAAATGAAAGAACAGAGAAGGGAGACAGATAGGATAAAGGATGAGATAGGAGAACTTAACAGAACCCAAGATCAGACTTTGGATAATTTGGCATTGATTGAAATGAAACAAAAACAGTTAAATTTGAAATTTAGAGGAGTAGGAGAAGAAATAAATGAAAACATTAAAGAAAAAATGATCAAAGAATTAGCGAAGTGGTTAGAACTGAAAGAAGAAGAGGTGGCATATACGATGGAAAACGCGTTTAGAATAAAAACAAAGAACAAACAATCAAAACCAAAAAAAGTGTTAGGAGATTGTTTAGTCATTTTAAATTCAATAGAGATGAAAAATATGATATTAAAAACAAGCTACCAAAAGAGATTAATTATTGATGGCAGACCAATCATCATCTTTAAAGAGATACCAACTAGATTTCTGCGCAGAAGGGAAGGTTACAAACAGTTGGCAAGTGTCCTAAAAAAGAATAATATACAATATAGGTGGGAGTTCCCGGAAGGGATCTCCTTTTTTTATAAAGATAAAAGATTCAGGATTGCAGAGATTCAAAAGGTGAAGAAATTTCTGCGTAGATATGAGAGAGACTTAGGAAGAGTAGAGGAGAGACAAGAAGGGAAAAGTGAAGACCTAGAGGAGAAAAGAAAGAGAAATAAATTAACAAAAAATAAAGAAGATATAGCTAGAGAAGGAGAAGTAGAGGAAGAGGAAGAGGAAGAGAAGAAGAAGAGGAAGTGAACGGAGAAAACAAAACCACTCGAATTTAAATTATTAGCTGTTGATAAACGGGAAAACAGTCAGTATAATGAACTTGAAAGTTTTGTCGTGGAATGTGAATGGTCTGAATGAAAAAACTAAAAGGAATAAAATAGTAAATGTGTTGAAAAGAAAGAACTTAGATCTAATCTGTCTACAGGAGACACACGTAACTAAAAAGCACAAACATATTTTGATACACAAAAAATTGGGGGCTGAATTTACAAATTGTATAGCGGAAAAGAAAAGAGGGGTAGTGATATATGTGAAAGAAAAATGGAAACCCCAAATGATTTGTAAAGATGATGAAGGAAGGATTTTGGGAGTACAAATCAATTTCCAGGGGGGGGGGGAAATATAATGTGATAAATATATACGCCCCAAATCTGAACAAATCAGAATTCTTTAAAAAACTAGACCAAATTTTATTAGGGTTAGAATGTAACAAGACGATACTACTAGGAGACTTTAATGGAGTACCGAATCCAGAATTAGATAGGCAATCAGAAAGGGGGAAAAATACTCAAGGGAAACTGCCAGGATCCTTTAATAATTTGAAAGAATGCCTAGATATAATAGACATTTGGAGATACAAACATGCTTTAGAGAAACAATTCACCTTTTTCTCAGACCCACATAAGAGTTGGGGTAGAATTGATCAAATTTGGGTCTCGAGGGAGCTTTAATTGAGAACCATAAAGTGTGAAATTCAACCTAGAACTCTCTCGGATCATAATTCGGTAGTTCTGGAACTAAAAGGCAAACCACAAGGCGGGTTCAGATGGAGATTAAACGAATATTTACTGGAAAATGATGAAGTGATTGAAAAAGCTAAAACTACTTTAAAAGATTATTTTGACCTGAACCTTAATACAGAAACAGGTATGGACATAGTCTGGGACGCCAGTAAGGCGGTCCTAAGAGGGTTTTTTATCCAACAAAACAGTTACAGGAGGAAGGTAAGAGAACAGAAGAAGGAGGAAATTCTAACACAGCTAAGAGAGTGTGAGAAAAAATTAACAATAAATCCAAAAGATGAACAAAACATTCAAATAATAAAAATGCTGCAATCTCAATATTCAATGTTAACAAGCCAAGAAATTGAGTGGAAAATAAAAATAATGAGACAAAAATATTTTGAGTCAGCTAATAAAACGGGTAAATTATTAGCCTGGCAACTGCGAAAAAGACAGAAACAGAACGTGATAAATAAAATAAAAGTAGATGAGCATTTGATAGAAGATCCAAAAAAAATTAAGGAGAATTTCCTCAAATTCTATGAGAGGCTGTATAAAAAAGAAAAAGAAGAAATAACCCAAATAGAAAAATATTTAGAAGACTACAGCGGGAGGACCATAACAGAGGAAGAAAGAACTCAATTAAATAACCCCATAAAAGTAGAAGAGATCCAAAATGCGATAAAGAAGATGAGAATAGGGAAAGCCCCAGGACCAGATGGACTGTCAACTAAATACTAGAAAGTACTAGAAAGCCAACTAACGCCAGTGCTATGCGACATTATGAATAACATCTTAAGAGGAGGAAGGATACCAGAGACATGGAAAGAGGCTTACATCACGATGATCCCTAAACCTGATACGGATAAGTTGAACATTAAAAATTATAGACCAATATCACTTTTAAATAACGACTACAAAATCTTTGCGGAGGTGATGGCAAGTAGACTCAAAAAATGTTTGGTAAACATAATACATAAGGATCAAGCAGGATTTCTTCCAAATAGATTTCTTAAAGATAACGTAAGGCATACCATAAACATCATTGAGTACTTGGAGTGCAAGAGTGAGATACCCGCAGCGCTAATTTTTATAGACGCTGAAAAGGCATTTGACAACGTTTCTTGGAAGTTCCTTCTGAAGAGTATGGAGAAAGCAGGGCTAAGGGGCGAGTTTATGGACGGAATAAAAGCAATATATTCGAATCAATCTGCAAAATTGATTATAAATAATAACCTAACAAATTCCTTTAAAATTGAAAAAGGAACAAGACAGGGATGTCCTTTATCCCCGCTGTTATTTATCATGGCATTAGAGATAATCACGAATAAAATAAGAGTAACATCAGAGATCCGAGGGATCAAAATAGGAACAAAAGAATTTAAACTCAAAGCGTATGCGGATGATTTAATGTTATCTCTGGAAAACCCGCAGAAAAGCGTTGGCGTAGCTTTAGAGATGTTAGAAGAATTCGGAAAACTATCTGGATTTAAACTGAACAAATTAAAGACAAAAATGTTGACCAAAAATATGAGAAAAGAGGAAAGTGAAAGATTGGAGGTGCAGCATGGCATTAAGGTGGCAAAAAAATAAGATATCTGGGAATCTGGTTAACCACAAAAAATATAAACCTAATCCAGGATAATTACTTTGCAACATGGAAGGAGATTAAGAAAGACCTAGAAATGTGGAACAGAGTGAAGCTCTCGTGGAGGGGAAGAATGGCGGCGATAAAAATGAACTTACTTCCAAAAATGCTGTTCCTGTTTCAAAACATCCCAGTGATTAGAGGTTCTAAAATATTTACGGAATGGCAAAGAACCCTTTCGAAATTTATATGGCAGGGCAAAAGACCAAGAATTAGTTTTAAAATCCTTACGGACCGGAAAGAAAGAGGGGGCTTCTCGGTACCTGATTTAAAACTATATTATGAGGCTGCTAGCCTTTGCTGGATTAAAGATTGGATTAATCTAAAAAATACCGATTTGTTGGACCTAGAGGGTTTCGACAACAGGTTCGGCTGGCATGCCTATTTATGGCAAAATAAAGGAAAGGTACATAAAGGTTTCTCAAATCATATTATAAGAGGGCCCCTTTACGAGGTGTGGGAGAGGAATAAAAAACTCCTAGAATGGAAAACACCCTGGTGGTTATCGACAATGGACATTCTATTAATAAAAAAAATAAATATGGAGGGAGAAAGGTTAACTTATGAAGACCTATTAATAAGATCAGAAAGCGGTTGGAAGTTGAGAACTTATGAGGAGTTGAAAGATAAATTAACTAGCTGGATGCAATTCCATCAAATAAATGCAGTATGGATGGAGGATAAAAAAATAGGGACGAAAAGAAATCCAAGTTCCAGATAGAGATAATTGAAGGAAAATCCAAATTATTATCCAAAATGTATAACATATTATTAGAGTGGGATACCAAAGATGAAGAAATAAAGGGGGTAATGACAAGGTGGGCAATGGATCTGGGATATAATATAGAGTATGATAAATGGCTGAAAATATGGACTTGTGGAATGAAATTTACGGCATGTGTAACACTCAGGGAAAATTTAGAAAAGATGATGTATAGGTGGTACATCACACCAGCAAAGCTAAGGAAAATGTATAAAACAGGAAATAAGAACTGCTGGAAGTGTAAAACTAAAGAGGGCAATTTTTTCCACATGTGGTGGACATGCGACAAAATGAAGAAATATTGGGAAGATATCTATAATGAGTTAAAAAAAATATTTAAATACACATTCCCTAAAAGACCAGAAGCATTCCTACTAGGAATAATCGGGGACGAAATTAAAAAAGAAGGTAAGACACTATTTCAGTACGCTACAACCGCCGCCAGATTATTAATCGCCCAAAATTGGAAAAACCGAAATACCCCTTCAATTAGAGACTGGCAAACAAAATTATTTGAATTTGTTGAACTTGCGAAATTGACACAAAAAATCAGAAACCAAAAAAATACAAAGTTTATTGACGATGGAACAAATTTATGATATATATCGAAGGGAATTATGGGAACATAAAAACTATAGCAGGTTTGATATAAATCCTACGATGTGCAAATCATTAACATTTACTAGCTGCAGGGAAAACAAACTATGTATATTAAGAAGCCTGAAAACGGGAGGGATGGAAGTCGCTAGGGCATAGAAGAATGATCTAAGCTTTTAAAGATATAATGAGATAAATGTGAAAAGATTTAACTGTAACGGTAACGGGTAACACCTTTATGTTATGTTTAGATGTTGGTTATTTTCTTTTATTTTTTGTAATTGTTGATTAGTTTTCTTTTTTTCTGGATATCTACATGAAACTTAATAAAAAGAGATTTTTTTATTAAAAAAAGATTTTGCAAATGAGAGATTTGCTTTTGGATGGCTTTGGAATTACCGTATTTTTCGCTCCATAGGACGCACTTTTTCCCCTCCAAAAATGAAGGGAAAATGTGTGTGCGTCCTATGGAGCGAATGCAGGATCCTCGGCTTCGCCGCGAGGCGCCTGACCTGGAAGCCGGAGGAGGAACAGAAGGGACTCCTTCTGTTCCTTCTCCAGCTTCGCTGAAGGGCGCCAAGCCTTCTCCCTCTCTGCGCAGCACCTCTCCTGTGAAGGAGAGGCGCTGCGCAGAGAGAGAGAGAAGGCGCAGAGCCCCTTGAGCGGCGCGCCTGCCATGCGAAGCCGGAGGAGGAACAGAAGGGACTCCTTCTGTTCCTCCTCCCGCTTCGCAGCGACGCGCCTGTCCAGCGAAGCCCGAGGAGGAACAGAAGGGTCTCCTTCTATTCCTTCTCCAGCTTCGCTGATGGGCGCTGCGCCTTCTCCCTCTCTGCACAGCGCCTCTCCTGTGAAGGAGAGGCGCTGAGCAGAGAGAGAGAGAGAGAGAAGGCGCAGCGCCCTTGAGCGGCGCGCCTGTCATGCGAAGCCGGAGGAGGAACAGAAGGGTCTCCTGTTCCTTCTCCCGCTTCGCAGCGACGCGCCTTTCCAGCGAAGCCGGAGGAGGAACAGAAGGGTCTCCTTCTATTCCTTCTCCAGCTTCGCTGAAGGGTGCTACGCCTTCTCCCTCTCTGCGCAGCACCTCTCCTGTGAAGGAGAGGTGCTGCGCAGAGAGGGAGAAGGCGCAGCGCCCCTTGAGCGGCGCGCCTGTCCAGCAAAGCCCGAGGAGGAACAGAAGGGTCTCCTTCTGTTCCTTCTCCAGCTTCGCTGATGGGCGCTGTGCCTTCTCCCTCTCTGCGCAGCGCCTCTCCTTCACAGGAGAGGTGCTGCGCAGAGAGAGAGAGAGAGAGAGAGAGAGAGAGAGAGAGAGAGAGAGCACAGCGCCCCTTCGGCGACGCGCCTGTCATGCGAAGCCGGAGGAGGAACAGAAGGGTCTCCTTCTGTTCCTTCTCCCGCTTTGCAGTGACGCGCCTTTCCAGCGAAGCCCGAGGAGGAACAGAAGGGTCTCCTTCTGTTCCTTCTCCAGCTTCGCTGATGGGCGCTGTGCCTTCTCCCTCTCTGCGCAGCGCCTCTCCTGTGAAGGAGAGGCGCTGAGCAGAGAGAGAGAGAGAGAAGGCGCAGCGCCCTTCAGCCGCGCGCCTGTCATGCGAAGCCGGAGGGGACACAGAAGGGTCTCCTGTTCCTTCTCCCGCTTCGCAGCGACACGCCTTTCCAGCGAAGCCGGAGGAGGAACAGAAGGGTCTCCTGTTCCTTCTCCCGCTTCGCAGCGACGCGCCTTTCCAGCGAAGCCGGAGGAGGAACAGAAGGGTCTCCTTCTATTCCTTCTCCAGCTTCGCTGAAGGGTGCTACGCCTTCTCCCTCTCTGCGCAGCGTCTCTCCTGTGAAGGAGAGGTGCTGCGCAGAGAGGGAGAAGGCGCAGCGCCCCTTGAGCGGCGCGCCTGTCCAGCGAAGCCCGAGGAGGAACAGAAGGGTCTCCTTCTGTTCCTCCTCCCGCTTCGCAGTGACGCGCCTTTCCAGCGAAGCCCGAGGAGGAACAGAAGGGTCTCCTTCTGTTCCATCTCCCGCTTCGCAGTGACGCGCCTTTCCAGCGAAGCCCGAGGAGGAACAGAAGGGTCTCCTTCTGTTCCTTCTCCAGCTTCGCTGATGGGCGCTGTGCCTTCTCCCTCTCTGCGCAGCGCCTCTCCTGTGAAGGAGAGGCACTGAGCAGAGAGAGAGAGAGAGAAGGCACAGCGCCCTTCAGCCGCGCGCCTGTCATGCGAAGCCAGAGGGGACACAGAAGGGTCTCCTGTTCCTTCTCCCGCTTCGCAGCGACGCGCCTTTCCAGCGAAGCCGGAGGAGGAACAGAAGGGTCTCCTTCTATTCCTTCTCCAGCTTCGCTGAAGGGTGCTACGCCTTCTCCCTCTCTGCGCAGCGCCTCTCCTGTGAAGGAGAGGTGCTGCGCAGAGAGGGAGAAGGCGCAGCGCCCCTTGAGCGGCGCGCCTGTCCAGCGAAGCCCGAGGAGGAACAGAAGGGTCTCCTTCTGTTCCTCCTCCCGCTTCGCAGTGACGCGCCTTTCCAGCGAAGCCGGAGGAGGAACAGAAGGGTCTCCTTCTGTTCCTTCTCCAGCTTCGCTGATGGGCGCTGTGCCTTCTCCCTCTCTGTGCAGCGCCTCTCCTTCACAGGAGAGGCGCTGCGCAGAGAGAGAGAGAGAGAGAGAGAGAGAGAGAGAGAGAGAGAGAGAGAAGGCACAGCGCCCCTTCGGCGACGCGCCTGTCATGCGAAGCCGGAGGAGGAACAGAAGGGTCTCCTTCTGTTCCTTCTCCCGCTTCGCAGTGACGCGCCTTTCCAGCGAAGCCCGAGGAGGAGTCTCCTTCTGTTCCTTCTCCAGCTTCGCTGATGGGCGCTGTGCCTTCTCCCTCTCTGCGCAGCGCCTCTCCTGTGAAGGAGAGGCGCTGAGCAGAGAGAGAGAGAGAGAAGGCGCAGCGCCCCTTGAGCAACGCGCCTATCAAGCGAAGCCGGAGGGGACACAGAAGGATCTCCTTCTGTTCCTTCTCCAGCTTCGCTGAAGGGCGCTGCGCCTTCTCCCTCTCTGCGCAGAGAGAGAAGGCGCAGCGCCCCTTCAGCGACGCGCCTGTCCTGGCTTCTGCTTTAGCCCTGCGCAGCCTCTTCGGGCAGGGGGAACCTTCATCCCGCTGCCCTGAAGAGGCTTGGCGCGGTTATCCCAGAAGCCAGAACAGCCACAAGGTATCCCAGAAGCCAGATCCCTCTTGCTGTTCTGGCTTCTGGGGTTCAGAATAAGTTTTTCTTGTTTTCCGCCTCCCAAAACTAGGTGCGCCCTATGGTCCGGTGCGCCCTATGGAGCGAAAAATACGGTATCAGTAATATTAAAACAACACATGTCGTCCACTTGTTCACAGCCGTAATGATGAAGCATCAATAGATAATCGATAGCAGCGAGGTTCTGCAGAAGACCATGCTGGAGTTCACTCTGAGAAGTAAAATTCAGGGCTTTTGCTGCAGAACAAGCTAAAGAGTTAATGTTCCTACTATTGCGTACAGCCAATCCAGGGACTCCTAGGAGAGAAACAGCTAAAGAGATATATTCAGACCTACTGGGAAGAGAAATTGAATCATCACAATCGTTAGTCAATGCAATAGAGCGGCGATATCGAGAGCGGGTCAAATGATGCTTTTTGGGTAATACGATGGACAAACGGCTTAAGCAGCAGGGTGTGCCATGGCTGATGTTTGCTGGAATGTAATTAAATGTATAGCCAGGACATGTCCAGAACAAGGCAGCAGGTAGTTCTTTGTATTTATATACATAAGAAATATTGACATAATTAGAGCAGTGGAAATTATCCTTGCCCATTTCCACACAGTTGGATTTTGTGCAATTGACCATACGGGCACAGGTGACATTAAAAGAAGCCACGTATGGGGTCAACAAATCAATGGCCAAAGGTGGGTATGGCTGCAATATATTCCGAACAAAAAGCTAAGCTGATTGTAAATAATGTTGTGACTGAGGAACTTAAGATAGAAAAAGGAACTCGGCAGGGGTGCCCAATTTCCCCATTACTTTTCATTTCGGTTCTGGAGGTGTTGCTGAATATGATAAGAAATGACCAGCAGGTCAAAGGTGTGCAGGTCGGAGCTAAACATTACAAGTTAAGAGCGTATGCAGATGACCTAGTATTGACTTTGCAAGAGCCAAACACTAGTACGAAAAGGGTTTTAGAAATAATTCAACAATTTGGCCAGGTGGCTGGATTTAAGTTGAATAAGCAAAAAACTAAAGTCTTAGGGAAAAACCTAACAGATATGGAAAAGGAGAAGTTTCAGGAGGAAACAGGTTTGACAGTGGTTAAGAAAGTCAAATACCTAGGGGTTTATTTAACACCTAAGAATGTCAATTTGTATAAGGACAATTATGAAAAATGTTGGTCAGAGATTAAAAAAGATCTAGAAATATGGTCAAATCTGAAACTGTCAATGTTAGGCCGAATTGCAGTAATTAAAATGAATGTATTGCCTAGAATGTTATTTTTGTTTCAGACCTTGCAGATTCTTGACAAGATGGAATGTTTTAAGAGGTGGCACAAAGACATTTCGAAATTTGTCTGGCAGGGCAAAAAGCCCCGAATTAAATTCAAAATACTGACTGACGCTAAAGAAAGAGGGGGTTTTGCCCTGCCGGACCTAAAATTGTACTATGAGGCAGCAGCTTTTTGCTGGCTGAAAGAATGGATGCTCCTCGAGAACACGGACATCTTGGATCTGGAAGGCTTCAATAATGCTTTTGGTTGGCATGCATATCTTTGGTATGACAAGGTTAACAGTACCTTTAAAAATCACATTGTTAGAAAAGCATTATTTAATGTTTGGATAAGATACAAAGACCTATTGGAAAATAAAACCCCTAGATGGGTGTCACCAGTGGAGGCTAAAGCAGTGAAGAAACTCAATATGGAGGTCGGATGGCCGAAGTATTGGGAAATTTTAGAACAGGATGGAGACAAGTTTAAACTACAAAGTCAGGAGAAATTGAAGCACAAAGTAGAAAATTGGTTTCAATACCGCCAAATAATGGAATTTTTTAAACAGGATAGGAAAATCGGTTTCCAAGTGGAGAAATCAAAACTAGAGACCGAATTGCTAGAACCCAATACTAAGAATTTATCTAGAATGTATAACTTGCTGTTGAAATGGAACACACAGGATGAAACAGTTAAATCTGCTATGATTAAGTGGGCGCAGGATGTTGGACACAACATTATGTCAGATGACTGGGAATGGTTATGGAACACCGGTATCAAATTTACGGCATGTAATGCCTTAAAGGAAAACATTATGAAAATGGTATACAGGTGGTACATGACCCCAGTCAAGCTGGCAAAAATCTACCATTTGCCCGATAATAAATGTTGGAAATGTAAAGAGACTGAAGGTACTTTTTATCACCATTGGTGGACATGCCCGAAGATAAGGGCCTTCTGGGAAATGATCTATAATGAAATGAAAAAGGTACTTAAATGTACATTTTCTAAAAAACCAGAGGCCTTTCTCTTGGGCATTGTCGGCCAATTGGTGACAAAGAAAGATAGAAATTTCTTTATGTATGCCACAACAGCAGCAAGAATACTCATCGCAAAGTATTGGAAGACACAAGATTTACCTACTCTGGAAGAATGGCAGATGAAAGTGATGGACTATATGACACTGGCTGAGATGACAGGCAGAATCCGTGACCAACGCAAAGAGATGGTGGAAGAAGAATGGAAAAAATTTAAAAGCTATCTTAAGGACTACTATAAACTCAACGAATGTTAAAATGTTGTGGTTGCTAGAAGTAACAGGGTACAGGGATACAAGGTTAGACAATAAAGGAGGACTAAGACGACAGAGATTAGAAAGTAACAACTGGGAGTTGCTAGTTCAAATATGGACACTGGGATGCAGAGAGGGGGGGTATGGGGAAGTCCAAGAAAAGAGGTTTATGAAAATATCTTTGAAATTATTTTGTATGTTTGTTTTGTTTTGTGTTTGTTTGTTTTTCTTAAAAATGTTGTAAAACCAATAAAAATTTATTAAAAAAAAAAAAAAAAAAAGAAATATTGACATAATTAGAGCAGTGGAAATTATCCTTGCCCATTTCCACACAGTTGGATTTTGTGCAATTGACCATACGGGCACAGGTGACATTAAAAGAAGCCACGTATGGGGTCAACAAATCAATGGCCAAAGGTGGGCGTCGGTGCACTTGGTTACCCCAGTTGTGGTAACCGGAATAACCAAGGGTGCGGAGAGAATCGTTTTGGGGTAGGGATGAGAAAAACCAGGTATCATTTTGTATGTCAAAAGGGTCATGGCAAACAGGGATAAGGCAGGAGCCAAGAATTTCACGTATTGATACCTGTTGGGTTAGGCAAAAGGAAGAAATATTGAGGGTCTTTGCAAAAGATTCCCACACATTTGTTGGTGTGGAGTTACCACTATTAAAAGCGGAAGCAGAAAGAGGCAAAAACAAAACGCTGAAAATGAGCACTAAAGCAAGTAGCTTTCCCCCCGTTATGGGCCATTGTTCTACCCATACCGGGGTGGTTGATTTCCAGTGGAGGGGGAGTGCAAGCTTACTCATTTAATTGAATGGTAGCTTGTAATTGTTGTAGTAAGTCTCTGCCCCACAGATTGAGGTGGATTTTTAACACACAGGGCTGGATATATGCAATGGTTTCAGAGCTATCAGGCAGAGAAACAGGCAGCCACTGTACGCTTTGAGAAGAGGTTTGAGGTCCACCTACACCCCAAACTGCAGAGGCAGACTCAAGGGGCCACGTGGGGTCCCAGCAACTACTGGAAATGACAGAAATGTCCACGCCTGTGTCAATCAAGCCTTCCAGAACCTTGCCATTTATCTTGTACTTACGAAGAAGTTTCTGGTGACCAATCCGCTGGATTACAGCTAACAGCTGTGGAGAAAAAGGAGAGAGCTCGTGCAAATTACTATCAATAATAGAAACAGTAGGGTGAGAAGGGAGCACCACCAAATGCGGCCAGGACTCACCCTTCTTTAACTGCATGGGCATGTGGCTCCAAAGTTGAACCATTATTGTGCCCACGTAGTCAGGATCCAGAACTCCTGGAATAACCTGGATTCCTTCTTTTGCCGCAGAAAATTTGGGTAAAATTAAAACTGCGACTTTAGGAGGTAGTGGGCCCGCCAATTGGGTGGGCATAAGCACAATTTCACCAGGTAAAACAGTGTCTTTGGTTTCTTGATTAATTAAGTCGATGGTAAAATCAGAGCGTGTATCCTTTGAGATGGTTTTAATAGTGGAGACTAACGGCGGAGGGCTCCCTATTTGTCCTGGCCCGGGGGTGGGGCCCCTAAGGAGTTTCCCGAACTCCTGCACTGATTTGCCCAATGATAGCCTTTACCGCACTTCAGGCATTTCTTGGAAGGCTTAGCCTTATTGGCATCACCATTCCTGTTTGCACCCCCGCCAGGGGCTCTGCATTGTTTAGCAAAATGACCTGGGCGCTTGCAGTTGAAGCAGTTCCCAGTGGGCTTGTTGCCAGCCTGGATGGCACCGGCAAGCAAGGACATTGCATGACTCTGGCTTCCAACATCTGCACGGGCTTGAATCATATCGGCCAGGTCATATTTAGGGCGATGTATGATCGACTGCAAAGCCTTTTTGCAGTCAGTACTTGCATTTTCGAAAGCCATTTTTTTCATCAATTCATTTTGAGCTGTAGCGTCATCAATCTGCCTAGTGACGGATTCTTTCAATCTATCTATAAATTGATGGTAGGGCTCCGAATGTTGTTGCTTAACAAAGGAGCTAAGTGGTTGTCCTGAGACAGGGACTTTGCGAAAGGCGCGTTGCACACGGGTCGCGGTGCGACTAAAATGTAAAGGTGTTAATTGCGCTTGGGCTGGTATATCATCATACGGACCATCACCAAAGAGTTGGTTGGCTGAATGCTGTGGATCAGCCAGGACTACTGCGCAATGCTTAAATTCACTTTCAAAAACTACATACTGAGCCGGGGATAACAGCATGTGCATCAGATCTTTCCAATCTTGAGGTAGCATTGTATAACCAGTTGCTATTCCCTCCAGCATTCCTGTCACATAAGTGGATTTTAAGCCGGAATCAGGAATGGCTTTCCTTAATTCTCTCAGAATAGAATAAGGAAGCGTCTCATACATAATTTGTTGTTGCGCAGTGCCAGGGTTAGTATAAGAAATAGGGAAAGCAGACGGCAGTTCCCCGGCCCACCCCGCCTCCTCCTCCAAGGAAAGAATTCCTTCCTGTCTAGCTTGAAAAAGTGCAGCACGCACAGCTCCTGTAGGAGCAGGAGAAGGAGGGAGGGTAGGGGGGATGTGGGGGATGTGGGCTGAGGCGAAGGGGGGGTTAGAGAAAGTTGCGATGGAGGCAAAAGCTTTGGGTAAGGAGGTAGAATGTCTGTTGCGGCTAAAAGGGCAGGTGACAGGGCAGTTGGTGGGGAATTGTCTGGTGCGGGTGCCGACGGAGACGCCTGGGGACCTAATCTAGCGACGGCATCCGCACACTTCTGCCAAGAGAGCAGACAATGAATGCCAAGTCTCCATCCCCAAGGACCCTATTTCTGGGTACCAGGGGCACTCACAAGCAATATGACATAACAATCGTTCAATTTCTTTCAAGGAAATATGCACACCTGCTACTCTCTGTCTGACTAAATGAAACAGTTCTTTAGCATGCTCTTTTTGGGACTTTGTAAGCTCCCCCCCCCCCCCACATACTCACGGTGTAGCGTGCTGAGACTTTTCCAGTCGAGTGAAGTATGAGGCTGCGTAAAGGGATCTGGCACGTCGAGGGTCACCAGATGTTGGGTTGAAATGAACGACAGACGAGTAGGTAGGTGTCATACGGGAGGCGTCTCTCGAGCAAGCCTCGGAGACTCCCTTTTATTGGATATTATACAGCGTTTGCCACGTGTGTGCTTGTTGCTGATTGGTTAACATAAGTACAAAGCAAGGGTTCCATATAAAATATTAATTTTTGCATATAAGACATTAATCATAGACAGGTTAAAGGTTGGGAAAAGGAACGCGGAGTTTACACAGGCATGGTTTCGAACTGCCCGTACCAGAGTGGTACGAAAAGGAATGTACAAGGAGGGGTAAGTACAGATTGATATGGTGTGAACTCAAGGTGAACAGAACGTACCAGGGTGATGAGGGAATGTCTTAGCATCAGCACGGTTTGTGCAGCATGAGCAGAACAAAGCTTAGAAGCAAGACTTCCCATCATGCCACAGTTATGTGCAGAAGCAATGCTTCCCATCATGCCATGGTCATGTGCTTTCCTTCAACACCCGTTTTGGGTGGCATGGCTATCTTAATTATGGGAAAATAAAGACGCATAGGAGTTTTTCAAATCATATAATAAGAAATGCTATATATAAGGTATGGGGAAAATACAAAAGATATTTGGAATAGAAAACCCCAAGATGGAACTCTCCACTAGAAGCAACCGCTGTTAAAAAAAGCAACAACATCAAAGAGAACTGGATAACGTATAACACAATATTAAGGGGGGAGGAGGAGGTTCAACTAATATTGATAAGTTATGAAAAAATAAAAGATCACTTTTCTACTTGGCTAGATTACTTCCAGGTGAATGAAGTGTTCAGACAGGATAAGCAGATCGGTTTTGAAAAGGAGCCTTCAAGATTTGAAAGAGAACTACTGAATAGTAAAACCAAAATAATCACAAAAATGTATAGACTTCTTTTAGACTACAAAGTAATGGATGAGGAGGTTAAGGCTTCAATGATAAAGTGGGCCCAAGATTTGGGCCATCCAATTATGCTAAAAGATGGGAAAAACTGATGGGATGTAAATTTGAAATTTACAGTCAGCTATAATATAAGAGAGAACATGATGAAAATGGCTCATAGGTGGTACGTCACTCCTTCCAGATGATCAAGAATGTATAAAAAATTGGCGAATGCTTGTTGGAGATGTGGAGGAAATAATGGTGACATGAGCCACATGTGGTGGACGTGTGAAAAGATTAAGATTTTTTTTTCGGGGGGAGAAAATATGATGAATTAAAAAAGATGATGGAGAACAGAGGCATAATCCCCGCCCCAACTAAACATTTGTCCCACCCCAGAAAGAAAATAACAACAACAACAACAACAACAACAACAACAACAACAACAAACCACCGTTTGAGGTGCAACAGAGACACAGCCAGAGACAGAGCAAGACCCTGAAGCAGTGCCATAACCAAGCCCTCATTCAGAACCAGAGCCTGAAAAAGAGCCACAGCCCAAACCAGAGCAACAGCCACAGCCACAGCCTAGAGCCACAGACTGAGTCTGCAACAGTACTTGATACAGTGCCGGAGCCTGAAACAGAGACACAGCCTCAAACAGAGCCTGAGCCTGAAACAGAGGCAGAGCCACAGCCACAGCCTGAGTCTGAAACAGTCCTTGATAGAGTGCCAGAGCCAGAGCCAGAGCGAAACCCTGAATCAGAGTCAGAGGGAGAACATGAATCAGAGCCAGAGCCAGAGCTGAATGAAAGCCAGAGCCAGAGCAGAGCCAGAAATAGGGCTTGATACAGGGCCGGAGCGCAAAACATAGCTGCAGCCACAGCCTAGAGCCACAGCCTGAGTCTGCAACAGTACTTGATACAGTGCCGGAGCTGGAGCCAGAGCCAGAGACACAGCCAGAGCCAGAACAAAACCCTAATTCAGAACCAGAGCCTGAAAGAGAGCCAGACCCTGAAACATAGCTGGGTCAGAGGCAGAGGAAGAGCCATCATGAGACCCTGAATCAGAGTCAGAACCGGATCTTCATTCAGAACCAGACCCTGAAAGAGAGCCAGAGCCACAGACAGAGCCACAGACGGAGCCTAGAGCCACAGCCGAGATCCACAGCCTGAGTCTGAAATAGTGCTTGATAGAGTGCTGGATCCTGAAACAGAGACACTGTCTGAAACTGAGCCTGATGCTTAAACGTAGCCAGGGGCTAAAGGGAAGTCTTCTTTCTGCACATAACTGTTAATCTCTTTCTACACAAAACTGCTCCATTTTGGGGAAGTTTTGCTCCTCTTTTCTCTTGCTTTCTGAGAAGTTCTGCTTGTAGGCTTTTCCCTGCTTTTGCACACATTGTACGAACCTGCTCTTCACGCCTAGCTGACCACATTCACAGAACTTGATTATTACATTGTCTCATGCTATGATCAATCATTAAGTAACAGACATCCCAAGCTCATGGAAAACAAACTGTACCTGCTCTCCATGCCTAGCTGACCGCATATACAGAACCCGATTGTTATATTGTTTGTGCCAATTAATCCCTAGTTACAATTCAATTAGGAGGCTTCACGCCTGTCTAGTTCTAGCTCAGATTCTCAGCCTCTCCCCATCAATGATAAATGATCACATGTAATCCCCACCTTTCAGATGTAATTCCCGCCTTAGTACTTATGTTAACCAATCACAAGTTTCTGTGTGTATGTATCAACCAATCAACCACAGGCCCACCTGTGGCAATGCTTGCAATATTCAATAAAATAGGCTCTCAGGGTCCGCCCTGACAGACGCCTAGCTACACCTGCCTCTCTCGTCTCCCATGATTTTTCATTTCTACATCTGGTGACCCCGACGTGCCAGATCCCTTGCGCAGCCGAAGCAGTCAGCCAGCCTCATACTTCACTCGACTGGAGAAGTCTTAGCCGGCTACACCGTGAGTATGGGGGGGGAGCTTACAAAGTCCCAGAAAGTGCATGCTACTGAACTGCTTCATTTAGTCAGACAGAGAGGTGCAGGTGCTCATGTTTCTTTAAAGGAAATTGAACGTTTGTTATGTGAGATTGCATTCCAATGCCCCTGGTACCCTGAGGCAGGTTCCTTGGGGGTAGAGACCTGGCAAAAGATTGGAAAGACCTTTTTTGCAGAGCCCAGGGCTCCTATCCACTGTCTGCTAACTTGGCAGAAGTGTGCAGATGCCGTGGCAAAATTTGGACCTCAGGCGTCCCAGGCGTCTCCCTCGGCCCCTGCATCTCTGTCTGTTGGAGACAACCCCCCTCCTTATCCTAAGCTTTTGCCTCCTGCACAATCCTGCCAATCCCTCCCTCCTTTGCCTGCTTCCAACCCATCCACCCCCCCTTCCACCCCTCCTGCATCTGCTCATACAGGAGCTATTCCTCAGCCCACACCCATTCCCCCTTCCCTCCCTCCTGCATCTGCTCATACAGGAGCTATGAACCAGCCCACCCCCATCCCCCCTTCCCTCCCTCCTGTGTTTCCTTTGCATGCATCCGCTTCTTCAGAAGCTGTGTCTCAGCCAACATCCACTTCCCCCCCTCTTTCTTCCCCCCCACTTTCTTCCCTCCCTCCTTCCACCCCTCCCTTGCCTGCCTCAGCTCCTGCCTGTTTCACGGGAGCTGTCCATGTAGCACTTTCTCAGGCAAGGCAGAAAGGGCTCCTATCCTTAGAGGAAGAGTCTGAATGGGCTGGGGTGTTGCCATCTGCTTTCCCTATTTCTTATGCAAACCCAGGCACAGCACAACAACAGGTGCTATATGAAACCCTTTCTTATTCTGTAATGCGAGAATTAAGAAGGGCCATTGTTGATTCTGGTCTCAAATCCACCTATGTAACAGGAATGCGTGCTGATATGATAAAAGCATGTGCGGATGTTGGAAGCCAGAGTCATGCGATGTCCTTGCTTGCCGGTGCCATCCAGGCTGGCAATAAGCCAACTGGTAACCGTTCAACTGCAATCGCCCAGGTCATTTTGCTAAACAATGCAGAGCCCCTGGCAGGGGTGCAAACAGGAATGGTGATGCCAATAAGGCTAAGCCTTCCAAGAAATGCCCAAAGTGTGGTAAAGGCTATCATTGGGCAAATCAGTGCAGGAGTTCGGGAAACTCCTTAGGGGCCCCACTCCCGGGCCAGGACAAATAGGGAGGCCCCCCCCCGCCGTTAGTCTCCACTATTAAAACCATCTCAAAGGATACACGCTCTGATTTTACCATCGACTTAATTAATCAAAAAACCAAAGACACTGTTTTACCGGGTGAAATTGTGCTTATGACCACCCAATTACCTCCTAAAGTCGCAGGCTTAATTTTACCCAAATTTTCTGCGGCCAAAGGAGGAATCCAGGTTATTCCTGGTGTTCTGGATCCTTTATCCCACTCTTGATATCGCCGCTCTGTGAAATTGACTAACGATTGTGATGCTTTTGTCTCCTTTTTCAGTAGGTCTGAATATATCTCTTTAGTTGTTTCTCTCTTAGGAGTCCCTGGATTGGCTGTACAGAATCGTATGAACATTAATTCTTTAGCGTGTTCTGCAAGAAGAAGCCCTGAATTTTACTCCACACGCTTCTCACCTTTTGAATAAAGAACAGAGTGAATTTCACTATGGACTTTTACAAATCGTTCTGCTATCACTATTTGCTGATGCTTCATCATTATGGCTGTGAAAAAGTGGACAACATGTGCTGTTTTAATATTACTGATAATTCCAAAGCCATTCAAAGCCAAATCTCTCATTTGCAAAATCTTACACACCACATTACACAAGACGTTGGTTTTTCTGGCCTAATCTCTTTCAATATGCCCTTGTCATTATATGCATCTTAATTTTGTTATGTTGCTTCCTTCAATGCGTTCCTGGCCTCATAAGCCTTTTCTCTCGGCTTCTCTCTCCCCCTCAACCACCTAATAAACTTCTCGCCGCCTACTTTGCGAAATGGCAACACCAACAGTAAACCTAAGGTGAGATGTGGATGGGCTTATTTTGGGCATGCGTTGGCAAACCACGTATCCCGAAGTATTCTTGTCCCATCGATCCTGGACGGATTTATTTTGGGCATGCGTTGGCAAACCACGTATCCCGAAATATTTTTGTCCCATCGACCCTGGCGAACTTATTTTGGGCATTTGTTGGCACACCACTAATCCTGAAATATTTTTGCCTTATTTACCCAGAATGCCTTGCAAACAAGAAAAGAAAGGGGGAGATAAAGGGAAGTCTTCTTTCTGCACATAACTGTTAATCTCTTTCTACACAAAACTGCTCCATTTTGGGGAAGTTTTGCTCCTCTTTTCTCTTGCTTTCTGAGAAGTTCTGCTTGTAGGCTTTTCCCTGCTTTTGCACACATTGTACAAACCTGCTCTTCACGCCTAGCTGACCACATTCACAGAACTTGATTATTACATTGTCTCATGCTATGATCAATCATTAAGTAACAGACATCCCAAGCTCATGGAAAACAAACTGTACCTGCTCTCCATGCCTAGCTGACCGCATATACAGAACCCGATTGTTATATTGTTTGTGCCAATTAATCCCTAGTTACAATTCAATTAGGAGGCTTCACGCCTGTCTAGTTCTAGCTCAGATTCTCAGCCTCTCCCCATCAATGATAAATGATCACATGTAATCCCCACCTTTCAGATGCAATTCCCGCCTTAGTACTTATGTTAACCAATCACAAGTTTCTGTGTGTATGTATCAACCAATCAACCACAGGCCCACCTGTGGCAATGCTTGCAATATTCAATAAAATAGGCTCTCAGGGTCCGCCCTGACAGACGCCTAGCTACACCTGCCTCTCTCGTCTCCCATGATTTTTCATTTCTACAAGGGGCAGACGGAGAGGCAGAGCCTGATACAGTGCTTGATACAGCATAGGAGCCTGAAGCAGAGACACAGCCAGATCCAGAGACACAGCCAGAGCCAGAACAAAACCCTAATTCAGAACCAGAGCCTGAAAGAGAGCCAGAGCCAGAAACAGTGTTTGATAGAGTGCCAGAGACTGAAACAGAGGCAGAGGCAGATACAGGGCTTGAAACAGCGTCGGAGCCTGAAACAGAGAAACAGCGTGAAACAGAGACAAAGGTTTAGACACAGGCCGAGCCTGAAATAGAGCTAGAATAAGTGCTAGAGCCAAAGACTGAGACAAAGCCTAATAAAGAGCAGAAGCCTGAGCCTGAGCCTGAAACAGTGCTTGATACAGTGCCAGAGCCTGAAACAGAACCAGAGCCACAGCTACAGCCATAGTGCCACAGCCTGAGCCTGAAACGGTGTTTGATACAGCGCCGGAGCCTGAAACATAGACACAGCCTGAAACAGAACCTGAGCCTGGTTATTACCATGGCAATTAAAGAAGAGAGAGGCAGAAAGGCTTATAAATAGAGTTAAGTGCAAAGGCAAAATAATAAACAACCCTAAAGAAATAGAGAAACGATTTCTCGAATTCTTTAGAGAAATCTATAAGGAAGGAAATGAAACAACAGAACAAGTTAAAGAACATTTAGAACAGAACTGTCTTCCAAAACTTACTAAAGAACAAAAAGAACTGTTGAATGCCCCTATTATATCGTACGAAATTCAAAGAGCAATTAAGGAAGCAAAGATTGGAAAGCCAGCAGGGCCAGACGGCCTACCGGCAATATATTATAAAAAAATGGAGGACTTACTGTCTGACCCATTAAGAAGTATCATGAACAGAGACTTCCGGGTTAGCGCGAAAGGCTAATGGCGGATTCCCTCTGAGCTCCGGAGGGAATCTGCTCTGTAGAAGACGGGTCTTGCAGCTGCGGCGACGCGGGGACCCTCAGAAACCACAGGCGCTGAAGCCTGTGGACTTGGGGTCTCGTCGGGCATCATTTGCGCCCCCCGACCCGCGAAGAAGCCTTTTTAAAGGCTTCGGAGCGGGGGACAGAGAGTGGTGCGTTGCTGAGAGTAGACCGCTTCTTCTATGGAACAAAGCCGCATGCCATGGCCGGAGAGCGCTGACTTCTTTCTTTGAACATTTGGACTTTAAAAGTAACAACCCGTGAGTAGTACAGAAATTGGAACTAAAAATCGTTTTTTCTGAATTTGGCACGATCGGGGGAGGTGCTAAAAGGAAGTCCGTCTCCCCTTCCTGTAGATAAATTAAAGCAAGAATTGATAACTAAGGTTGAGAGAACATCCTTCTCTTTACAGGATAAAAGCTATTAATTCCACGACTTGGCAATATAAGTAACTTTGCTGGAGGATAAGAACTGATTTTAAGAGCTGAAGTGCAACCCCCCGGGACCCGGGAGTGATCCGCGAGAGAGCCTGCTGAGGAGACATAAAGAGTTTGACAGCTGTCAAATTAGCTGTCAAAGTTGGAAAACGAAAAAAAAATTGGTTTCTGCTATCTTTGCTGGTTATTTTTGTTACAATTTGACTTTAAACTGTTGAAAATAAAGAAGAATAGAAACAAATTAACTTGAATGTTGGATTGGAGGTGGAAGGAATATTAAGTAACTAGAATCCCTCTAGAGGGGGTTCTGAGACATTACAATGACTGCAGGTGGAAAAATACAGGCTGAGCTGGATAGAATGTTTTTTCTCTTGGGAAAGTTACAAGGTCAGAGTGAAGCTTTGGCTACAAATGCTACAACTTTGAATTTAAAAGTAAACAAACTTGTTGAATGTGTCAAGGACTTGACTCAAGAAACCTATGCAGCTGAACAAGAAGAGATATGTGTTGTTTCAGAGGAGTGGGAAGGAGGAGCTGAAATGCCGCAGACGACAAAGGAGAGCCAGAGGCCTGCTAAGATAGATGCTAAGAAAAACAAGATTTGCATTATGAGAGCTTGGTTTGAATTAGAGAATGAAGAATGGAGGGATCTCCCTATGGGGAGATCTGAAGACCTATGGATTACAAATCTGATCAAGGCGAAAGTTGGAGCTTTGGGGACATTTGGGACATTTGGACTTAAAAGCAAAAAGAAACAAGATTTGGGCTCCACTTTTGAACATGGAGGTCTGGTTGGAAGAAACATAGACCCTATAGGGACAGAGCTTCTCCGAGACCTGATGTCTAATATAAAGGACTACCAAAAAAACCAGCAGAGAGGGACTGAGAGAGATTTGAGGGCCTCGGACATGAGATCTCCAGGCTGATAGTTGATGGACTGATGGACATTTTTTGGGGATCGAAACCGGGAAAGGGGGGGTGAGAGATTTAGAATCCAAAGGGTGTGTTATGTACTGAGTTGAATAGGATCCAAACTGCAGCAGTCTGATTGGTCCTAGAACAATAGGCTCCAAATTGCAGCAGTCTGATTGGTCCTAGAACAATAGGATTCAGAATGCAGCAGTCTGGACTTCCGGAGGCGACGCGAAACAGCAATGGCGGTCCTCTTCGGTCTCTGAAGAGGGGCTCCGCAGAAAAGGGTCGTCTGCTGCGGCACAGCGACGACCCACAAAGAAAAACCACGGGCAGAGTGAGCTCGTGGCCGTGGGACTCGGCGGGCACCTGGAGCGACCCCCAAAACGAAGAAGGGACCCCGTAAGGGGCTCCGGAAGCGTGGAGGGGAAGCGGTGCTGTGAGTTCATCGCTCTTCCTGCGGGAGTGAAGCCGCGCGGCTGCTGCTGATGAGCGCCGACCTTTCTTCCTGAAACATCAGGCTCCAAACTACTTACTCGTGAGTAAGGACTATTATTTTCGGGACTAAAACTCTAAATTTGGCTGAAAGCGGGGGACGAGAAACAGGAAGTCCGTCTCCCGGCAGTGCTTAAAGATCAAAGGCAAAGAAACTGACAAGCTGGAAGCAGTTTTAAAAGGATTATAAATTTGGGACTGTCGTGCGCTGGAGGAATTGGCTTACAAAAGGGTAAAGACAAGAATCTTTTCTTATATTCTATTGGATTTTAATGGGGACTTCCCTTCCCTTTATGGATTATAAAGAATTAAGACACCAAACATCGGACTGACAGGAGAAAAAGAGAACTGTCATTGCGGAAACTTTATTTATAATAGAAACAGTTACAGTTGAGTGTTATTGGAAGATACAATTAAAGAAATTGTAACTGGCACCTTTTAGGAGAGACTTTGTGGCAATTTGGGAAGTGCTCTGTAAGTTAAAAAAGTTCGAAGGACTATTGGTAAACTATTTGGGACTGCAGGGACTTTAATGGTGGATAAACTTCTTTCCTTATTACTTGAACTGTAACAACACTCCCCCTAGTGGAGTTTTGGATCTACAATTGCCTGGGAACAAACTTTATTTTGACTCTCTGCTGTTCTGTTATTTACATTTGGGAACTGTCTTTCCCATGGGATAATATACAATTTGACCTTGACTCATAGACAGGAGTGGAATGAGTGGCCAACCGAAAACAAGAGCTGCAAAAACGAAAGCAAGGCAAGCCCACCTTCTGCAAACAACTTTGACTACTCAGTCATGTAGATCATCTGTCCCAGCTGTTTTGGGAGTACAAGAAAAGGGAGCTGAACAGTCAACAACAGAGGGTATGGCTGAAGGAGAATCTAATTCCTTCTTAAAAGAAATGCTAGAACAATTTGCAATCTTGAATAAGAAGGTGGATGACCAATCAGCAAAAATTGACCTAGCCACATCCTCTATTACAAAACTGTCCGAACAAGTTGCACAACATTCACAAGCAATTGGGAACCTTAAGGAAGCAACTGAGGAGAATCGGAAACTGGCTGAGGCAGCCAATTTAAAGGCAGAGCAAGCAAATCAGAAAGTTGAGGCCATAAAAGGAGAGGTAAGGCCACTCCAGAAGCACATCAGTGACCAGCAGGCCTACCTGTCTATGGTGGAATTGAGAAATCGGGAAAATAATTTGAGACTTAGAGCTATTCCAGAGCTTGAGAAGGAAGATCTGATTGGCTTCTTCACAGCAGAATTTTCTAAGTTCTGGGATATAGAAGCAGACAAGGACTTTAAAATAACAACTGCGTTTAGATTGGGAAGAATCGCAAGGAGGGACAGGCCCAGAGACTGTTTGATTATTCTGAGATCTAAACAGGAGAGAGACAAAATATTAGACCTCCATTTTAAGAAATCACTTGATATTCAAGGCAAAAGAGCAGAAATTTACAGAGATATTCCAAAACAACATTTGGACCTTAGAACCGCATATACTGATTTAGCAAGACTATTGAGAGGCAACGCGATTCCTTACAGGTGGGAGTTTCCTCAAGGCCTATCCTTTAACTACAAAGGAAAGAAAGTTAAAATTAAAACAACAGAAGATAACAAGAAGTTCCTGCACGACTACGGAGAGGACTTGCAGAAGGGATCAGCAATTCCTTGGCCACCGTCACAGCCTGGTATAGTACCAACTCCTACACCTTCGGATCCAGACGAAAAGAAGGACACCCCATAAAGAGAAACAACAGATTGATTCAGGATGTCTCTGCAGCTGTATAGTTGGAATATTCATGGAGCAAATTCCCCGGAAAAAAGAAGAAGGATCTTTCATATTTTGAAAAAAGAACATTTGGACATTATTTGTTTGCAGGAAACACATGTGACTAGACTCCACAGGAAAGTGTTAATCAACAAAAGACTAGGCCAAGAATTCATTTCATCAGATAGAGTTAAAAAGAGAGGTGTGGTGATCTATGCAAAGGAGAACTTGTCACCGAAATTTTTGTTTAAAGACGAACAAGGAAGAATCCTGGCAATTGAAATACAAACTCAAGGAGAAAAAGTTCTGATATTAGGAATTTATGCACCAAATGAGGGGAAATCGGAATTTTACAAGAAGCTGCATGAGACATTGCTGGACTATCTGGACTATTCCAACATCATTATGATGGGAGACATGAATGGGGTGGTCTCTACTTACATGGATAAGTCACAGAATCAAAATCTAACCAAGGACGGCAGACTACCAAAAACTTTTTTTGAATTAACCAACAATATGGATTTGATTGATATCTGGAGGACAAGAAACCCCTTAGGTAAAGAAGGAACTTTCTTTTCTGAGGCCCACCTGTCATGGACAAGAATCGACCAAATTTGGACAACTAGAGGGCTGGCACCTAAGACTAGAAGAGTGGAAATCTGCCCAAAGACTTGCTCCGACCATAACACTATGAAAATGGAATTGAGACTTACTCCAGCCGGTTCTGTGATGGGATGATGAGCTGCTTGTGCGTAAAATCGTAGTCCCTCAGAGTTTGTGCAAATCCACAAACCTCTGTCTGTGACGGAGCTCCTCAGACATGTCTGCTCTAGTCACTTGCAGATTCCGACAGTGGTTGCTTTCGGAAGCGTTTCCAGCATAAAAGCTCCTTAACGGAAACACGTCTTCTGGACTCGCGGCGTGACAGCTTCCGGCGAGGAATGGGTCTCCCTATGGGAGCTTCAGACACCTCCCCACTGTTCTCGCTGGACGTGTCCCTGAGCCCTCCCTCTTGCTCGCTTTCCCTCAGAGATCCACCTCTCACCCTGCTAGTTCCTGCTTTAGCTGATGAGTCTCTCTCAGCCTCCGTGAGACTTTCCTCCAGAGACCCACCTCTCCCCCTGCTGGTCCCTGCTTCAGCTGCTGAGTCCCTCCCAGCCTCCGTGAGCCCTTTCCCCACCTGTTCCTCCGATGGCAGTTCCCTGACATCCACCTCCCCTCCAGGGCCCCCTTCACCCCCTCCTGTTCCCTCTCCTCTGGGCGGTGAGGAGGTAAAACCCCGAAAAGAATCCTCTTCATCTTCAGACGTCTCGAACATTTCCCTCCATCGGTCGCCGTTCCGGCTCGCTGAATCCTCCTCCTCCTCGGAATCTGTGAACCCCTCCAACTCCTCTTCTTCGTCGGTGGTGGCAAAGTATTCCCTCCGGAACCTCGCCACAGGCTGAGGTTTACCTGGGAACCTCTGATGAAAGGTTTCTATTAAAACCTCGTCATTGACATCCTCTGCCATGACCCAGGTGTTTTCCGACTCCGGTTCCCCTTCCCACATTACCAAATAGTCTACTTGATCTCCCTTCCACCTGGAATCGAGGATCTCCGCTACATGGTAGCTGTGTTCCCTTTCCTCCATTGCTGGTCACCGAGTGACCCTCCCTTCTCTGTCCCCTTTATACGGTGACAGCAACGACCTGTGGAAAACTGGGTGCAGCTTCATGTGGTTCGGTAACCGGAGTCTGAAAGCCACTGGGTTGACCTGTTGCGTGACTTCAAAGGGACCCAATCTTTTGGGTCTTAACTTCTTACAACCCCCTTTGAATGGTAACCCTTTGGTTGACAGCCACACCTGGTCCCCCACCCTAATGGTTTCACCTTCTCTTCTGTTTTTGTCTGCCTGCCTCTTATATTCCTCCTTGGCCCTGTCTAAGTTAAGTTGGAGCTGGCGATGGATCGCTTCCATTTCTTCTACGAACTGTTCGGCAGCTGGAACGCTCCAGTTCTCTCCTCCCCCCCCTGGGAAAGCCCGGGGATGGCACCCGTAATTAGCCAAAAAGGGGCTCATCCCCGTGGACACGTTCTCCGCATTGTTGTAGGCAAATTCTGCCAACGCCAGCTTCTCCACCCAATCATTCTCTCTGTCATTCACATAACACCTCAAATATTGCTGGAGGATGCCATTGGCTCTTTCCGCCTGCCCGTTGGTTTCAGGATGCCGGGCAGTCGAAAAATTGACCTCTACATGCAGTAAGCTCATGAGCTTCCTCCAGAACCTGGAAGTAAATTGTTTCCCTCGGTCTGAAACCACCCTCAAGGGGGCACCATGCAACCTAAACACATTTTCTACAAACAATTTAGCTGTTTCTTCTGCCGTGACAGCATGTGAGCAGGCTATAAAGTGGGCCATTTTGGTTAACAGGTCTACCACAACCATGATGGCTGTTTTCCCTCTGGATTTTGGCAAATCAGTCATGAAATCTATTGCCACTGCTTCCCATGGTCTTTCAGGTGTGGGTAGCGGTTCTAATAACCCTGCTGGTGCCCGCCTCTCCCCTTTGGCTCGCTGGCATTGGTCACACCCTCTCACATACTCCCGCACATCTTCCCTGACCTTGGGCCACCAAAATTCCCTGGTAACCAGCCACATGGTTTTGTGTTGCCCAAAATGCCCCGCTGTGGGACTATCGTGCAGCTGCTTGAGTACCTTCCCCCTCAACTCTCCTTCAGGTATATATAACGCTCCCTTGTAGTACAACGCCCCGTTTCTCTCCTCAAAACCTCCGGGTTTATCTCCCTCCCTCCTGAGACCCCTGAGTTTGTCCTGGGCGTATTCATCATTCTCCGTTCCCTCTACCAGTTCTCTTTGCCCCACCAATGCCGCCCCACACACCCAGCGGTCCTCTGGAATGACATGTCTTTCTTCGGGTGCTCCCTCCCCCTCCAAATATTCAGGTTTGCATGAGAGAGCGTCCGCCCTAACGTTCTCTGGGCCTGGCACGTAACAAATCTCAAAGTTAAATTTGGAGAACTCCTGGGCCCATCTCAACTGCCGTTGGTTGAGCACTCGTGCCGTTCTCCAATACTCTAGGTTCTTGTGGTCAGTGCACACTTGCACCTTATGTTGTGCGCCAATTAGCAGGTGCCTCCATCTCCGGAAAGCCTCATGAATGGCAAGTAGTTCTCGGTCATACACCGTGTAATTCCTCTCGGATTTGTTCAGCTTTCGCGAAAAAAAGGCACACGGTCTCCATTCTGACTCCTCCTTCCCTGGCTGCAGAAGAAGCACCGCCCCTATGGCTCTGTCTGATGCGTCTGTTTCGACTCTCAGTTTTTTTTGTAAATCCACATGTAGAAGTTGTTCTTCAGAGGCGAAGGCCCTTTTCAGCTCCTCAAATGCTCGCTCCGCCTCCTCAGTCCAAACGAATTTCTTCTTACTGCTGAGACAGTCTGTAATGGGCGCCGTCAGGTGAGCAAAGTTTTGGATGAACTTACGATAATAGTTCCCAAACCCTAGAAACCTCTGCACATCCTTCTTTGTTTTGGGTGTTTTCCATTCCAGCACTGCCTGGACCTTTCCGAGATCCATGGCCAATCCCTTGTCTGACAGGCGGTACCCCAGGAATTCCACCTCCTTGGTATGAAACTGACACTTCTCCAGTTTCACCCACAGCCGGTTGGCTTGCAGCCTGCTTAACACTTCTCTGACGTCTCTCACATGCTGCTCCTCATTCTCAGAATACACCAACACGTCATCTAGGAAGGCCACGCAATTCTTGTAAAGCAAAGACCCCAGTACATGGTTCATAAACGATTGGAAGCACGCCGAGCCTGCTTGTAGGCCGAAAGGCATTACTAAATATTCAAATGCCCCCAAAGGGGTGAACATGGTGGTTTTCCATTCATCCCCTTTCCTTATGCGTATCAGGTTGTACGCCCCCCTGAGGTCCAGCTTTGTAAAAATCTTTCCCTTCCGCACCCTGTTCAAAATGTCGTCGATCCTGGGCATAGGGAAGGCCGCTGGTTCTGACACTGCGTTTAAAGCCCTGAAGTCACACACCAGTCTCGGCTTGTCCGTGTTTTTCTTATCCACAAAAAACACTGGGCTGCCTCCCACCGCTCTGGACTCTCTGATGAAACCTCGCTTCAGGTTCTTGTCAATAAACTCTCTTAACTCCTGCATCTCTCTGTCTGACATGGCGTACAGCTTGCCTACAGGGAGCTGTGCCCCCGGGAGTAAATTGATTTGACAGTCAAAGGGTCTATGCGGGGGTAGTTGGTCAGCTTCCCTTTCGCTGAACACGTCGCTGAGATCTGCGTATTGTCGTGGTACCTTCACATGCTCCGTTACTTCCGTCCCTGCTAGGGTAGCTTGGGCCCCTGCTGAACCCTTTCCTTCCCTGCAGTGTTCTAAGCAATGTGCGGAACCAAAGGAAACCACTCTCTGATGCCAGCCCACCAGCGGATCATGTAACGCCAGCCAGCTCATCCCCAAGATAATAGGAGCCCCTCCCAAGGTGGCCACATTAAAAGCTATCAGTTCGGTGTGCCTTGCCACCTTCATGATCATTGGGACGGTCTGCAAGCTGACTTCTCCTCCCAACAGCTCCCTGCCATCGATCGTGGTCACCTGCAGGGGGTTGCTTAAAGGGATCGTCTGTATCTGGTGTTCAGCTGCAAACTCTTTGCTCATAAAATTGCAGGAGCTGCCTGAGTCCAACAGCGCCTTTATCTTTAGAGGGTAGCCGTTTTGCAGCTCTAGGGACACTTCTATCACTAAGGCAGGTTTCGGAGGTTCTGGCTTGGGCACTTTCACTGCTCTTTGGCCTGGCTGCTGTGCCCCGACGGTGGCAGCCAGGCGTTGGCTTTTACTGGCTCCGGTATTTCCTCCACTCCTCCCTCCACAGCTCCCACCATCCCTTGCCATTCCTTCCTCTGGGGGCAGACTCTGGCAAAGTGACCTGGCTGTTGGCAGAGATAGCATTTCCGGGCGCCTTTTCCCTCCTTCTTTCCCCCCTCACTGGGTTTTGAAACTGCGCGCGCGCGCGTTGTTCCGATTTCCATCGGCTCTGCCGGCGGGAAAGTTGGCTCTGGAATGTCTGGAATGCGGAACTCCTTCCACCGTTCCCCTTTCCCTTCCCGCCTCTCCAAGGCTCTCGCCTCCTGGCGCGCCCCTATGGTCAGTGCAGATTTGGTCAGCTGATCCATAGAAACCGCCCTGGGACTCCGGGAAAGTTCGTCTTTCACAGCCAAAGCAAGACCTTCTTCAAATAGCATTTGAATGGGTTCCGCCGATAAGTCCCACCCCAATCTATGAACCAGCATGGTGAACTCAGTCCAATACTCACGGACAGATCGGCTCCCCTGTTTGCAAGCCATTAGCTGTCTGCGGACCACTCCCTGCTCAATATCGCTGGAAAACATCAAATCCATCGCACGAAAGAACTTCATTGTGTCCTTTAGGACGTCATTATTCGTTGCCATCAGGGGTCTAACCCAGTCCCTCGCCCCCCTTTCAAGATGCCCAATCACGAAAGCCACTCGTGATTCCTCATCAGGGAATTCATCAAACTGCACATTGAGGGCATATTGCATCTCTGTCCTAAAGGCATGGTAGTCCTTGGGGTCTCCCCCAAACTTCTGCACCAATCCTGGTACCTTTCTGGTGAACTGGGTGGCTTTTCCCTTCTTGTCTGCATCCTGAGCCCTTCTCTCCTCAAGCCTCGCCGTCTGCAGCGCCAGTTGGATTTCCAACGCTCGGTACCTTTCTTCCAAGCTTGGACCCGCTCCAACTCCTGCTTCTCCGGTTCCGGCTGGGTCGCTCATGATGCCTTCTCCTGCACAGACAGCTTACAAAGACTGTCGGAATGCTGTGATGGGATGATGAGCTGCTTGTGCGTAAAATCGTAGTCCCTCAGAGTTTGTGCAAATCCACAAACCTCTGTCTGTGACGGAGCTCCTCAGACATGTCTGCTCTAGTCACTTGCAGATTCCGACAGTGGTTGCTTTCGGAAGCGTTTCCAGCATAAAAGCTCCTTAACGGAAACACGTCTTCTGGACTCGCGGCGTGACAGCTTCCGGCGAGGAATGGGTCTCCCTATGGGAGCTTCAGACACCTCCCCACTGTTCTCGCTGGACGTGTCCCTGAGCCCTCCCTCTTGCTCGCTTTCCCTCAGAGATCCACCTCTCACCCTGCTAGTTCCTGCTTTAGCTGATGAGTCTCTCTCAGCCTCCGTGAGACTTTCCTCCAGAGACCCACCTCTCCCCCTGCTGGTCCCTGCTTCAGCTGCTGAGTCCCTCCCAGCCTCCGTGAGCCCTTTCCCCACCTGTTCCTCCGATGGCAGTTCCCTGACAGGTTCCTTCAGATGGAAAATGAATGACAACCTACTAAGAGATCAAGAGATTGTAAAGAAGGCCCAAAAAACTTTAAAGGACTATTTTGAAATTAATTTGAACACCTCGGTGGAAAAGAGAACAATCTGGGACGCAAATAAAGCTGTAATGAGAGGGTTTCTGATACAACAGAATACGATCAAGAAAAAACTCTGGAATGGAAAAAAGGACAAGATACTAGAGAGGATAAGAGATGGAGAGAAAAAATTGAGATTAAAACCAAAATCAAAAGAGATTCTAAGAGAAATTAAATTCCACCAGACACAATATACGAAATTGATAAACCAAGAAGTGGAATGGAAAATTAAACAAATGAAACAAAGATCTTTTGAATCGGTGAATAAATGTGGAAAACTGCTAGCATGGCAGTTGAAAAAGAGACAAAAATTTAACTATGTTACCAATCTAGAGGTTGAAGGGAAAAACATTCAGAAACCAGATGAAATTAGAAAGTGCTTCCAGAAATATTTTAAAAAATTGTACACGCAAGGGCCCGAGGAAGTGTCTGAGATGGATCAATTTTTAAAAGCTAATGGCCTACCAAAATTATCTCAGGAGAAGAGATCAATCTTGAACTACAGAATAACACAACAGGAAATTGAGGATGCCATTCAGAATATGCAGTTGGGCAAATCTCCAGGCCCAGATGGACTTACCTCCAAGTACTATAAGATATTAAAAAACTATTTGACACAACCACTAATGGAGGTTTGTAATCAGATTATGGAGGGAGGGAGGGCACCGGAAACGTGGAAAGAAGCTTTCATCACATTGATACCTAAAGTGGAAACTGAAAAGACTCAGCTCAAGAACTACCGTCCCATCTCACTCCTAAATGTGGACTACAAAATATTTGCAGACATTTTGGCAAGTAGACTCAAAAAGGTATTAAATGAAGTAATTCATAAGGACCAGGCAGGCTTTCTCCCAGGCAGACATTTGTTTGACAACACTAGGAACATTATTGATATTCTGGCACTTTTGCAAACTAACATTAACACTAAAGTAGTGTTAATTTTTATTGATGCGGAGAAGGCCTTTGACAACATTTCTTGGAAGTTTATGAAGAAAAACCTGGAAGGGATGGGAGTGGGACGGGGGTTTGAAAATGGTTTAGAAGCAATTTATTCAGAACAAAAAGCTAAGTTGATAGTGAACAATGTGGTGACAGAAGAGTTCCAAATTGAAAAAGGAACACGACAGGGGTGCCCTCTCTCCCCCCTATTATTTATCTCAGTCCTGGAGGTGCTCTTGAATATGATTAGGGAGGACCAGCTGGTACAAGGAATACGGGTCGGAGTGAAACAATATAAACTGAAAGCTTTTGCAGATGACTTGGTTTTAACACTACAGGAGCCAGAATCTAGTACAAAAAGAGTTTTAGAACTGATTCAGGAGTTTGGTCGGGTGGCGGGATTCAAGTTGAACAAACAAAAAACTAAAGCTTTGGGGAAAAACTTGACACCCTTAGAAACAGAGGGGTTTCAGAGGGAAACAGAGTTAAATGTGGTCAAAAAAGTGAAATACCTGGGGGTTAACTTGTCTTCCAAAAATTTGAACTTATTTAAAGATAACTATGAAAAATGCTGGTTAGAAGTTAAAAAAGATCTAGAAACTTGGTCAAGACTGAAACTTTCCTTGTTGGGCCGAATAGCAGCTATAAAGATGAACGTATTGCCAAAGATGTTGTTTTTGTTCCAAACCTTACAGATCGTGGACAGAGTGGAATGTTTTGGAAAGTGGCAGAAGGATATTTCAAAGTTTGTTTGGCAGGGCAAAAAGCCCCGAATAAAGTTTAAAATACTAACTGATGCAAAAGAAAGAGGGGGGTTTGCCCTGCCAGACTTAAGGTTATATTATGAAGCTGCAGCCTTCTGCTGGATGAAGGATTGGTTACTTCTAGAGAACACTGATGTCCTAGATCTGGAAGGTTTTAATAATTCGTTAGGATGGCATGCGTATTTGTGGTATGACAAGGTAAAAACTCATAAAATGTTCAAAAACCATATTGTCAGAAAAGCAATATTTATGGTCTGGATAAAATACAAAGACTTATTAGAAGGCAAGACTCCGAGTTGGTTATCACCAGTGGAGGCCAAGGCTCGAAAAAAACCCAATATGGAGGCCGGCTGGCTGAAATATGGGGAAATAGTAGAAAAAGTTGGAGACAATTGGAGGTTACAGAGCTATGAAAAATTAAAGAATAAGGTGCAAGATTGGCTTCATTATGCTCAAATTCAAGAGGTTTTCAAGTTGGATAAAAAAATAGGATTCCAGGTGGAAAAATCGAAACTAGAGACAGAACTGTTAGAACCAAGGACTAAGGTATTATCGAGAATGTATAACTTGCTGCTTAAATGGAACACTCAGGATGAGACTGTTAAATCAGCCATGATAAAGTGGGCTCAAGACATTGGGCACAACATCATGTTTGAAGACTGGGAAAGGTTATGGACCACCGGTATGAAGTTTACGGCATGTAATGCCCTGAAAGAAAATATCATGAAAATGATATACAGGTGGTACATGACCCCAGTCAAGCTGGCTAAGATATATCATTTGTCTGATAATAAATGTTGGAAATGTAAGGAGGCTGAAGGGACATTCTTTCACCTTTGGTGGACCTGTCCAAAAGTGAAGGCCTTCTGGGAAATGATTTATAATGAGTTAAAAAAGGTATTTAAGTATACCTTTCCTAAGAAACCAGAGGCCTTTCTCTTGGGCATTTTTGGCCAAAAGGTGTTAAAGAAGGATAGAAAGTTATTTATGTATGCAACTACAGCAGCAAGAATACTTACTGCAAAACACTGGAAGACTCAAGATTTACCCACACTGGAAGAGTGGCAGACGCAATTGATGGACTATATGGAATTGGCCGAGATGACTGCCAGAATCCGAGATTTGGGAGAAGAGGCAATGGAGGAGGACTGGAAAAAATTTAAGGACTGTTTACAAAAATTTTATAAGTTATATGAACTATAAGATTTCGCATGATTTGGAAAGGTTAGCTTCAGCAAGGAGAATAGACGGTATATGAAATTAAGTTATATTAAGGGAAAGACTAATGTTTAAAATAACATTATATTTGTTCTTAGAGTAAAGTGATAATAAGTAATTTAAACTTAAAACGTAATTATTTAAGAGTACAAAAGAACGCATGAAACAAGGTTATAATTTGCTGATATTTTTATTGTTAAGAATGCACGGTGGGGGGGATGTGGGGAAGTCCGGTAGAAGACTGAAAGAAGCTATGATAAGATGAATTTTTCTTTTTTCTTTTCTCTTTGTTCTTATTTCTTTGTTTATCTGATTCTGTGTTTCTATCTGAAAGAAAAAATGCAATAAAAATATTAAAAACAAAACAAACCAGAATGCAGCAGTCTGATTGGTCCAAGAACAATGCAGTAGTATGATTGGTTGGCAGGAACCACCCAATCATGCTCCAGATATAAGTGAATCCACAACCTGATTGGCTTACAGTAGAATTCCAGAATTAACCAATCATGTGCAGCCCATTGTGTAAATAATGTATATAAAGCAGATACTTTGAGGGGACTTTCATTCATTCCTCCTCACCACTATGAGCCGAATAAAGAGCATGAAATCACTTTGCGACTCTGAGTATATTTCACTGGCGACGAAGGTGGGATCCCGCTGAGCTGACTGCCACACACAGCACTCTGAGCTTTACAATGTATTGGAATGCATTGACCTTATAAGGAGTTATGTTCCCCCCCCTCTGGGCAGTGTAACCCTATATCGTAACGGCGGGCTCCGACAGGCCCCATTCACCCTCCGGGACTTCCAGAAACGTAAGGTCCCCACAATGGGGGTGGGGACCTTCAGGGTGCAATACCGAGGGCGGACACGGCAACTGGACTTGCTCGTGGTCAAGGGCCCCTACATTAGCTTACTGGGATTGGCATGGTTTGGACCACTGGGGCTAGCCATCACCGGGGTGAACCACACTACCTTACAAGTGGACGTGGACGCCATCTGCAAGGAATTTCCAGGGGTTTTCAATGGGAAATTGGGACAGTATACGCCCCCCATTGCTCTACAGCTTGACCCCGCAGTACGACCGGTCAGGCTCAAGGCCCACCGGGTCCCGTTCTCCCTGAAACCCCGTATAGACGAGGAATTGGACCGGCTCGTGGAGCAAGGAGTGCTGGAGCCGGTGCCTAATGCCCCCTGGGAAACCCCAATCGTCACACCCGTCAAGCCTAATGGTTCGGTCCGCATCTGCGCAGACTACAAATGTACCATAAACAAGGCCCTCACGGCCCATGCATACCCAGTGCCAGTGGTCAGCCATGTCCTTGCCACCCTGGCTGGGTCGAAAATTTTTGGCAAGCTGGACTTGGCCCAAGCATATCAACAGCTGCCAGTAGATGAGGCCACAGCAGAGGCACAGACGATTGTGACGCACAGAGGAGCGTTCAGGGTAAAGTGGATGCAATTCGGTGTCAGTGTGGCACCAGGCATATTCCAGAATCTAATGGACTCGCTCCTTAAAGGGATTCCTGGCGTCACCCCCTTCTTCGATGATGTGTTGATTGCCAGGCCCACACCAGAGGATTTTGAGGACCGCCTCCGCACCATTCTGCACCGTTTCCAGACGGCGAGTCTCAAGGTGAAGCAGGAAAAATGTCTACTAGGAGTGCCTCAGGTGGACTCTCTGGGATTTATGGTGGACGCAGAAGGGGTCCACCCGACTGGGGACAAGGTACGGGCCATCTGTGATGCCCCAGCACCCAAGAGCAAGACTGAACTTCAGGCCTCCTTGGGACTATTGAACTTTTACCATTCCTTCCTTCCCCACAAGGCGGCGGTAGCAGAGCCCCTACACAGACTCCTGGACAAGCGGGCCCCTTGGGTGTGGGGCCAGCACCAGCAGGCTGCATTCCAGGCAGTCAAGGACTTGCTTGTCTCAAACTCGGTCTTGGCACACTTCGACGAGAGGCTGCCGGTGGTGCTAGCATGCGACGCCTCACCCTATGGCATTGGCGCTGTCCTGGGACACCAACTCCCGGATGGAAGAGAGGTACCGGTGGCATACTTTTCCCAGACACTCAACGCAACCGGGCAGAACTACTCGCAAATAGACAAGGAGGGTCTGGCAATCGTGAAGGGAGTAAAAAAATTCCATGATTTCTTGTACGGGCGGCCCTTCACCGTGGTGACTGACCACAAGCCGTTGCTTGGCTTGTTTGCCCCCGAAAAGCAGACCCCCCCCCAAGTGCTGTCTCCTCGCGTCCTCAGGTGGTCAATTTTCCTTGCCAGCTACCAGTATGCACTGATTCACCGCCCGGGGAAGGCAATGGGCCATGCGGACGCCCTCAGCAGGCTACCACTACCGGAAACAGGCCCTGACCCAGCACCTGCACAAGAGGTTATGAGCCTGGAGCTGCTTCCTGACCGCCCCATTCAGGCACAAGAAGTTGCACACCATTCCAAGAAAGATAGGGTCATCTCCCGGGTCCTGGACTGGGTGTGGAGGGGATGGCCCAGCAGCAGCCCTGGGCCAGAATTCGCTGGCTACACAACCCGCAAACATGAACTGTCGGCCCACAAGGGGTGCCTGTTATGGGGAAGCAGGGTTGTTGTTCCCCAGCCCCTCCGCAAAAGGGTCTTCACAGCCCTACACGAGACACACCCAGGGGCAGTAAGAATGAAGGCCCTTGCCAGGAGTTATGTGTGGTGGCCAGGGATCGACGGAGAGATAGAGGCCTGGGTCAAACACTGCCAGGCCTGCCAAGAATCCCGCCCAGATCCCCCAAGGGCCCCAGTCCAGTCCTGGGAGTCCGCCCGAGCACCATGGTCACGCCTGCATGTGGACTTCGCTGGCCCCTTTCAGGGGAAAACATTCTTCATAGTGGTGGACTCCTACACCAAATGGCTGGAAGTCGCACTGGTACCGTCCACTTCCACGTCCGCAGCCATCCGGGTACTACGCAGGCTGTTTGCAACCCACGGGCTCCCTGACACTCTCATCTCAGACAACGGGACTGCATTTACGTCAGGAGAGTTCAAAACCTTCACAGCGCAGAACGCCATCCGCCACATCCGTTCGGCGCCTTTCCACCCTGCCACCAATGGCCAAGCAAAACGCATGGTGTGGAACACCAAGGACACCCTTCGCCGCATGACGCAAGGGGATTGGGAGTACCGCCTTGCCACATTCCTCCTAGCACAGCACAGCACCCCCAGCTCAACGACTGGCTGGAGCCCTGCTGAACTACTAATGGGTCGGCGCCTTGCAATCAGATTGGACCGCCTTCACCCCGATAGAGCTCAGGATGAGGTAGTGGTGGGGGAAGGCAGGAACCCCCGGACCTTCGAGGCCCAGGACCCAGTGTATGCAAAGAATTTTGGGGCAGGCCCAGCATGGGTACCCGCCACAGTCACCAGGGTCACTGGCCCCGTGTCGTACGAGGTGCTAACGGATGGGGGGCAATGCTGGCGCCGCCACTGCGACCAGATACGGCGACGATTCCCAGGAGAAAACCAGGAGGAGGAAAGGTCAGAGGAGTCCCAAGGGAACAGAGGGGCAGTGAGGCCCATAGACCAGGAGGGGCCAGCAGGAGAGGCAGAATCAGTAAATACAGAGAGGACCCGCAAGGCCGAAAGGACACCGGAACCAGAACCACAACTGAGCGAGCCGGTTGCGCCAGACCAAACAGGCCCATCACAGCCAGCATCCTTGGAACACGAGCCAGAACCTGAACCCCAGACCAGGGAACACCACAGGCCGCAACGCACACGTAGGCTGCCGGCGTAACTCGAGGACTATGAATGCGACCTCCCGGGCAGGACTGGAACTTAGAGGGGAGGGGTGTTATGTACTGAGTTGAATAGGATCCAAACTGCAGCAGTCTGATTGGTCCTAGAATAATAGGATCCAAATTGCAGCAGTCTGATTGGTCCGAGAACAATAGGATTCAGAATGCAGCAGTCTGATTGGTCGAAGAACAATGCAGCAGTATGATTGGTTGGCAGGAACCACCCAATCATGCTCCAGATATAAGTGAATCCACAACCTGATTGGCTTACAGTAGAATTCGAGAATTAACCAATCATGTGCAGCCCATTGTGTAAATAATGTATATAAAGCAGATACTTTGAGGGGACTTTCATTCATTCCTCCTCACCACTATGAGCTGAATAAAGAGCATGAAATCACTTTGCGACTCTGAGTATATTTCAGGGTGTATAATTATATGTTGTTTTTCTGTTATTTTGTTTTGCAATTAATATAAAAATTGGGAAATTCGTGGAAGGGAATTTGGGTCGACCTTAGAAAAGGGTGTAAAGAATGAGTATTGTTGTTTAAATTGAGGTTTATAAGTTAAAATTGGTTAATTAAGATGAATTAAGTATAATAATAATAAGGTAAAAGTTGGGGACAAGAACTTGCTGAGCTAATTATTGGAATTGGAATATAAGAAGGGGAGGTGTGGGGAAGTCAGGGGAAGATGTTAAGAAAATAAGGATTTGAAACTATACTTGTTATTTGTGTTGTTTATGTTTGTGCTTTTGTGTTTGTTTAAAACTTTAATAAAAATGTATTTTTTATATAAAAAAAAAGAAGTATCATGAACAACATCTTAAAAGACGGAACCATGCCGGATTCTTGGAAAGACAGCCTTATTGCATTAATTCCAAAACAGGGAACGGACAATCTACTTATTAACAACTATAGGCCTATCGCACTTCTAAAGAACGATTATAAATTATATGCAAATATTTTAGCCGAAAGATCAAAAAAGGCTTCCAGATGATGATACACAATGACCAAGCTGGCTTTTTGCCCGGGAGGCACATTTATAGCAACACTAGAAACATTATAAACTTATTAGCGTATTTAGACTTAAGAATAGAAAAGAAGGCAGTCTTAATGGGTATAGATGCAGAAAAAGCTTTCGACAGGGTATCCTGGAAATTTATGAAAGGTCTATTACACCATATGGATTTTGGTGTACAGTATATAAAAGGGATTGAAGCAATATAATCAAAACAAAAAGCTAAAATCATAATCAATGGAAATTTATCACAGGAGTGTGAAATCAGCAAAGGGGTCAGACAAGGTCGCCCACTATCCCCCCTAATTTTCATATTAACATTGGAAGTTTTATGTAAACAAATTAGGGAAGAAAAAGAAATAAAAGGGATTATGCTGGGAAATAGAAGTTACAAAATGAGGGCATTTGCTGACGATTTAATTATAACTACGGAGCAACCAATACAGAGTTTAAGAAAGGCGTTGGAAATAATATATGGCTACGGTAAAGTTGCGGGGTTCAAAATGAATTTAAACAAGACAAAACTATTAGTTAAAAATATGTCACCAGATGAAAAAGCAGAATTAGAACAAATAATACAAATTAAAATCTACTCCAAAATCAAGTATTTAGGATTATGGATAACACCAAAGAATATTAACTTATATGAAGATAATTATACCCATTGTTGGAAAGATATCAAAAGACAGTTGGAGACATGGACAAGGTTAATTTTATCATTCCTGGGCTGCATTTCGGTAATTAAAATGATAGTTTTACCGAAGCTACTCTTTCTATTCCAAACGATTCCAATAATAGGAAAGACCAGCAGTATCAACAAGTGGCAAAAAGAAATTTCTAAATTTTTGTGGAAGGGTAAAAGACCAAGAGTAAAGCACAAGATATTAATAGATACTGTAGAAAGAGGTGGCTACGGGTTACCGGATTTGAAGCTATATTAGGAAGCCTCATGTCTTCTCTGGTTGAAAGATTGGTATTTATTAAAAAATTGGGATATTTTAGATCTAGAAGGTCATGACACCCGTTTTGTGTGGCATGGCTATCTTAATTATGGGAAAATAAAGGGGAAACCCACATAACCTGAAGGTGTTGCTGTGTAATGCCAGGTCAATGATGAATAAAACCACTGCCATCCACGACCTGATTGTGGATGGAGGATTTGACCTGGCATGTGTGACAGAGACCTGGTTGGAGGAAGCAGATGGGCCTGTCCTTGCTGCCGCTTGCCCACCAGGTTTCTCTTACGCACAGCAACCCAGGTCATGTGGGCGGGGAGGGGGGGTTGCAGTGATTTTTAGGAAGTCATTAGTTTGCAGCGGGCGTCCTACTGGGTTTTCTGAGTGCATGTTCTGGAAGTTGGGCAATAGGGGCAGTACAGGATTCCTTTTGGTGTACCGACCTCCCCGCTGCACCAAGGATTCCCTGTCCGAGCTGCTTCAGGTTGTGGCGGATGTTCTCCTGGAGACACCTAGTTTGGTTGTCCTAGGGGATTTTAACATCCACGCCGACACGACCTTACAAGGGGCCGCTTGGGACTTCGTGGAAAGCATGGCCTCCATGGGGCTGTCCCTGAATAAATCTGGCCCAACTCATAGCCACGGGCATGCCTTAGACCTGGTGTTCACCTCTATGGATGTTGGTGATCTGACATTAAGTAAAAGCGAAACCAAAGAAGTACCATGGTCAGATCACTTCCTGGTGCAACTGGACTTCTCCGCGACCCTTCCCCTCTGCAGGGAGGTGGGACCGATTCGGATGGTCCGCCCCCGCCACTTAATGGATCCAAATGGTTTCCAGAGAGCGGTAGGGGATGTTTTATCCCATGTTGATGGCCTTTCAGCTGATTCCCTGGTGGCCCGCTGGAATGCGGAGTTAACCAGGGCTATCGACTGTCTGGCTCCGAAGCGCCCTCTCCGATTGCATGGAGCCCGGACAGCCCCGTGGTTTTCCCTGGAGCTGAGGGCGATGAAACAATCGCTGAGACGGCTAGAGCGTCGGTGGCAGAAAACTCACTCCGAATCTGACCGGACACAGGTTAGAGCTCAACGTCGAGCCTACCAAGTGGCGATAGCGACGGCGAAGAAGACTTTCTTCACCGCCTCTATTGCATCTGCAGAAAATAGTAGCAGGAGACTCTTTCAGGTGGTCCGCAATTTAACGGAACCACCTTTACCACCGGGGCCTTGTAAAGACCCCAAGATCTCCTGCAACGATTTTGCAAAGTTTTTTGCAGATAAAATCACTCATATTCGGAAGGAGCTAGACACCACCGTGGGAACAGGGCTGGGGCGGGAGAGTGCTGGAGCTCTGTCTGATCAAGTTGCATGGAATCAATTTCAATCCGTTACCCCCGAGCATGTGGACAGGCTGCTTGGATGCGTGAAACCAACCACCTGTCTCCTTGATCCTTGCCCATCCTGGCTAATAAAAGCAAGCCGGGAAGGGCTGGGCGATGGGCTCTGCGGGGTGGTGAATGCTTCCCTCTGTGAGGGAACATTCCCAGATCTGCTGAAAGAGGCGGTCATTAAACCGTTTCTTAAAAAACCATCTTTAGACCCGGCCAGTATGGCCAACTATCGCCCAGTCTCAAATCTTCCATTCTTGGGCAAGGTGATTGAGTGTGTGGTTGCTGAACAACTCCAGGGACGCCTGGAGGATGCGGACCATTTGGATCCCTTCCAATCGGGGTTCAGGCCTCATCATGGGACTGAAACTGCCTTGGTTGCACTGGTTGATGATCTCCGGCGAGCTAGGGACAAAGGTGAGAGTTGTTTCCTAGTTCTGCTGGATCTCTCAGCGGCCTTTGATACAATCGACCATAACATACTTCTGGACCGTCTAGAGGGGTTGGGAGCTGGGGGCACTGTTATACAGTGGTTTCGCTCCTTCCTCCTGGGCCGTGTTCAGAAAGTGCTGGTGGGGGATGAGTGTTCAGACCCTTGGGCCCTCACTTGTGGGGTGCCTCAGGGTTCCGTTCTCTCCCCCATGCTTTTTAACATCTATATGAAGCCGCTGGGAGAGATCATCAGGGGGTTTGGACTGGGTGTCCATCAATATGCAGATGATACCCAGCTCTACCTCTCTTTCAAATCAGAACCAGTGAAGGCGGTGAAGGTCCTGTGTGAGTGCCTGGAGGCGGTTGGAGGATGGATGGCGGCTAATGGATTGAAGTTGAATCCTGACAAGACAGAAGTACTGTTTTGGGGGGACAGGGGGAGGGCTGGTGTGGAGGACTCCCTGGTCCTGAATGGGGTAACTGTGCCCCTGAAGGACCAGGTGCATAGCCTGGGAGTCATTTTGGACTCACAGCTGTCCATGGAGGCGCAGGTTAATTCTGTATCCAGGGCAGCTGTCTACCAACTCCACCTGGTACGCAGGCTGAGACCCTACCTGCCCGTGGACTGTCTCGCCAGAGTGGTGCATGCTCTAGTTATCTCCCGCTTCGACTACTGCAATGCGCTCTATGTGGGGCTACCTTTGAAGGTGACTCGGAAACTACAGCTAATCCAGAATGCAGCAGCTAGACTGGTGACTGGGGGCAGCCGCCGAGACCACATAACACTGGTCTTGAAAGACCTACATTGGCTCCCAGTACGTTTCCGAGCACAATTCAAAGTGCTGGTGTTGACCTTTAAAGCCCTAAACAGCCTCGGCCCAGTATACCTGAAGGAGCGTCTCCACCCCCATCATTCTGCCCGGACGCTGAGGTCCAGCGCCGAGGGCCTTCTGGCGGTTCCCTCATTGCGAGAAGCAAAGCTACAGGGAACCAGGCAGAGGGCCTTTTCGGTAGTGGCGCCCGCCCTGTGGAACGCCCTCCCATCAGATGTCAAAACGATAAACAACTACCTGACATTCAGAAGACATCTTAAGGCAGCCCTGTTAAGGGAAGTTTTTAGTGTATGATATTTTAGTGTGGTTTTTTTTTGTTTCTATGGAAGCCGCCCAGAGTGGCTGGGGAAACCCAGCCAGATGGGTGGGGTACAAATAATAAATTATTATTATTATTATTATTATTATTATTATTATTATTATTATTATTATTATTATTATTATTAATTATCGGAAAATAAAGACGCATAGGAGTTTTTCAAATCATATAATAAGAAATGCTATATATAAGGTATGGGGAAAATACAAAAGATATTTGGAACAGAAAACCCCAAGATGGAACTCTCCACTAGAAGCAATTGCTGTTAAAAAAAGCAACAACATCAAAGAGAACTGGATAACGTATAACACAATATTAAGGGGGGGAGGGTCAACTAATATTGATAAGTTATGAGAAAATAAAAGATCACTTTTCTACTTGGCTAGATTACTTCCAGGTGAATGAAGTGTTCAGACAGGATAAGCAGATAGGTTTTGAAAAGGAGCCTTCAAGATTTGAAAGAGAACTACTGAATAGTAAAACCAAAATAATCGCAAAAATGTATAGACTTCTTTTAGACTACGAAGTAATGGATGAGGAGGTTAAGGCTTCAATGATAAAGTGGGCCCAAGATGTGGGCCGTCCAATTATGCTAAAAGATGGGGGAAACTGATGGAATGTAAATTTGAAATTTACAGCCAGCTATAATATAAGAGAGAACATGATGAAAATGGCTCATAGGTGGTACCTCACTCCTTCCAGATGATCAAGAATGTATAAAAATTTGGCGAATGCTTGTTGGAGATGTGGAGGAAATAACGGTGACATGAGCCACATGTGGTGGACGTGTGAAAAGATTAAGATTTTTTTTGGGGGGGGGGGGAGAATATACGATGAATTAAAAAGATGATGGAGATAACTTTTACGAAAAAAACAGAGGCATTTCTATGAAGTATTTTAGATAAAGAGATCCCAAAAAATCTAAGAGAGGTATTCTTGTATGCAACCACAGCAGCTCGTATACTTGTGGCCAAGGGATGGAAAGATCACGAGGCTCCAAAAATAACAGATTGGCAAATCAAATTACAGGAATTGGTGGAGACGGCTCAATTGACTTGCAAACTCAGCGGAATCTCAAAGCAAACGTTTGCAGGAAAATGGGATGGTTATACAAGATATGTTCAAAAATACAATAATAGTTCTGATTCCGTGCTAGCATTCGAGTGATAAAGGAACTAAAAGGAGGTGGACAACAATTAAGGATTTATTATGTTTTCAGAATGTATTGGAAAATTTATATAGAAAGGATTATTGTTTTGTGTACATTCCATTGTAAGAATGGAAACAGAGCCAGAGCCACAGCCACAGCCTAAGTCTGAAACAGTCCTTGATAGAGTGCCAGAGCCAGAGCGAGACCCTGAATCAGTGCCAGAACCAAGCCCTCATTCAGAACCAGAGCCTGAAAAAGAGCCACAGCCACAGCCACAGCCTAGAGCCACAGCCTGAGTCTGCAACAGTACTTGATACAGTGCCGACTTCCGCTTTTACCACAGCTGCAACAGTGTGAGCTCTGACTGCAGTAAGCAGGTCGGGGCACACACCGGTACTGTGAGGGGCAACGTTTGGCTACACGACCCCTGAAAAGGCTTGGAAGGAAGCTCAAGCCAAAGGAACTTCGGCAGTGTCTTTTTGGAGTCCCGGCACCCCTCGCTGAAGGAAAAACGGCAGAGGTGGGGGGGAATCCAGGGACAGAGAAGAACATCAAACAGACCGGTGAAAAGCCTCACATCACTGAAGCAGCGACAAGATGGTAAAATCTCTATTTCTATATCAAAATAAACGTAAAGTGGTAGCAGCAGTAACAAAACCTAAAAGGAAATAAGACAAGGGGCAGATAAGGGGACCCAGGAGGGGGAATCCCTCACGGAGTGGGTAAACCCAAAACAAGATAAAGAGTAAAAATAGCGGAGGAGAAGTAATGCTACCACAAAAGTAAAGGGAAGACAGAAGAACAATATATATATATATATATATATATATATATATATATATATATATATATATATATATATATATATATATATATATATATATATATATATATATGCTTTCGTAGATTTTCACGGGTACAGGAATGCAGGTTTTGGTGTTTTCGGGTATCTTCCCGTGTAAGAGTTGGGGTGTCTAGGCGACGTTTCGACGAGGTCTCACTCGTCATCTTCAGGCTGGTGCTTTCGGCTTCTTGTTACTAGAACAGAGCAGGATCTCAGTGTTTGAGTTCCTATAAATACTGTTGAGGGGGTGTGGTGTATAGCCTCCAACGTTCTGGGCAGAGAGGGAGTTCCCAGGTTAGTGTGCCTTTTCTTCTTTTGTTCCTTAATTACTTGAGGGATATCTTGAGTGATTTCTTGAGTGATATTCTGAGTACCACTTAGGAGGGTCATTAGGTGTGGATTAGTTGCTAAAGCTTTCGTGTCTTGACCTCTTGAGCTTGTGAAAAGTTTTTCTGAGAAGATGGCTGTACTGCACTTAGTTGTGCTCTGGCTTGGCTTCGTGTATAGGGGCGAGCTGTGGTTTTGTGCCCTGTGCCAGCCAGATCTGTGTAGGGATTGCAGGGGGGTGCAGCATCCGGAGGTGCCACTATGGTTTGGCTACTGGATGGTATCTGTACTTTATCTGTGGAGAGGGTCTGGGTTTGGGTCTGGTGTGGTTGATTGGAGATGGCGTTCTGTGTGTCTCTGGTTCTGGTGTCGGTTTTTGTGGGGAGGGCTAATTTCCAGATGTCTGGCAGGCGGGACGTGTCGTCACGCTTGTTCATGTTGTGAGGGTGTTTCTCTATCTCGATGGCTTCCATGATTATTCTCTTGTGGTGATGTTCCATGTTAAAGAGCAATTTGGAATCTGCAAAATTAATTTCGTGTCCTGTTTCTTTCATGTGTTGGTAAAGAGAGGAAGTTTTTTCTTCTTTTTTGACGGCATTCTTGTGTTCTGCGATACGTGCATTTATTCGTCTGTTTGTTTGTCCAATGTACGTGGCTGGGCAGACTTTGCAGGGTATTTCATAGACCCCTTGGTTTTCTAACTGGATTTTATCGCAAATCTGTACATGGAACACTTTGAAACCAATGCTTTAGACAAGTCAGAACACAAACCCAAACTTTGGCTCAGATATGTTGACGACACCTTTGTAATTTGGCCACACGGGAAGGAAAAACTAGATAGCTTCCTCACACATCTCAACAGCCTACACCCCAAAATACAATTCACTATGGAAATAGAAGCCAACAACCAACTTCCCTTCCTTGACGTCCTAATCTACAAAAAACCTGATGGCTCCCTAGGACACACTATCTACCGGAAAAAAACACACACCAACCGCTACTTACATGCACAATCACACCACCACCCTGCACAAATAAACTCCGTAGCCAAGACTCTCATCTCCAGAACCAAACGCCTGGCTGACAAGGACCACTTGACAACTGAGTTACAGAATCTCTCAAATGTGTTAATCGCCAACGGATACCAACAAAACAGGGTTACGAAGCTAATCCAAAAAGAAACACCCCCCCAAAACCAAGACACAGAAGAAAACAATGGCATGGCCCTCCTGCCTTATATCAAGGGCACTACAGATAAAATTAGCAAAATCCTCCATAAACACAATATCAAAACAGCCTTTTGCACCAACCAAAAAATAACCAATATCCTCAGAAACCCAAAAGATAAAATCCAGTTAGAAAACCAAGGGGTCTATGAAATACCCTGCAAAGTCTGCCCAGCCACGTACATTGGACAAACAAACAGACGAATAAATGCACGTATCGCAGAACACAAGAATGCCGTCAAAAAAGAAGAAAAAACTTCCTCTCTTTACCAACACATGAAAGAAACAGGACACGAAATTAATTTTGCAGATTCCAAATTGCTCTTTAACATGGAACATCACCACAAGAGAATAATCATGGAAGCCATCGAGATAGAGAAACACCCTCACAACATGAACAAGCGTGACGACACGTCCCGCCTGCCAGACATCTGGAAATTAGCCCTCCCCACAAAAACCGACACCAGAACCAGAGACACACAGAACGCCATCTCCAATCAACCACACCAGACCCAAACCCAGACCCTCTCCACAGATAAAGTACAGATACCATCCAGTAGCCAAACCATAGTGGCACCTCCGGATGCTGCACCCCCCTGCAATCCCTACACAGATCTGGCTGGCACAGGGCACAAAACCACAGCTCGCCCCTATACACGAAGCCAAGCCAGAGCACAACTAAGTGCAGTACAGCCATCTTCTCAGAAAAACTTTTCACAAGCTCAAGAGGTCAAGACACGAAAGCTTTAGCAACTAATCCACACCTAATGACCCTCCTAAGTGGTACTCAGAATATCACTCAAGAAATCACTCAAGATATCCCTCAAGTAATTAAGGAACAAAAGAAGAAAAGGCACACTAACCTGGGAACTCCCTCTCTGCCCAGAACGTTGGAGGCTATACACCACACCCCCTCAACAGTATTTATAGGAACTCAAACACTGAGATCCTGCTCTGTTCTAGTAACAAGAAGCCGAAAGCACCAGCCTGAAGATGACGAGTGAGACCTCGTCGAAACGTCGCCTAGACACCCCAACTCTTACACGGGAAGACACCCGAAGACACCAAAACCTACATTCCTGTACCCGTGAAAATCTACGAAAGCATATATATATATATATATATATATATATATATATATATATATATATATATATATATGGAAAGAATATAAAGAAATCACTCAGATTGCAATTGAACTATTTGAAAAGCACACTATCTGAAACGGACTTACTACAAAGTGCAAAGCGGTGCAGGCTGCCTGTTGTTGGAGCTGGGTGGAGTAAAGCAGCTGCTTTGAAACTGAATGTCCTTGAAGGAAAGATAAGGACAAAGGAATAAGGAACGCTGTGGGGGAAAGGAGGGGAATTTCACAGATAAGATAAGATGGCGTCACGGGTCTGAAGACGCTGAGTAATCATCAAGAAGGAGGAAGAAGGAGGAAGTGACGAAGACAAAATAGTGAAAGAGAGGATTAAAGGAGGGCAGAAGCTGGCAAGCTGAGTTAATAAGAACACAGTGACACCCAGTGGGCAAAGTAGGAAAAGCAGTAACAAAGGAAAATTGGAACAATAGAAGGACATCTGGTGGTTGGAAAAGAGAACGCAAAATGTCTCATGCAATTAAAAAACAGACTGGAACTGGAAGTCAACAGCAACAATTAAGAAGAAACTCAGGCCTTGAAGAAATGGACTTAAGGGAACTTATTATTAGTTTGAAACTGGACTTGGGAGGATTGAGAAAAGAGTTGGAAGAAAAAATCAACACAATTGATGGGAAATTGGAAAAATTAGAAAACACAATGAAAAAAAATGAAAAAGAAAATGAAGAAATAAAGGAAAAATTAACAGAAGTCCTAGAAGGAATGAAGGAGACAGATAAGAAAGTGCAAGAAATTAAGAATAAGAATCAACAAATGGATGAGATGGTGAAGAAAATTAGCAAAGAAAAAGGGAACAAAGAAAAGAAATGGACAAATTGAAAAAGGAGATGGAGGAACAAAAAGCAATCCAGGAAGCTACTGGGGATGCGCTAGCAATGATACAGATGCAGATTAAAGAGAAGACTTTGAGATTCAGAAATGTTCCAGAAGAGGAGAAGGAGGAGATTTGGAAGAAGATGATTGAAACTTTAGCAAAGTGGCTACATCTACAGGAAAAAGACATAATAGAACAGACAGAGAAAATCTTCAGAGTGAACTCAAGAAAAGCAAAAATGAACAAATGGCCGGCAGACTGCATCATTGTATTCACATCGAATTGGATGAAAGATAAGATCCTCCAATTAAAGAGTAAGAACAAATTAACCATAGATGGAAAGGAAATAATAATTTTACGAGAAGTTCCACCTAGGCTGATAAAAAAGAGACAGCAATTCCAATTTCTAACAAAAGCACTAAAGGCCAAAGCAATATCTTTCAGATGGGAATACCCAGTGGGGATTTCCTTCAACTTCAAAGGAAAAAGAAGACGATTTGAGACATTTGAGGAAGCAGACATGTTTTGGAGGAAGTATCGAGGAGAATTAGGAGGTGGGAAAAGTGAAGTAAGAAATGAGGAAGGAAGGAAGGGAGAGCTATCGGATGAGGCGGAAGAAGAAGAAAAAGCTCAGCAAAGGGTGGAAGGATAAAGAACTACGCCAGTGGTAAATAATCAGACCAATAACTATTACAAAACCCTTCTCCTTTACCACTGCAGATAACGTAAACTCTTTCCATTAACTTTAGAATTTTTTAACTAATAAAGAATGAAATTTAAATTGTTATCATGGAACGTGAATGGTCTAAATAATAGGAGGAAGAGGCAGAAAATAGAACGTATCTTAGAGAGGCAGAAGTGGGACCTTGCTTGCTTACAAGAAACCCACATCAATACTAAGCATAAAAGACTATTGGTAAAACCAAAGTTAGGGGAAGAATTCATCGCATCTGATGTAAGAAAAAAGAGGGGGGTTGTAATGTATGTTAAAAGCAAATATGAACCGGAATTGTTATATGAAGACAAAGAGGGGAGGATTATAATAGTCAAAATATCAATAGAGGGGGAACCAATTGTAGTAGTGGGAATCTATGGATCAAATAAAAGAAAATCAGAATTCTATGTTAAAGTAAGATCATTATTAATGGAATATATAGATATGAGAATTATTGTGTTAGGGGATTTAAATGGAGTAATGGAACCAGAATTGGATAGATCACAGAAGAAGAGGGGGGGAAATGAAGGGAAGTTGCCAAAAAGCTTTATGGAAATGGTAAAGATTTTTGATTTAGTGGATATATGGAGATATAAACATCCTGTCGAAAAGGAGTTCACATATTTCTCAGAACCAAAAAATTCATATAGTTGAATCAACAGTATATGGATTACTAAGGATATGACAATTGAAGCAGAGAATGCCGATATATTGCCAAAAACACTTACAGATCACAATCCAGTATCATTAACTCTTAAAGGAAAAGAGGAGAAAGGGAAGAAAAGGTGGAGAATGAATGTTTTCTTATCAAAAAACGAAAAAGTAATGCAAGGAGCCAGAAAGTTGATGAAGGAATATTTTGAAAACAATTGGAGGAAAGGGACAGATGTTAAAACAGTGTGGGATGCTGGGAAGGCGGTTAGGATATTTCCGTTCCACCTTAAAAGGGAGCAAGCTTTGTGAGTCACAGAGTCTGCGCATGTTCTATTCACAGGATGTTTATGCTTGCTGTTCCTTCCTTTCGATGCCAGTTGGTCAGAGACACTGACAAAGAACGGTCATGTTCTTCTTTGTTCTGTTCTACGCTAAATAAAGTCTGTAAAATATGCTCTTCTGCGGTGCAAGCTTTCTGCTGTGTTTCTGCTGATAAACATTGTGCACAAGCCTGGAATGTGGGAATCTATTTCTAAGGCTTCGTGCCGCTAACTGCTGGATCTGCCTGTCTACGGGAGATCGATGGACATCCGACAGCCGGCTTGGGCCATGATGGACTATATCTCCCTGGCAGTTTCCCAACAGTTAGGGGATATTTCATACAACAAAACTCAATAGCATATAAGAATAAAGAAAAAAAGAAAAGGGGGCTTTTAGAAGAAATTAAAAGGAAGGAAAAATTGGCCTATGCAAGCAAAAATAAAGAGAGATTAAATCAAGAAATTAAATTACTGAGAGTAGAATATAATAAAATTATAGAACAGGAGGTAGAACAACAAATCAAATTTTGGAAATATAAAAATTTTGAATGGGCAAACAAGCCAGGCAAGATCCTTGCCTGGCAACTAAAGAAACAAAGAAATGAAAAATTAATAAATAAAATAAAAGTAGAAGAGAGGACAATAAGTGATATGACAGAAATCAAAAAAGAATTTGAAAAATATTACAAAAAATTATATCAAAAAGATGAAGTGTCAATAGAAGAAATAGAGGAATATATAAAGAAAAATAAATTAATAGAGATAGCAGAAGAAGACCATAAATTATTAAATGAACCAATATCAACCATAGAAATTAAGGAATCAATTCAAAAATTAAAAATAGGGAAATCCCCAGGTCCAGATGGCATACCAGCAGAATACTACAAAGAAATGTTAAATGAATTAATTGACCCACTAAAAGAAGTAATAGAGGAAGCAGTAGAGAAGGGGAATGTTCCAGACTCTTGGACTCAAGGGTATATAACGCTCCTGCCAAAACAAGGTACGGATTTGGAATTGGTCTCAAATTATAGACCCATTTCATTGTTAAATTCCGATTATAAAATTTACGCAGGATTACTGGCTAATAGGTTGAAAAAAATTATAGGAAAAATAGTACATAAAAATCAGGCTGGATTTGTGGAAGGTAGACAAATAAAGGATAATATCAGAAATATAATAGACATAATGGAATATCTACAAGTAAGAAGAGACAAACAAGCAGCCCTGATTTCAATCGATGCGGAGAAGGCTTTCGACAAAATCTCATGGGAATTTATGAAAAAACTATTAAAAGAATTGTGTCTAGGTGAAAAATTCCAAAAAGGTATAAATGCAATATATAACCAACAGAAAGCAAAAATTATTATTAATGGAGAGTTTGGAGAAGAAATCAACATCTTTAAAGGTACAAGACAAGGATGCCCCCTATCCCCAATGTTATTTATAATAGTATTAGAGGTTCTATTAAAGAAAATAAGGCAGGACAACCAAATAAGAGGAATAGCAGTTGGTGAAAAAAGATATAAGTTAAGAGCGTTTGCAGACGATGTTATGATCACAACAGAAAATCCCCTACAATGTACACCTAGAATATTGGAATGCATAAACGAATATGGCAGATTAGCAGGATTCAAATTAAACTATGGGAAAACCAAAATACTAGTGAAAAATATGGAAGAAAAAGATAAAGTGAAATTACAAGAAATTACAGGATTGGAAATTAAAAAGAAAATAAGGTATCTTGGAATAAATTTAACAACAAATACTATAGACTTAAGTAATGAGAACTATGGGAAAGCATGGAATGAAATAAAAAATGACTTGCAAGTATGGGGAAAATTAAATCTTTCCTTACTAGGGAAAATATCGGTAATAAAGATGAACATATTACCAAGGATGATGTTTTTATTTCAAAGTATCCCAATACTAGGAGGAGATAAATGTTTTAATAACTGGAAAGGAGATTTGGCTAAATTCATATGGTCAGGGAAAAAGCCAAGAATAAAACACAAAATAATGATAGATAAGAAGGAGAGAGGAGGATTTGGTCTCCCAGATATGGAGTTATATCATGAGGCGGTGGGTCTGACCTGGCTAAAGGAATGGATCAAATTAGATGACTCGGATGTATTGGATTTAGAGGGAGTAGAGACGAGATTTGGATGGCATGCCTATTTAATAGATGAAAAAGTGAGAGTACATAAAGGCTTCCTAGGGCATATAATCAGAAAATCTATATATAAAATATGGGAGAAATATAAAAGACTTTTAGAACCAAAAACTCCCTGGTGGGCATCGCCAGCAGAAATTGTCGCAGTGAAAAAATTAAATATGAAAGAAAATTGGGCTACCTGTAAAACTGTATTAAAGGAAGAAAACGGAGAATTGGAACTAAAGGACTACACAGAAATTAAAGCTCATATTAGTGATTGGTTTCAATATATTCAAATTAAGTATAGATTAGCAAAAGACAAAAAGTTAGGATTTGAAAAAGAAATATCAAAATTCGATAAATATTTAATACAAGAAAAATTGAAGGAATGGGTTTCCCAAACCCCAAAACTGACTGTGCAGGCAGTTTCTAAACTGCACCAAAATCCCCATTTCTCCTCAGCTAAAATGCATAAACTTTAGCCGTTGAACAAATGCAAAACAAGAACACAGCTCTCTCCCTTATCAGTTTGACGTCAAGACTGGCCTTGACTTTACCAGTAGAACAGACACAGACATATCTTATGTCCTGACCACAAATGACGCAGAGACCCAAGTCTGGGACTAATGCCAGAGCATGTTCTCGGAAGTAGTGACCTCTTGCTCCAAGATAGGAGTAGGAACAGGAATATCCTTTTATGGTCAGAAGTACAGGAAGGAAGATCCTTTTATGGTTGAGAGTACCAGAGCAGGAACATATGTGTACGTACGCCAACGTGGTTGGGCTCCTAGGGGAGGAGTGATAGGGTGCCTGGAGGATATATAAACTGCATGAAACCTGTCATTTCTTTGGACTTGCTGTGGACTCACCACGCAAGTGCCTTCTGCTATCCGGAGAGCAGAATAAACTCTTTCTTTGAACCAACTCGGTGTCATTTTGACTTCCTTCCTCCTGTCACGGAGCAACGCAGACCCAATCGGTGAACTCCAATAAGGCTACAAAATCAAAAAATATATCTAAATTGTATAATCTGATTTTAGAGTGGGAAACAAAGGATGAACTGGTTAAAGCATCAATGATTAAATGGGCGCAAGACATTGGGAAAAATATTATGTTTGAACAATGGGAAAAATTGTGGAAAGAAGATATGAAATTCACCATGTGTTATATACTGAAAGAAAATTACCTTAAAATGCAACATAGATGGTATTTAACACCTGAAAGAATAGCAAAAATGAATAAAAACTGTAGCGATATCTGCTGGCGATGCAACACGGGAAAAGGTACTATGATACATATATGGTGGAATTGTTTAAACATCAAACAATTTTGGGAAATAATATATAATGAAATGAAAAAAATGTTTAGATACTCATTTAGGACAACACCAGAAGGTTTTCTATTGGGAATAGTACCAGGAAGCCTAAAGGAAGAAGATAAGAACTTATATTTATACGCAACAGTAGCAGCAAGGCTATTGATTGCGAAAAACTGGAAAAGTGGTATAATACCGACAAAAACAGAGTGGCTTGCCAAATTATTGGAGTATTACAATATATCCAAAACAATGGAAGAAATTGGAAGGATTTCAAAAGAAAAGATAGATAGGGACTGGAAGGTATTTAAAAGATACTTGCAAAATCATATCGAAAAATCAGAACTCCTATTAGAATAAACAAGTTCCGTTTCAAATACTGAAATATCAAATAAGATGGAAAACAACGTGTAATAGAAAAAGAAGTATGACATTAGGGTAAAGGTGTGTGAAAGAAAGTAATAGAAGTGGAAAGATATTGTAATTGAGTAGATTGGAAGTCAACACAAAGGTGGGGTGAAGGGTCGGTGGATGGTGATGGGGAAAGGAACTATTTGTGGGATTGAGTGTAAGTATGTTTGAATATTTTTAAAGATTGTATGAAATGTATGTTTGTATGCTTGTATATGTGTATTAATGATAAAAAAATTAAAAAAAAATGTTTTTTTAAAAAAGTACTTGATACAGTGCCGGAGCCTGAAACAGAGACACAGCCTCAAACAGAGCCTGAGCCTGAAACAGAGGCAGAGCCACAGCCACAGCCTGAGTCTGAAACAGTCCTTGATAGATGCTAGAACCAGAGCCAGAGCGAGACCCTGAATCAGAGTCAGAGTGAGACTATGAATCAGAGCCAGAGCCAGAGCCAGAGCTGAAAGAAAGCCAGAGCCAGAGCCAGAGCCAGAGCCAGAGCCAGAGCCAGAGCCAGAGCCAGAGCCAGAGCGAGAGCCAGAAATAGGGCTTGATACAGGGCCGGAGCGCAAAACATAGCTGCAGCCACAACCTAGAGCCACAGCCTGAGTCTGCAACAGTACTTGATACAGTGCTGGAGCTGGAGCTGGAGCCGGAGCCAGAGACACAGCCAGAGCCAGAACAAAACCCTAATTCAGAACCCATTAAGAAGTATCATGAACAACATCTTAAAAGACGGAACCATGCCGGATTCTTGGAAAGACAGCCTTATTGCATTAATTCCAAAACAGGGAACGGACAATCTACTTATTAACAACTATAGGCCTATCGCACTTCTAAAGAACGATTATAAATTATATGCAAATATTTTAGCCGAAAGATCAAAAAAAGGCTTCCAGATGATGATGATACACAATGACCAAGCTGGCTTTTTGCCCGGGAGTCACATTTATAGCAACACTAGAAACATTATAAACTTATTAGCGTATTTAGACTTAAGAATAGAAAAGAAGGCAGTCTTAATGGCTATAGATGCAGAAAAAGCTTTCGACAGGGTATCCTGGAAATTTATGAAATTTCTATTACACCATATGGATTTTGGTATACACTATACAGAAGGGATTGAAGCAATATAATCAAAACAAAAAGCTAAAATCATAATCAATGGAAATTTATCACAGGAGTGTGAAATCAGTAAAGGGGTCAGACAAGGTCGCCCACTATCCCCCTTAATTTTCATATTAACATTGGAAGTTTTATGTAAACAAATTAGGGGAAAAATAGAAATAAAAGGGATTATGCTGGGAAATAGAAGTTACAAAATGAGGGCATTTGCTGACGATTTAATTATAACTACGGAGCAACCAAAACAGAGTTTAAGAAAGGCGTTGGAAATAATATATGGCTACGGTAAAGTTGCGGGGTTCAAAATGAATTTAAACAAGACAAAACTATTAGTTAAAAATATGTCGCCAGATGAAAAAGCAGAATTAGAACAAATAATACACATTAAAATCTACTCCAAAATCAAGTATTTAGGATTATGGATAACACCAAAGAATATTAACTTATATGAAGATAATTATACCCATTGTTGGAAAGATATCAAAAGACAGTTGGAGACATGGACAAGGTTAAATTTATCATTCCTGGGCCGCATTTCGGTAATTAAAATGATAGTTTTACCGAAGCTACTCTTTCTATTCCAAACGATTCCAATTACAGGAAAGACCAGCAGTATCAACAAGTGGCAAAAAGAAATTTCTAAATTTTTGTGGAAGGGTAAAAGACCAAGAGTAAAGCACAAGATATTAATAGATACTGTAGAAAGAGGTGGCTACGGGTTACCGGATTTGAAGCTATATTACGAAGCCTCGTGTCTTCTCTGGTTGAAAGATTGGTATTTATTAAAAAATTGGGATATTTTAGATCTACAAGGTCATGACACCCTGTTGGGTTGAAATGAACGACAGACGAGTAGGTAGGTGTCATACGGGAGGCGTCTCTTGAGCAAGCCTCGGAGACTCCCTTTTATTGGATATTATACAGCGTTTGCCACGTGTGTGCTTGTTGCTGATTGTTTAACATAAGTGCAAAGCAAGGGTTCCATATAAGACATTAATTATTGCATATAAGACATTAATCATAGACAGGTTAAAGGTTGGGAAAAGGAACGCAGAGTTTACACAGGCATGGTTTCGGACTGCCCGTACCAGAGTGGTACGAAAAGGAATGTACAAGGAGGGGTAAGTACAGATTGATATTGTAATGGGAATTGGGGTTGCTTGTGCGTAAAGGATGCTGAAGTTCTAGGCAAAGTTGCCTGGCTAAACCTTTCCCTGGCTGGACAGCCCTTCCTCCGTGGCTGTGTCAATCGCTGGCAGAATCCGTCAGTGGGCGTTTCCTGAATTTCTTCAAACATAAAAATTCCTTGACGCCCAGTCTCCGCCTAGCCTCCCTGCGCGGAAGCTTTCTGCGCAGAGTAGGCCTAGCCAGCTGAGGTCCTGGACTCTCCCCGCTGGTCTCTGTGGAAGAGTCTTGGAGCCCTCTCTCCGAAGTCCTTCCCTGGTCCCCTTCCTCCCCGGTGTCACGCTGATAACCTTCCCCAAAGGGAGTGTTCTCTCTCCCTCTGCTGGTCCCTTCTCCTGCATGGTCGGGGAGCCTTACCTCCACTCTTGGCTCCGATGGCAGTTCCCTTACATCCACCTCCCCCCAGAACCCCCCTCACCTCCGTCCCGTTCCTTTGGCCTAAATTCCTCCCTTCCGTCTGACGGCGATGCGGGAAATCCCCTGAAGGAGCTACCCCCATCCTCTCAAGATTCAAACATAGCTGTCCACCTGCTGCTATCTCTTCGTACCGGATCACCCTCCCAGTCCGATTCCTCACCCTCAGATTCCTCTCTTTCCTCCTTGTCGGAGGCCGGAAACCCCACAAACTCTTCTTCCTCATCTGTAGTGCCAAATTGCTCCTCCCAGAACCTCGCTACCGGTTTGGGCTTCCTTGGGAACCTGCTGTAAAACTCCCCCCTGAGATCCTCATCCCTGATGGTCTCCGCAGGAACCCACGTGTTTTCCGACTCAGGTTCCCCCTCCCAAGCCACCAAATACTCCACTTCCCCTCCTCTCAATCTTGAATCAAGTATTTCCGTGGCTTGACTGCTGAGTTCCCTCTCCTCTATGCGTGGGTGAGTGGGGACTTCTCTCTCTCGCCCCGGAAATTCCAGCCCCTCCCTGTACAGAGAGAGTAGGGACCTATGGAACACCGGGTGTAGTTTCCTACTGGTCGGCAACTTGAGCCGAAAGGCCACTGGATTGACCTGCTGGGTTACCTCGAAAGGTCCCAGCCGCCTGGGCCGCAATTTCTTGCACCCTCCCTTGAAAGGTAACCCCTGGGTTGACAACCACACCCGGTCCCCCACCCGTATGGTTTCAGTTCCTTGGCCCTTTCCAAGTTCATTTTAAGTTGTTGGTGTAAGGCTTCCATTTCTTCCACAAACTGCTCCGCTGCTGGCACACTCCACCTCTCCTCCCCACCCCCTGGGAAAGCCCTGGGATGACACCCGTAATTGGCCATGAACGGTGTCAGGGGCTCAGGAGCAGAGGTACAGGGGAGAGAGGAGATGGAGAGCGAAGGGGAAGGATCTGAGGGCAGCGTAGAGGAGTACGACAGTGACCCGAGAGATTCCATGAGCTTCTCCAGCGAATCAGAAGATTCCCAGAAGGAGGCGCCGATGGTCAGGGCAAGGTGGGTCCCAGGGGAGACACACCAGAAACAAGGGGCCAGCGGGGACTCCCAAAGCAGCAGCTGGACATCAGGACCAGCTTCCGCACCAGAGCGTAGTGGGGGGGAAGAGTCCCAGGTGTCAGGGGCAGCGTCTCCTCCAGCAGGGAGAGAATATGAGTCGGGACTGACCACGCCTCTGTCGGAGAGTGGGGGAACGGAGGGGAGGTCAGGTCCAGCTAGCCTCCCAGAAGGGGGAAGCAGTGACAGGAGCAGTGTAACGGTCAGGAGGAAGGTTGCCGGCTGGGCGTGCGCACCAAGTTCGAATGTACAGGCGCGCGGGACAGCAGAAAACCCGGATGGGGAACCAGGTCCTAAAGCCCGCCGGAGGCAGGGGGAAGACTCAGGGGACTCAGCATCAGAAGAGTCTAGGAAGGGCGAAACCCCAGCTGACAGGCGGACCCAGAGGAGGAAAGAGCAAAGGAAGAGGTGGAGCAAGGCTAGGGTCTTAAACTGGTGTCTGGGGGGAGGAGACTCAGACGGAGCTTCGGCGGTCTAGAGTTTCAGACGTAGAGCTGCACGCTGCTGATGTGAAAGACAAACTGAACTTCAATAAAGACTTTTGTATATAAGAACGTACTGGCGTTGGTCCTTTGTGAGCTGGGACCTCGGGCAGCTCTGACAAACGGGCTCATCCCCGTGGACACGTGTTCCGCGTTATTGTACGCAAATTCTGCCAGCCCCAGTTTATCCACCCAGTCGTTCTGCCTCTCGCTGACATAGCAGCGTAGATATTGTTGGAGTATACTGTTCGCTCTTTCCGCTTGTCCGTTGGTCTCTGGGTGTCTGGCCGTCGAGAAGCTCACCTCGACTTCCAGCAAGCTCATGAGCTTCCTGCAAAACCGGGAAGTAAATTGCTTCCCTTGGTCGGACAAAACCCTCAAGGGGGCGCCATGCAGTCTGAAGATGTGATCCACAAACAGCCTGGCAGTTTCCTCTGCCGTCACCGCATGCGAGCAAGCGATAAAATGGCACATTTTTGTTAACAGGTCAACAACCACCATGACAGCTGTTTTCCCTCTCGATTTGGGCATATCTGTCATAAAATCTATGGACATCACCTCCCATGGTTTTCCCGGTGTGGGTAAAGGTTCCAGTATTCCTGTGGGCGCTGCCCTCTCCACCTTTGCTCGCTGGCAGCAGTCACACCCTCGTACGTACTCCCGTACATCTTCCCTCACCCTTGGCCACCAGAACTGCCAGGTGACCAGCAAAATGGTCTTGTGTTGACCGAAATGCCCCGCCGTCGGGTTATCATGGAGTTGTTTGAGTACCCTTCTCCTCAAGTCATCCCCTGGTACATATAGTGCTCCCCTGTAATATAGTACCCCATCTTTCTCCTCAAACCCCCCATGGTTTTCCCCCGTGCCTCTGAGTTCCCGGATTTTCGTTTGGGCGAACTCGTCGTCCCTCGTCAGTCCTACTAGTTCTCGTGTCTCAACTAACACTCCCCCCCCACACCCATCGGTTCTCGGGAATCACATGTTGTGCTTCTGGTGGTCCTTCTCCTTCCAGATACTCCGGCTTCCGGGAGAGGGCGTCTGCTCTGACGTTTTCCTCTCCCGGCACGTATCAAATCTCAAAGAAAAACTTGGAGAATTCTTGAGCTCACCGCACCTGTCGTTGGTTGAGTACTCATGCAGTCCTCCAGTACTCTAGGTTCTTATGGTTCGTGCACACCTGGATCTTGTGCTGCGCCCCTATTAACAAATGTCTCCAGCGCCTAAAGGCTTCATAAATAGCCAGCAGTTCTCGATCATACACCGTGTAGTTTTGCTCAGACTTGCTCAGCTTCCTCGAAAAGAATGTGCACGGCCTCCAGCTGGACTTGTCTCCCGGCTGGAGAAGCACCGCCCCTACCGCTCTGTCTGACGCGTCTGTCTCCAACCTCATTAGCTTTTGCAGATCCACGTGCAAGAGCTGCTCTTCCGAAGCAAACGCCTTTTTTAGCCTTTCGAAAGATTGCTGTGCCTCTTCTGTCCAGACGAACTTCCTTTTGCTACTGAGACAATCGGTGATGGGTGCGGTTAAGTGGGTGAAGTTCTTGATGAACTTCCGATAGAAGTTCGCAAACCCCAGGAACCTCTGCACGTCCTTCCGGGTCTTGGGGGCCTTCCATTCCAGCACCGCCTGCACCTTGCTTGGCTCCATAGCTAGGCCCTTGTCCGACAACCTGTATCCCAGGAACTCGACCTCTCGTGCGTGGAATTGGCACTTCTCCAATTTGACCCACAACTGGTGTTCCTGTAGCCTCTTTAGCACTTCCCGAACGTCCCGAACGTGTTGCTCCTCGTTGTCCGAATAGATTAACACGTCATCTATAAAGGCCATGCAATTCTTGTATAGCAAGGATCCCAACACATGGTGCATGAAAGATTGAAAACAGGCGGAGCCTGATTGTAATCCAAAGGGCATAACGAGGTACTCAAAGGCTCCCAGAGGGGTGAAGAGGGTGGTTTTCCATTCAGCCCCTTCCCTCATCCTAATCAAATTGTACTCCCCCTGAAGGTCCAGCTTGGTAAAGATCTTTCCCTTCCCCACCCGGGTTAAAATATCGTCAATCCTGGGCATTGGGAAGGTCACGGGTTCCGATACAAGGTTCAAGGACCTGAATTCTACGACCAATCTGGGCTGTTTAGTGTCCTTTTTGTCCACAAAGAACACCGGACTACCTCCCACCGCCCTTGATTCCCTTATGAAGCCTCTTTTCAGGTTCTTGTCAATAAACTCCCACAACTCCTGCATCTCCTTGTCCGACATGGCATACAATTTACCCACTGGCAGCTGAGCTCCTGGTAGTAGGTTGATTTGACAGTCGAAGGGCCTATGGGGGGGGTAGTTTATCCGCTTCCTTCTCGCTGAAAACATCCTGCAGGTCAGCGTATTGTGGCGGTACCTTTCCCTTTTCTCCCACTGCCATTCCTGCTACCTGGGCCACGGCTACCCTCGGGACTTCCCCACCGTGACAGTGTTCCAAACAGTGAGCTGACCCAAAGGTCACTGTCCGCTGGTGCCATGCCACCACTGGATCATGTAGCGCCAACCAGCTCATTCCCAGGATGACTGGTGGTCCTGCCAGTCTGGCTACATGAAAGGCAAGGGTTTCTGTGTGTCTGGAGACCCTCATTCTCATGGGGGGAGTCTGGTGCGTCACTTCCCCTCCCAGGAGTTCCCTGCCATCAATGGTCGTTACTTGTAAGGGGCACTCTAGCGGCAGGAGGGGTAACTGGTGCTCCAGCGCGAAATCCTTGCTGAAAAAATTACAGGAACTGCCTGAGTCCAGCAGTGCCTTAACCTTGATTGGGTGCCCATTAGGGAGTTCTAGCACCACCTCTATGGCTATGACTGCTTGGGGGGGGGGGAGGATCTGGCTTGGGCACTTTTACTGGTTGCTTGCCTGGCTGCTGTGCCCGCTGATCGGCAGCCAAGCGTTGGCGTTTCCCTGCTCCTTAGCGCCCTCCTCCTCACAGTCAGCAGCCCCCACCATTCTTTGCCATGCCTTCTTTTGAGGGCAGACCCTGGCAAAATGCCCTGGCTGTAGGCAGAAGAAACACTTCTTGGCTGTTTTTTCCTCTTTCCCCTCCTTCTTTCGTCCTTCGTTGGAGTTTGAAACCCCGCACGCTCGTGCCCCCCAATCTCCATTGGTTCCTCGGGCTGGGAAAGTGGCTCTTGTCAGCATCGCCCTAGAGCCAGTGCGCCAACTGGACTCATGTACCTCAACCCCGACTGGGCTAGGCGAGCTGGGAAGCACCGCCAGAGACCTCCTTCTCACAGGAACAGGTCGCAGTGCTGTGGACTCACAGCTCAGAGCTGAGAGCACCGGATTCACTGTCTCAATAATACAGTCGTTGCGCAGCAGAGTTTTGCAGAGTCTTGCAGAGTATAAACCACTCGGAGAGCAGCTCTGTAGAATATCTTCCTTTTATTCTGTAACTACAACTATGATACAAAACTATATACAGAGCTGAATATTCTAATCATAAATCAATGCTACACTGAGAGTCTGCAGCTGCACTTAGCAGAAATCTTATCTCTAGAATCTCTAACACTCTCACTTTCTCCGATATACTGACTGACTGTCTCTCACTCACACACACAAATATGTTGCTGGGCAGAATAAGTAGATAGGCAGGACACGCCTCCTCCTCTCTGGAGAGTCAGCAGAGACCATCAGGAGATCATCAGGAGATTCTTGGGTAAGGGAGGGGTGAAATCTCCTCATCCTCCGGTATTTCAGGAATGCGGTTGTCATGCCAACACTCTCCTCTCCACGCCCGTCTCTCTTGCGCACGCGCTTCTTGCCGTACTCCAATCGCAAGCACAGCCTTAGTCAGCTGATCCATCGACTGAGGGTGGGGCGCGCGGGAAAGTTCGTCTTTCACTGAGGGGGATAAGCCTTCCTCAAACAGCATTTGCACTGGTTCCGAGCTCAGTTCCCACCCCAGTTTATGGATAAGCATCGCAAAACGCGACCAGTACTCTCTAAGTGTCTGGCCCCCTGTTTGCAGGCCATTAGTTCCCTGCGTGTCACACTCTGCTCCACTCCACTTGCGAACATGGCGTCCATGGCGCCAATTTTTTTCGAAGATCCTTTAGGGCAGCATTCTGCATCGCCATTAATGGCCGGATCCATTCCCTAGCAGCGTCCTGAAGATGCCCGATAACGTAAGCAACTCTCCCCTCATCATCAGCAAAGTCATCATACTGCAGTTCCAGCGCGTACTGTACCTCCGTCCTGAATGCATTATAGTCTCTTGGGTTCCCCCCAAACTTGTGCACCAGTCCCGGTACCTTCTTTGCGATGGGGGTGGGCCTTCCCCGGGCATCCTGAGTCCTCCGTTCATCTAGCCGCGCCTCTAACACAGCAAGCTGCTTTTCCAAATCTCGGTTTCTCTCCTCCAGATTTGGCGCTGCCGCTGCTCCCTCTCCGGCGCCTGCTCCTCCGGATTGACTCATGATGCTGCCTGTCCTGTCGTGGTGCGCGAGCAACGTCAGGGACTGACTGATTGCTGTAATGGGAATTGGGGTTGCTCGTGCGTAAAGGATGCTGAATTTCTAGGCAACGTTGCCTGGCTAAACCTTTCCCTGGCTGGACAGCCCTTCCTCCGTGGCTGTGTCAGTCGCTGGCAGAATCCGTCAGTGGCCGTTTCCTGAATTTCTTCCAACATAAAAATTCCTTGACGCCCAGTCTCCGCCTAGCCTCCCTGCGTGGAAGCTTTCTGCGCAGAGTAGGCGTAGCCAGCGGAGGTCCTGGACTCTCCCCACTGGTCTCTGTGGAAGAGTGTGGGAGCCCTCTCTCCGAAGTCCTTCCCTGGTCCCCTTCCTCCCCGGTGTCACGCTGATAACCTTCCCAAAAGGGAGTGTTCTCTCTCCCTCTGCTGGTCCCTTCTCCTGCATGGTCGGGGAGCCTTACCTCCACTCTTGGCTCCGATGGCAGTTCCCTGACAGATATGGTGTGAACTCAAGGTGAACAGAACGTACCAGGGTGATGAGGGAATGTCTTAGCATCAGCACGGTTTGAGCAGCATGAGCAGAACAAAGCTTAGAAGCAAGACTTCCCATCATGCCACAGTTATGTGCAGAAGCAATGCTTCCCATCATGCCATGGTCATGTGCAAAAGCAATGCTTTCCTTCATCTCCCCCTTTCTTTTCTTATTTGCGAGGTGTTCTGGGTGAATAAGACAAAAATACTTCGGGATACGTGGTATGCCAGCGCATGCCCGAAATAAGTTCGCCACATCTCCCCTAATGTTTACTGCTGGTGCTGCAATTTTGCAAAGTAGGCAGCAATGATTTTATTGGGTGGCTGAGGGGGAGAGAGAAACCGAGACAAAAGACTTATGAGTCCAGGAATGCATTGGAGGAAGCAACATAGCAAAATCAATATACATATTATAATAATGGCATATTGAAAGAGATTACGAAGCCAATTCAGGTTTGGCAACCAGCCAGTGAGCCACTGGGTGAATGAGTCCCACAGGCCAGAAAGTCCAACGTCCTGTTTAATGTGGTGTGTAAGATTTTGCAAATGAGAGATTTGCTTTTGGATGGCTTTGGAATTATCAGTAATATTAAAACAACACATGTCGTCCACTTGTTCACAGCCGTAATGATGAAGCATCAATAGATAATCGATAGCAGCGCGGCTCTGCAGAAGACCATGCTGGAGTTCACTCTGCTCTTTATTTAGAAGATGAAGCGCTTGAGAAGTAAAATTCAGGGCTTTTGCTGCAGAACAAGCTAAAGAGTTAATGTTCCTACTATTGCGTACAGCCAATCAAGGGACTCCGAGGAGAGAAACAGCTAAAGAGATATATTCAGACCTACTGGGAAGAGAAATTGAATCTTCACAATCGTTAGTCAATGCAATAGAGCGGCGATATCGAGAGCAGGTCAAATGATGCTTTTTGGGTAATACGATGGACAAACGGCTTAAGCAGCAGGGTGTGCCATGGCTGATGTTTGCTGGAATGCAATTAAATGTATAGCCAGGACACGTCCAGAACCAGCCAGCAGGTAGTTCTTTGTAATTATATACATAAGAAATATTGACATAATTAGAGCAGTGGAAATTATCCTTGCCCATTTCCACACAGTTGGATTTTGTGCAATTGACCATACGGGCACAGGTGACCCTTCTTTAACTGCATGGCCATGTGGCTCCAAAATTGAACCATTATTGTGCTCACATAGTCAGGATCCAGAACTCCTGGAATAAACTGGATTCCTTCTTTTGCCGCAGAAAATTTGGGTAAAATTAAACCTGCGACTTTAGGAGGTAGTTGGGTGGGCATAAGCACAATTTCACCAGGTAAAACAGTGTCTTTGGTTTCTTGATTAATTAAGTCGATGGTAAAATCAGAGTGTGTATCCTTTTTTGTGTACATTCCATTGTAAGAATGGAAACAGAGCCAGAGCCACAGCCACAGCCTAAGTCTGAAACAGTCCTTGATAGAGTGCCAGAGCCAGAGCGAGACCCTGAATGAGTGCCAGAACCAAGCCCTCATTCAGAACCAGAGCCTGAGAAAGAGCCAGAGCCAGAACCAGAGCAACAGCCACAGCCACAGCCTGAGTCTGAAACAGTCCTTGATAGAGTGCCAGAATCAGAGAATCAGAATCAGAGTCAGAACCAGATCTTCGGTAAAGACGTGGTCTGGTCTTAGCGCAACTGCTCCTCCCACCCGCGATAACAGAGATTGGGTGTTCCAATACACACACACCCCCGTAGGGAACTTGCCCCAGCCATTCTGTTGGCTGAGCCCCCCCCCCCCCCGGCAGCCCTGACCCGTCCCCCTTTAAAAACAAAATACAAACTATACAATAACCTAAAAAAATAGTAAAAGAAAAACAAAGCAAGAAACAATTATGCTAAACTTAAAATAATCCCCGCCCCAACTAAACATTTGTCCTACCCCAGAAAGAAAATAACAACAAAAACAAACCACCGTTTGAGGTGCAACAGAGACACAGCCAGAGACAGAGCGAGACCCTGAATCAGTGCAATAACCAAGCCCTCATTCAGAAACAGAGCCTGAAAAAGAGCCACAGCCCAAACCAGAACAACAGCCACAGCCACAGCCTAGAGCCACAGCCTGAGTCTGCAACAGTACTTGATACAGTGCCTGAGCCTGAAACAGAGATACAGCCTCAAAGAGAGCCTGAGCCTGAAACAGAGGCAGAGCCACAGCCACAGCCTGAGTCTGAAACAGTCCTTGATAGAGTGCCAGAGCCAGAGCCAGAGCGAAACCCTGAATCAGAGTCAGAGGGAGAACATGAATCAGAGCCAGAGCCAGAGCCAGAGCCAGAGCCAGAGCCAGAGCTGAATGAAAGCCAGAGCCAGAGCCAGAAATAGGGCTTGATACAGGGCCGGAGCGCAAAACATAGCTGCAGCCACAGCCTAGAGCCACAGCCTGAGTCTGCAACAGTACTTGATACAGTGCCGGAGCTGGAGCCAGAGCCAGAGAAACAGCCAGAGCCAGAACAAAACCCTAATTCAGAACCAGAGCCTGAAAGAGAGCCAGACCCTGAAACATAGCTGGGTCAGAGGCAGAGGAAGAGCCATCATGAGACCCTGAATCAGAGTCAGAACCAGATCTTCATTCAGAACCAGACCCTGAAAGAGAGCCAGAGCCACAGACAGAGCCACAGACAGAGCCTAGAGCCACAGCCGAGATCCACAGCCTGAGTCTGAAATAGTGCTTGATAGAGTGCTGGATCCTGAAACAGAGACACTGTCTGAAACTGAGCCTGACGCTTAAACGTAGCCAGGGGCAGAGGGAGAGGCAGAGCCTGATACAGTGCTTGATACAGCATAGGAGCCTGAAGCAGAGACACAGCCAGATCCAGAGACACAGCCAGAGCCAGAACAAAACCCTAATTCAGAACCAGAGCCTGAAAGAGAGCCAGAGCCAGAAACAGTGCTTGATAGAGTGCCAGAGCCTGAAACAGAGGCAGAGGCAGATACAGGGCTTGAAACAGCACCAGAGCCTGAAAAAGAGAAACAGCGTGAAACAGAGACAAAGGTTTAGACACAGGCCGAGCCTGAAATAGAGCTAGAATAAGTGCTAGAGCCAAAGACTGAGACAAAGCCTAATAAAGAGCAGAAGCCTGAGCCTGAAACAGTGCTTGATACAGTGCCAGAGCCTGAAACAGAACCAGAGCCACAGCTACAGCCATAGTGCCACAGCCTGAGTCTGCAACAGTGTTTGATACAGCGCAGGAGCCTGAAACAGAGACACAGCCTGAAACAGAACCTGAGCCTGGTTATTAGCATGGCAATTAAAGAAGAGAGAGGCAGAAAGGCTTATAAATAGAGTTAAGTGCAAAGGCAAAATAATAAACAACCCTAAAGAAATAGAGAAACGATTTCTCGAATTCTTTAGAGAAATCTATAAGGAAGGAAATGAAACAACAGAAGAAGTTAAAGAACATTTAGAACAGAACTGTCTTCCGAAACTTACTAAAGAACAAAAAGAACTGTTGAATGCCCCTATTACATCGTACGAAATTCAAAGAGCAATTAAGGAAGCAAAGATAGGAAAGCCAGCAGGGCCAGACGGCCTACCGGCAATATATTATAAAAAAATGGAGGACTTACTGTCTAACCCATTAAGAAGTATCATGAACAACATCTTAAAAGACGGAACCATGCCGGATTCTTGGAAAGACAGCCTTATTGCATTAATTCCAAAACAGGGAACGCACAATCTACTTATTAACAACTATAGGCCTATCGCACTTCTAAAGAACGATTATAAATTATATGCAAATATTTTAGCCGAAAGATCAAAAAAAGGCTTCCAGATGATGATACACAATGACCAAGCTGGCTTTTTGCCCGGGAGGCACATTTATAGCAACACTAGAAACATTATAAACTTATTAGCGTATTTAGACTTAAGAATAGAAAAGAAGGCAGTCTTAATGGCTATAGATGCAGAAAAAGCTTTCGACAGGGTATCCTGGAAATTTATGAAAGGTCTATTACACCATATGGATTTTGGTATACAGTATACAAAAGGGATTGAAGCAATATAATCAAAACAAAAAGCTAAAATCATAATCAATGGAAATTTATCACAGGAGTGTGAAATCAGGAAAGGGGTCAGACAAGGTCGCCCACTATCCCCCTTAATTTTCATATTAACATTGGAAGTTTTATGTAAACAAATTAGGGAATAATAATAATAATAATAATAATAATAATAATAATAATAATTTATTTATACCCCGCCCATCTGGCTGGGCTTCCCCAGCCACTCTGGGCGGCTTCCAAAAAAATATTAAAATAATACAATAAATAAAACATTAAAAGCTTCCCGAAACAGGGCTGCCTTCAGATGTCTTCTAAAAGCCTGGTAGTTGTTGTTCTCTTTGACATCTGGTGGGAGGGCCTTCCACAGGGCGGGCGCCACTACCGAGAAGGCCCTCTGCCTGGTTCCCTGTAACTTGGCTTCTCGCAGTGAGGGAACCGCCAGAAGGCCCTCGGTGCTGGACCTCAGTGTCCGGGTAGAACGATGGGGGTGGAGACGCTCCTTCAGATATACTGGACCAAGGCCGTTTAGGGCTTTAAAGGTCAGCACCAACACTTTGAATTGTGCTCGGAAACGTACTGGGAGCCAATGTAGGTCTTTCAAGACCGGTGTTATGTGGTCTCTGCGGCCGCTCCCAGTCACCAGTCTAGCTGCCGCGTTCTGGATTAGTTGTAGTTTCCGGGTCACCTTCAAAGGTAGCCCCACGTAGAGCGCATTGCAGTAATCCAAGCGGGAGATAACCAGAGCATGCACCACTCTGGCAAGGCAGTCCGCAGGCAGATAGGGTCTCAGCCTGCGTACCAGATGGAGCTGGTAAACAGCTGCCCTGGATACAGATTTGACCTGTGCCTCCATGGACAGTTGTGAGTCCAAAATGTCTCCCAGGCTGCACACCTGGTCCTTCAGGGGCACAGTTACCCCATTCAGGACCAGGGAATCCTCCACACCTGCCCGCCTTTTGTCCCCCCAAAACAGTACATCTGTCTTGTCAGGATTCAAACTCAATCTGTTAGCCGCCATCCAACCTCCAACCGCCTCCAGGCACTCACACAGGACCTTCACTGCCTTCACTGGTTCTGATTTGAAAGAGAGGTAGAGCTGGGTATCATCCGCATACTGATGAACACCCAGCCCAAATCCCCTGATGATCTCTCCCAGCGGCTTCATGTAGATGTTGAAAAGCATGGGGGAGAGGACAGAACCCTGAGGCACCCCACAAGTGAGGGCCCAGCGGTCTGAACACTCATCCCCCACCACCACTTTCTGAACACGGCCCAGGAGGAAGGAGCGGAACCTCTGTATAACAGTGCCCCCAGCTCCCAGCCCCTCAAGGCGGTCCAGTAGGATGTTATGGTCGATGGTATCAAACGCCGCTGAGAGATCCAGCAGAACTAGGAAACAGCTCTCACCTTTGTCCCTAGTCCGCCGGAGATCATCAACCAGTGCGACCAAGGCAGTTTCAGTCCCATGATGAGGCCTGAATCCCGACTGGAAGGGATCCAAATGGTCCGCTTCTTCCAGGCGTGCCTGGAGTTGTTCAGCAACCACTCACTCAATCACCTTGCCCAAGAATGGAAGATTTGAGACTGGGCGATAGTTGGCTATCGTGGCCGCATCTAAAGATGGTTTTTTAAGAAGCGGTTTAATAACTGCCTCTTTCAGCGAGTCTGGGAAGGCTCCCTCACGGAGGGAAGCATTCACCACCCCATGAAGCCCATCGCCCAGTCCTTCCCGGCTAGCTTTTATAAGCCAGGATGGGCAAGGATCAAGGAGACAAGTGGTTGGTTTCACTCGTCCAAGCAGCCTGTCCACATCCTCGGGGGTAACAGATTGGAATTGATCCCACACAACTTGACAAGACAGGATTCTAGCACTCTCCCGCCCCGGCCCTGCTCCCACGGTGGAGTCTACCTCTTATCGAATCTGAGCGACTTTATCTGCAAAAAACTTTGCAAAGTCATTGCAGGAGATCATGTTGGCCCTACTGGGCCCTGATGGAGCAGGTGGTTCCGCTAAATTGCGAACCACCTGAAAGAGTCTCCTGCTGCTGTTTTCCGCAGATGCAATAGAGGCGGTGAAGAAAGTCTTCTTTGCCGTCGCTATCGCCACTTGGTAGTCTCGACATTGATCTCTAACCCGTATCCGGTCAGATTCAGAATGGGTTATCCGCCACCAGCGCTCTAGCCGTCTCAACGATTGTTTCATTGCCCTCAGATCCGTGGAAAACCACGGGGCTGTCCGGGCTCCATGCAATCAGAGAGGGCGCTTTGGAGCCAAACAGTCAATAGCCCTGGTTAACTCCACATTCCAGCGGGCCACCAGGGAATCAGCTGAAAGGCCATCAACATGGGATAAAACATCCCCTACCGCTCTCTGGAAACCATTTGGATCCATTAAGTGGCGGGGGCGGACAATCCGAATCGGTCCCACCTCCCTGCAGAGGGGAAGGGTCGCGGAGAAGTCCAGTTGCACCAGGAAGTGATCTGACCATGGCACTTCTTTGGTTTCGCTTTTACTTAATGTCAGATCACCAACATCCATAGAGGTGAACACCAGGTCTAAGGCATGCCCGTGGCTATGAGTTGGGCCAGACTTATTCAGGGACAGCCCCATGGAGGCCATGCTTTCCACGAAGTCCCGAGCGGCCCCTTGTAAGGTCGTGTCGGCATGGATGTTAAAATCCCCTAGGACAACCAAACTAGGTGTCTCCACGAGGACATCTGCCACGACCTGAAGCAGCTCGGGCAGGGAATCCTTGGTGCAGCGAGGAGGTCGGTACACCAATAGGAATTCTGTACTGCCCCTATTGCCCAACTTCCAGAACATGCACTCAGAGAACTGGGTCTTTCCAATAGGACACCCGGTGCAAACTAATGACTTCCTAAAAATCACTGCAATCCCCCCTCCCCGCCCACAAGGCCTGGGTTGCTGTGCGTAAGAGAAACCTGGTGGACATGCAGCGGCAAGGACAGGCCCATCTGCTTCATCCAACCAGGTCTCTGTCACACATGCCAGGTCAAAGCCTCCATCCACAATCAGGTCGTGGATGGCAGTGGTTTTATTCATCATTGACCTGGCATTGCACAGCAACACTTTCAGGTAATGTGGGTTTCCCTTGTTGATTCCAGTATCCTTCCGGTCAGGACCAGACCTGGAGGCAGGGATAGTCCTCAGACAACGACTAAGCCTGCTTCCTCGGTAATGACATGGTCTTGTCTTAGCGTAACTCCTCCTCCTACCCATGATCACTGAGATCGGTTCTCCGAGTGCATCCCCCCCTGTGGAACCTGCCCCAGCCATTTTGCTTGCTGAGACCCACTCCCAGGCAGCCCTGACACCTCCCCTTAAAATCAAATTAAAGCCTATACAAAAAACAAACTAACAGAACAATAAAACTATAAAAACAAAAAACAAAGTTAAAAACACAACATAATTAAATTAAACAAATTCCCCCACTCAACTAAACACCCACCCCACCGCACACACCCGAGGCCTCCCTGGAGCCCCATAAGCTGCGGAGGTGAGTATGGGGCCCGCCCCCAGGCCCAAGGTGGAAAAGGGCTACCGGGGGGAGCGGTCCTCCCCACAAGCTCACGGCAAAGCGGCAGCAGCAATGTCCCGAGGCCTCCTTGGAGCCTTATATGCTGTGGTGGAGTATGGGCCCCCCCCCCAGGCCCAAGGTGGAGAATGGGCTTCCAGGGGGAGCGGTCCTCCTCACAAAGTCACGGCAGAGCGGCAGCAGCAATGTCCCGAGGCCTCCTTGGAGCCTTATATGCTGAGGTGGAGTATGGGGCCTGCCCCCAGGCCCAAGGTGGAAAAGGGCTTCAGAGGGGAGCGGTCCTCCCCAAGACTCACCAGCAAAGCAACAGCAGCAATGTCCTGGGCCTCCTTGGAGCCTTATATGCTGAGGTGGAGTATGGGGCCCTCCCCCAGGTTCAAGGTGGAAAAAGGGATTATGCTGGGAAATAGAAGTTACAAAATGAGGGCATTTGCTGACGATTTAATGATAACTACGGAGCAACCAAAACAGAGTTTAAGATAGGCGTTGGAAATAATATATGACTACGGTAAAGTTGCGGGGTTCAAAATGAATTTAAACAAGAAAAAACTATTAGTTAAAAATATGTCGCCAGATGAAAAAGCAGAATTAGAACAAATAATACACATTAAAATCTACCCCAAAATCAAGTATTTAGGATTATGGATAACACCAAAGAATGTTAACTTATATGAAGATAATTATACCCATTGTTGGAAAGATATCAAAAGACAGTTGGAGACATGGACAAGGTTAAATTTATCATTCCTGGGCCGCATTTCGGTAATTAAAATGACAGTTTTACCGAAGCTACTCTTTCTATTCCAAATGATTCTAATTACAGGAAAGACCAGCCGTATCAACAAGTGGCAAAAAGAAATTTCTAAATTTTTGTGGAAGGGTAAAAGACCAAGAGTAAAGCATAAGATATAGATACTGTAGAAAGAGGTGGTTACGGGTTACCGGATTTGAAGCTATATTACGAAGCCTCATGTCTTCTCTGGTTGAAAGATTGGTATTTATTAAAAAATTGGGATATTTTAGATCTAGAAGGTCATGACACCCGTTTTGGGTGGCATGGCTATCTTAATTATGGGAAAATAAAGACGCATAGGAGTTTTTCAAATCATATAATAAGAAATGCCATATATAAGGTATGGGGAAAATACAAAAGATATTTGGAACAGAAAACCCCAAGATGGAACTCTCCACTAGAAGCAATCACTTTTAAAAATAGCAACAACATCAAAGAGAACTGGATAACGTATAACACAATATTAAGGAGGGGAGGGTCAACTAATATTGATAAGTTATGAGAAAATAAAAGATCACTTTTCTACTTGGCTAGATTACTTCCAGGTGAATGAAGTGTTCAGACAGGATAAGCAGATAGGTTTTGAAAAGGAGCCTTCAAGATTTGAAAGAGAACTACTGAATAGTAAAACCAAAATAATCGCAAAAATGTATAGACTTCTTTTAGACTACGAAGTAATGGATGAGGAGGTTAAGGCTTCAATGATAAAGTGGGCCCAAGATGTGGGCCGTCCAATTATGCTAAAAGATGGGGGAAACTGATGGAATGTAAATTTGAAATTTACAGCCAGCTATAATATAAGAGAGAACATGATGAAAATGGCTCATAGGTGGTACCTCACTCCTTCCAGATGATCAAGAATGGATAAAAATTTGGCGAATGCTTGTTGGAGATGTGGAGGAAATAACGGTGACATGAGCCACATGTGGTGGACGTGTGAAAAGATTAAGTTTTTTGGGGGGGGGAGGGGAGAATATACGATGAATTAAAAAAGATGATGGAAATAACTTTTACGAAAAAAACAGAGGCATTTCTATGAAGTATTTTAGATAAAGAGATCCCAAAAAATCTAAGAGAGGTATTCTTGTATGCAACCGCAGCAGCTCGTATACTTGTGGCCAAGGGATGGAAAGATCACGAGGCTACAAAAATAACAGATTGGCAAATCAAATTACAGGAATTGGTGGAGACGGCTCAATTGACTAGCAAACTCAGCGGAATCTCAAAGCAAAAATTTGCAGAAAAATGGGATGGTTATACAAGATATGTTCAAAAATACAATAATAGTTTTGACTCCATGCTAGCATTCGAGTGATAAAGGAACTAAAAGGAGCTGGACAACAATTAAGGATTTATTATGTTTTCAGAATGTACTGGAAAATTTATATAGAAAGGATTATTGTTTTGTGTACATTCCATTGTAAGAATGGAAACAGAGCCAGAGCCACAGCCACAGCCTGAGTCTGAAACAGTCCTTGATAGAGTGCCAGAGCCAGAGTCAGAGCGATACCCTGAATCAGTGAAAGAACCAAGCCCTCATTCAGAGCCAGAGCCTGAGAAAGAGCCAGAGCCAGAGCCAGAACCAGAGCAACAGCCACAGCCACAGCCTGAGTCTGAAACAGCCCTTGATAGAGAGCCAGAATCAGAGAATCAGAATCAGAGTCAGACCCAGATCTTCAGTAAAGACGTGGTCTGGTCTTAGCGCAACTGCTCCTCCCACCCGCGATAACAGAGATTGGGTGTTCCAATCTCTGTTGCACCTCAAACGGTGGTTTGTTGTTGTTGTTGTTGTTGTTGTTGTTGTTGTTGTTGTTGTTGTTGTTGTTTTCTTTCTGGGGTGGGACAAATGTTTAGTTGGTGCGGGGATTATTTTAAGTTTAGCATAATTGTTTCTTGCTTTGTTTTTCTTTTACTATTTTTTTAGGTTATTGTATAGTTTGTATTTTGCTTTATAAGTGGAAAGGGTCAGGGCTGCCTGGGAGGGGGCCTCAGCCAACAGAATGGCTGGGGCAAGTTCGCTACGGGGGTGTGTGTATTGGAACACCCAATCTCTTTTATCGCGGGTGGGAGGAGCAGTTACGCTAAGACCAGACCACGTCTTTACCGAAGATCTGGTTCTGACTCTGATTCTGATTCTCTGATTCTGGCTCTCTATCAAGGGCTGTTTCAGACTCAGGCTGTGGCTGTTGCTCTGGTTCTGGCTCTGGCTCCGGCTCTTTCTCAGGCTCTGGTTCTGAATGAGGGCTTGGTTCTTTCACTGATTCACGGTCTCGCTCTGGCTCTGGCACTCTATCAAGGACTGTTTCAGACTTAGGCTGTGGCTGTGGCTCTGGCTCTGTTTCCATTTTTAAAATGGAATGTACACAAAAAAATAATCCTTTCTATATAAATTTTCCAATACATTCTGTAAACATAATAAATCCTTAATTGTTGTCCACCTCTTTTTAGTTCCTTTATCACTCGAATGCTAGCACAGAGTCAAAACTATTATTGTATTTTTGAACATATCTTGTATAACCATCCCATTTTTCTGCAAATTTTTGCTTTGAGATTCCGCTGAGTTTGCTAGTCAATTGACTAGCAAACCAATTCCACCAATTCCTGTAATTTGATTTGCCAATCTGTTATTTTTGTAGCCTCGTGATCTTTCCATCCCTTGGCCACAAGTATACGAGCTGCTGCGGTTGCATACAAGAATACCTCTCTTAGATTTTTTGGGATCTCTTTATCTAAAATACTTCATAGAAATGCCTCTGTTTTTTTCGTAAAAGTTATCTCCATCATCTTTTTTAATTCATCGTATATTCTCCCCACCCAAAAAAAAAAACCCTTAATCTTTTCACACGTCCACCACATGTGGCTCATGTCACCGTTATTTCCTCCACTTCTCCAACAACCATTCGCCAAATTTTTATCCATTCTTGATCATCTGGAAGGAGTTAGGTACCACCTATGAGCCATTTTCATCATGTTCTCTCTTATATTATAGCTGGCTGTAAATTTCAAATTTACATTCCACCAGTTTCCCCCATCTTTTAGCATAATTGGATGGCCCACATCTTGGGCCCACTTTATCATTGAAGCCTTAACCTCCTCATCCATTACTTCGTAGTCTAAAAGAAGTCTATACATTTTTGCGATTATTTTGGTTTTACTATTCAGTAGTTCTCTTTCAAATCTTGAAGGCTCCTTTTCAAAACGTATCTGCTTATCCTGTCTAAACACTTCATTCACCTGGAAGTAATCTAGCCAATTAGAAAAGTGATCTTTTATTTTCTCATAACTTATCAATATTAGTTGACCCTCCCCTCCTTAATATTGTGTTATACTTTATCCAGTTCTCTTTGATGTTGTTGCTTTTTTTTAACAGCGATTGCTTCTAGTGGAGAGTTCCATCTTGGGGTTTTCTGTTCCAAATATCTTTTGTATTTTCCCGATACCTTATATATGGCATTTCTTATTATATTATTTGAAAAACTCCTATGGGTCTTTATTTTCCCATAATTAAGATAGCCATGCCACCCAAAACGGGTGTCATGACCTTCTAGATCTAAAATATCCCAATTTTTTAATAAATACCAATCTTTCAACCAGAGAAGACATGAGGCTTCGTAATATAGCTTCAAATCCGGTAACCCGTAGCCACCTCTTTCTACAGTATCTATTAATATCTTATGCTTTACTCTTGGTCTTTTACCCTTCCACAAAAATTTAGAAATTTCTTTTTGCCACTTGATGATACTGCTGGTCTTTCCTGTAATTGGAATCATTTGGAATAGAAAGAGTAGCTTCGGTAAAACTATCATTTTAATTCCCGAAATGCGGCCCAGGAATGATAAATTTAACCTTGTCCATGTCTCCAACTGTCTTTTGATATCTTTCCAACAATGGGTATAATTATCTTCATATAAGTTAATATTCTTTGGTGTTATCCATAATCCTAAATACTTGATTTTGGGGTAGATTTTAATGTGTATTATTTGTTCTAATTCTGCTTTTTCATCTGGCGACATATTTTTAACTAATAGTTTTGTCTTGTTTAAATTCATTTTGAACCCCGCAACTTTACCGTAGCCATATGTTATTTCCAACGCCTTTCTTAAACTCTGTTTTGGTTGCTCCGTAGTTATAATTAAATCGTCAGCAAATGCCCTCATGTTGTAACTTCTATTTCCCAGCATAATCCCTTTTTCCACCTTGAGCCTGGGGGAGGGCCCCATACTCCACCTCAGCATATAAGGCTCCAAGGAGGCCCGGGACATTGCTGCTGTTGCTTTGCTGGTGAGTCTTGGGGAGGACCGCTCCCCCCTGAAGCCCTTTTTCCACCTTGGGCCTGGGGGCGGGCCCCATACTCCACCTCAGCATATAAGGCTCCAAGGAGGCCCGGGACATTGCTGTTGCCACTCTGCCGTGAGTTTGTGAGGATGACCGCTCCCCCTGGAAGCCCATTCTCCACCTTGGGCCTGGGGGCGGGCCCCATACTCCACCACAGCATATAAGGCTCCAAGGAGGCCCGGGAAATTGCTGCTGCCGCTCTGCCGTGACTTTGTGAGGAGGACCGCTCCCCCTGGAAGCCCATTCTCCACCTTGGGCCTGGGGGCGGGCCCTATACTCCACCACAGCATATAAGGCTCCAAGGAGGCCTCGGGACCTTGCTGCTGCCGCTTTGCCCTGAGCTTGTGGGGAGGACCGCTCCCCCCTGAAGCCCTTTTCCACCTTGGGCCCTGGGGGCGGGCCCCATACTCACCTCCGCAGCTTATGGGGCTCCAGGGAGGCCTCGGGTGTGTGCGGTGGGGTGGGTGTTTAGTTGAGTGGGGGAATTTGTTTAATTTAATTATGTTGTGTTTGTAACTTTGTTTTTTGTTTTTATAGTTTTATTGTTCTGTTAGTTTGTTTTTTGTATAGGCTTTAATTTGATTTTAAGGGGAGGGGTCAGGGCTGCCTGGGAGTGGGTCTCAGCAAGCAAAATGGCTGGGGCAGGTTCCACAGGGGGGGATGCACTCGGAGAACCGATCTCAGTGATCATGGGTAGGAGGAGGAGTTACGCTAAGACAAGACCATGTCATTACCGAGGAAGCGGGCTTAGTCGTTGTCTGAGGACTATCCCTGCCTCCAGGTCTGGTCCTGACCGGAAGGATACTGGAATCAACAAGGGAAACCCACATGACCTGAAAGTGTTGCTGTGCAATGCCAGGTCAATGATGAATAAAACCACTGCCATCCACGACCTGATTGTGGATGGAGGCTTTGACCTGGCATGTGTGACAGAGACCTGGTTGGATGAAGCAGATGGGCCTGTCCTTGCCGCTGCATGTCCACCAGGTTTCTCTTACGCACAGCAACCCAGGCCTTGTGGGCGGGGAGGGGGGATTGCAGTGATTTTTAGGAAGTCATTAGTTTGCACCGGGTGTCCTATTGGAAAGACCCAGTTCTCTGAGTGCATGTTCTGGAAGTTGGGCAATAGGGGCAGTACAGAATTCCTATTGGTGTACCGACCTCCTCGCTGCACCAAGGATTCCCTGCCCGAGCTGCTTCAGGTCGTGGCAGATGTCCTCGTGGAGACACCTAGTTTGGTTGTCCTAGGGGATTTTAACACCCATGCCGACACGACCTTACAAGGGGCCGCTCGGGACTTCGTGGAAAGCATGGCCTCCATGGGGCTGTCCCTGAATAAGTCTGGCCCAACTCATAGCCACGGGCATGCCTTAGACCTGGTGTTCACCTCTATGGATGTTGGTGATCTCACATTAAGTAAAAGCGAAACCAAAGAAGTGCCATGGTCAGATCACTTCCTGGTGCAACTGGACTTCTCCGCGACCCTTCCCCTCTGCAGGGAGGTGGGACCGATTCGGATGGTCCGCCCCTGCCACTTAATGGATCCAAATGGTTTCCAGAGAGCGGTAGGGGATGTTTTATCCCATGTTGATGGCCTTTCAGCTGATTCCCTGGTGGCCCGCTGGAATGTGGAGTTAACCAGGGCTATTGACTGTTTGGCTCCAAAGCGCCCTCTCCGATTGCATGGAGCCCGGACCGCCCCGTGGTTTTCCACGGATCTGAGGGCAATGAAACAATCGTTGAGACGGCTAGAGCGCCGGTGGCGGATAACCCATTCTGAATCTGACCGGACACGGGTTAGAGCTCAATGTCGAGACTACCAAGTGGCGATAGCGACGGCAAAGAAGACTTTCTTCACCGCCTCTATTGCATCTGCGGAAAACAGCAGCAGGAGACTCTTTCAGGTGGTACGCAATTTTGCGGAACCACCTGCTCCATCAGGGCCCAGTAGGGCCAACATGATCTCCTGCAATGACTTTGCAAAGTTTTTTGCAGATAAAGTCGCTCAGATTCGATAAGAGGTAGACTCCACCGTGGGAGCAGGGCCGGGGCGGGAGAGTGCTAGAATCCTGTCTAGTCAAGTTGTGTGGGATCAATTCCAATCTGTTACCCCCGAGGATGTGGACAGGCTGCTTGGACGAGTGAAACCAACCACTTGTCTCCTTGATCCTTGCCCATCCTGGCTTATAAAAGCTAGCCGGGAAGGACTGGGCGATGGGCTTCGTGGGGTGGTGAATGCTTCCCTCCGTGAGGGAGCCTTCCCAGACTCGCTGAAAGAGGCGGTTAATAAACCGCTTCTTAAAAAACCATCTTTAGATGCGGCCACGATAGCCAACTATCGCCCAGTCTCAAATCTTCCATTCTTGGGCAAGGTGATTGAGTGAGTGGTTGCTGAACAACTCCAGGCACGCCTGGAAGAAGCGGACCATTTGGATCCCTTCCAGTCGGGATTCAGGCCTCATCATGGGACTGAAACTGCCTTGGTCGCACTGGTTGATGATCTCCGGCGGACTAGGGACAAAGGTGAGAGCTGTTTCCTAGTTCCGCTGGATCTCTCAGCGGCGTTTGATACCATCGACCATAACATCCTACTGGACCGTCTTGAGGGGCTGGGAGCTGGGGGCACTGTTATACAGTGGTTCCGCTCCTTCCTCCTGGGCCGTGTTCAGAAAGTGGTGGTGGGGGATGAGTGTTCAGACCACTGGGCCCTCACTTGTGGGGTGCCTCAGGGTTCTGTCCTCTCCCCCATGCTTTTCAACATCTACATGAAGCCGCTGGGAGAGATCATCAGGGGATTTGGGCTGGGTGTTCATCAGTATGCGGATGATACCCAGCTCTACCTCTATTTCAAATCAGAACCAGTGAAGGCAGTGAAGGTCCTGTGTGAGTGCCTGGAGGCGGTTGGAGGTTGGATGGCGGCTAACAGATTGAGTTTGAATCCTGACAAGACAGATGTACTGTTTTGGGGGGACAGGAGGCGGGCAGGTGTGGAGGATTCCCTGGTCCTGAATGGGGTAACTGTGCCCCTGAAGGACCAGGTGTGCAGCCTGGGAGACATTTTGGACTCACAGCTGTCCATGGAGGCACAGGTCAAATCTGTATCCAGGGCAGCTGTTTACCAGCTCCATCTGGTACGCAGGCTGAGACCCTATCTGCCTGCGGACTGCCTTGCCAGAGTGGTGCATGCTCTGGTTATCTCCCGCTTGGATTACTGCAATGCGCTCTACGTGGGGCTACCTTTGAAGGTGACCCGGAAACAACAACTCATCCAGAACGCGGCAGCTAGACTGGTGACTGGGAGCGGCCGCAGAGACCACATAACACCGGTCTTGAAAGACCTACATTGGCTCCCAGTACGTTTCCGAGCACAATTCAAAGTGTTGGTGCTGACCTTTAAAGCCCTAAACGGCCTTGGTCCAGTATATCTGAAGGAGCGTCTCCACCCCCATCGTTCTACCCGGACACTGAGGTCCAACACCGAGGGCCTTCTGGCGGTTCCCTCACTGCGAGAAGCCAAGTTACAGGGAACCAGGCAGAGGGCCTTCTCGGTAGTGGCGCCTGCCCTGTGGAAGGCCCTCCCACCAGATGTCAAAGAGAACAACAACTACCAGGCTTTTAGAAGACATCTGAAGGCAGCCCTGTTTCGGGAAGCTTTTAATGTTTTATTTATTGTATTATTTTAATATTCTTTTGGAAGCCGCCCAGAGGGGCTGGGGAAGCCCAGCCAGATGGGCGGGGTATAGATAAATTATTATTATTATTATTATTATTATTATTATTATTATTATTATTATTATTATTATTATTATTATTATTATTATTTTATTTTATTTTATTTTATTTTATTTTATTTTATTTTATTTTATTTTATTTTATTTTATTTTATTTTTCTTCCCTAATTTGTTTACATAAAACTTCCAATGTTAATATGAAAATTAAGGGGGATAGTGGGTGACCTTGTCTGACCCCTTTACTGATTTCATTATGATTTTAGCTTTTTGTTTTGATTATATTGCTTCAATCCCTTTTATATACTGTATACCAAAATCCATATGGTGTAATAGACCTTTCATAAATTTCCAGGATACCCTGTCGAAAGCTTTTTCTGCATCTATAGCCATTAAGACTGCCTTCTTTTCTATTCTTAAGTCTAAATACGCTAATAAGTTTATAATGTTTCTAGTGTTGCTATAAATTTGCCTCCCGGGCAAAAAGCCAGCTTGGTCATTGTGTATCATCATCTGGAAGCCTTTTTTTGATCTTTCGGCTAAAATATTTGCATATAATTTATAATCGTTCTTTAGAAGTGCGATAGGCCTATAGTTGTTAATAAGTAGATTGTGCGTTCCCTGTTTTGGAATTAATGCAACAAGGCTGTCTTTCCAAGAATCCGGCATGGTTCCGTCTTTTAAGATGTTGTTCATGATACTTCTTAATGGGTCAGACAGTAAGTCCTCCATTTTTTTATAATATATTGCCGGTAGGCCGTCTGGCCCTGGTGGCTTTCCTATCTTTGCTTCCTTAATTGCTCTTTGAATTTCGTACGATGTAATAGGGGCATTCAACAGTTCTTTTTGTTCTTTAGTAAGTTTTGGAAGACAATTCTGTTCTAAATGTTCTTTAACTTCTTCTGTTGTTTCATTTCCTTCCTTATAGATTTCTCTAAAGAATTCGAGAAATCGTTTCTCTATTTCTTTAGGGTTGTTTATTATTTTGCCTTTGCACTTAACTCTATTTATAAGCCTTTCTGCCTCTCTCTTCTTTAATTGCCATGCTAATAACCAGGCTCAGGTTCTGTTTCAGGCTGTGTCTCTGTTTCAGGCTCCGGCGCTGTATCAAACACTGTTGCAGACTCAGGCTGTGGCACTATGGCTGTAGCTGTGGCTCTGGTTCTGTTTCAGGCTCTGGCACTGTATCAAGCACTGTTTCAGGCTCAGGCTCAGGCTTCTGCTCTTTATTAGGCTTTGTCTCAGTCTTTGGCTCTAGCACTTATTCTAGCTCTATTTCAGGCTCGGCCTGTGTCTCAGCCTTTGTCTCTGTTTCACGCTGTTTCTCTGTTTCAGGCTCTGGCGCTGTTTCAAGCCCTGTATCTGCCTCTGCCTCTGTTTCAGGCTCTGGCACTCTATCAAGCACTGTTTCTGGCTCTGGCTCCCTTTCAGGCTCTGGTTCTGAATTAGGGTTTTGTTCTGGCTCTGGCTGTGTCTCTGGATCTGGCTGTGTCTCTGCTTCAGGCTCCTATGCTGTATCAAGCACTGTATCAGGCTCTGCCTCTGTTTCAGGCTCTGGCACTCTATCAAGCACTGTTTCTGGCTCTGGCTCTCTTTCAGGCTCTGGTTCTGAATTAGGGTTTTGTTCTGGCTCTGGCTGTGTCTCTGGATCTGGCTGTGTCTCTGCTTCAGGCTCCTATGCTGTATCAAGCACTGTATCAGGCTCTGCCTCTCCCTCTGCCTCTGGCTACGTATCAGGCTCTGCCTCTCCCTCTGCCCCTGGCTACGTTTAAGCGTCAGGCTCAGTTTCAGACAGTGTCTCTGTTGCAGGATCCAGCACTCTATCAAGCACTATTTCAGACTCAGGCTGTGGATCTCGGCTGTGGCTCTCGGCTCCGTCTGTGGCTCTGTCTGTGGCTCTGGCTCTATTTCAGGGTCTTTTTCTGAATGAAGATCTGGTTCTGACTCTGATTCAGGGTCTCATGATGGCTCTTCCTCTGCCTCTGACCCAGCTATGTTTCAGGGTCTGGCTCTCTTTCAGGCTCTGGTTCTGAATTAGGGTTTTTTTCTGGCTCTGGCTGTGGCTCTGGCTCTGGTTCCAGCTCCGGCACTGTATCAAGTACTGTTGCAGACTCAGGCTGTGGCTCTAGGCTGTGGCTGCAGCTATGTTTTGCGCTCCGGCCCTGTATCAAGCCCTATTTCTGGCTCTGGCTCTGGCTTTCATTCAGCTCTGGCTCTGGCTCTGGCTCTGATTCATGTTCTCCCTCTGACTCTGATTCAGGGTTTCGCTCTGGCTCTGGCTCTGGCACTCAATCAAGGACTGTTTCAGACTCAGGCTGTGGCTGTGGCTCTGCCTCTGTTTCAGGCTCAGGCTCTGTTTGAGGCTGTGTCTCTGTTTCAGGCTCCGGCACTGTATCAAGTACTGTTGCAGACTCAGGCTGTGGCTCTAGGCTGTGGCTGTGGCTGTTGCTCTGGTTTGGGTTGTGGCTCTTTTTCAGGCTCTGGTTCTGAATGAGAGCTTGGTTATGGCACTGATTCAGGGTCTCGCTCTGGCTCTGGCACTCTATCAAGGACTCTTTCAGACTTAGGCTGTGGCTGTGGCTCTGGCTCTGTTTCCATTCTTACAATTCTTACATTCTGAAAACATAATAAATCCTTAATTGTTGTCCACCTCCTTTTAGTTCCTTTATCACTCGAATGCTAGCACGGAGTCAAAACTATTATTGTATTTTTGAACATATCTTGTATAACCATCCCATTTTTCTGCAAATTTTTGCTTTGAGATTCCTCTGAGTTTGCTAGTCAATTGAGCCGTCTCCACCAATTCCTGTAATTTGATTTGCCAATCTGTTATTTTTGGAGCCTCGTGATCTTTCCATCCCTTGGCCACAAGTATACGAGCTGCTGTGGTTGCATACAAGAATACCTCTTTTAGATTTTTTGGGGATCTCTTTATCTAAAATACTTCACAGAAATGCCTGCGTTTTTTCTGTAAAAGTTATCCCCATCATCTTTTTTAATTCATCGTATATTCCCCCCCCAAAAAAATCTCAATCTTTTCACACGTCCACCACATGTGGTTCATGTCACCGTTATTTCCTCCACATCTCCAACAAGCATTCGCCAATTTTTTATACATTCTTGATCATCTGGAAGGAGTGAGGTACCACCTATGAGCCATTTTCATCATGTTCTCTCTTATATTATAGCTGGCTGTAAATTTCAAATTTACATTCCATCAGTTTCCCCCATCTTTTAGCATAATTGGACGGCCCACATCTTGGGCCCACTTTATCATTGAAGCCTTAACCTCCTCATCCATTACTTCGTAGTCTAAAAGAAGTCTATACATTTTTGCGATTATTTTGGTTTTACTATTCAGTAGTTCTCTTTCAAATCTTGAAGGCTCCTTTTCAAAACCTATCTGCTTATCCTGTCTGAACACTTCATTCACCTGGAAGTAATCTAGCCAAGTAGAAAAGTGATCTTTTATTTTTTCATAACTTATCAATATTAGTTGACCCTCCTCCTCCCCCCTTAATATTGTGTTATACGTTATCCAGTTCTCTTTGATGTTGTTGCTTTTTTTTAACAGCGATTGCTTCTAGTGGAGATTTCCATCCTGGGGTTTTCTGTTCCAAATATCTTTTGTATTTTCCCCATACCTTATATATAGCATTTCTTATTATATGATTTGAAAAACTCCTATGCGTCTTTATTTTCCCATAATTAAGGTAGCCATGCCACCCAAAACGGGTGTTGAAGGAAAGCATTGCTTTTGCACATGAGCATGGCATGATGGGAAGCATTGCTTCTGCACATAACTGTGGCATGATGGGAAGTCTTGCTTCTAAGCTTTGTTCTGCTCATGCTGCACAAACCGTGCTGAGGCTAAGACATTCCCTCATCACCCTGGTACGTTCTGTTCACCTTGAGTTCACACCATATCAATCTGTACTTACCCCTCCTTGTACATTCCTTTTCGTACCACTCTGGTACGGGCAGTCCGAAACCATGCCTGTGTAAACTCCGCGTTCCTTTTCCCAACCTTTAACCTGTCTATGATTAATGTCTTATATGCAATAATTAATGTCTTATATGGAACCCTTGCTTTGTACTTATGTTAACCAATCAGCAACAAGCACACACGTGGCAAACGCTGTATAATATCCAATAAAAGGGAGTCTCCGAGGCTTGCTCGAGAGACGCCTCCCGTATGACACCTACCTACTCGTCTGTCGTTCATTTCAACCCAACATCTGGTGACCCTCGACGTGCCAGATCAATTTACGCAGCCTCATACTTCACTCGACTGGAAAAGTCTCAGCGCGCTACACTGTGAGTATGTGGGGGGGGGGAGGAGCTTACAAAGTCCCAAAAAGAGCATGCTAAAGAACTGTTTCATTTAGTCAGACAGAGAGTAGCAGGTGTGCATATTTCCTTGAAAGAAATTGAACGATTGTTATGTCATATTGCTTGTGAGTGCCCCTGGTACCCAGAAATAGGGTCCTTGGGGATGGAGACTTGGCATTCATTGTCTGCTCACTTGGCAGAAGTGTGCGGATGCCGTCGCTAGATTAGGTCCCCAGGCGTCTCCGTCGGCACCCGCACCAGACAATTCCCCACCGACTGCCCTGCCACATGCCCTTTTAGCCGCAACAGACAGTCTACCTCCTTACCCAAAGTGCCAGAGCCTGAAACAGAATTAATAGCTTTTATCCCGTAAAGAGAAGGATGTTCTGTCAACCTTAGTTATCAATTCTTGCTTTAATTTATCTACAGGAAGGGGAGACGGACTTCCTTTTAGCACCTCCCCCGATCGTGCCAAATTCAGAAAAAACTATTTTTAGTTCCAATTCCTGTACTACTCACGGGTTGTTACTTTTAAAGTCCAAATGTTCAAAGAAAGAAGTCAGCGCTCTCTGGCCATGGCATGCGGCTTCGCTCCGTAGAAGAAGCGGTCTACTCTCAGCAACGCGCCACTCTCTGTCCCCCGCTCCGAAGCCTTTAAAAAGGCTTCTTCGCGGGTCGGGGGGCGCAAATGGTGCACGACGAGTCACCAAGTCCACAGGCTTCAGCGCCTTTCCTATCTTTGCTTCCTTAATTGCTCTTTGAATTTCGTACGATGTAATAGGGGCATGAAACTGAGCCTGACGCTTAAACGTAGCCAGGGGCAGAGGGAGAGGCAGAGCCTGATACGTAGCCAGAGGCAGAGGGAGAGGCAGAGCCTGATACAGTGCTTGATACAGCATAGGAGCCTGAAGCAGAGACACAGCCAGATCCAGAGACACAGCCAGAGCCAGAACAAAACCCTAATTCAGAACCAGAGCCTGAAAGAGAGCCAGAGCCAGAAACAGTGCTTGATAGAGTGCCAGAGCCTGAAACAGAGGCAGAGCCTGATACAGTGCTTGATACAGCATAGGAGCCTGAAGCAGAGACACAGCCAGATCCAGAGACACAGCCAGAGCCAGAACAAAACCCTAATTCAGAACCAGAGCCTGAAAGGGAGCCAGAGCCAGAAACAGTGCTTGATAGAGTGCCAGAGCCTGAAACAGAATTAATAGCTTTTATCCCGTAAAGAGAAGGATGTTCTGTCAACCTTAGTTATCAATTCTTGCTTTAATTTATCTACAGGAAGGGGAGACGGACTTCCTTTTAGCACCTCCCCCGATCGTGCCAAATTCAGAAAAAACTATTTTTAGTTCCAATTCCTGTACTACTCACGGGTTGTTACTTTTAAAGTCCAAATGTTCAAAGAAAGAAGTCAGCGCTCTCTGGCCATGGCATGCGGCTTCGCTCCGTAGAAGAAGCGGTCTACTCTCAGCAACGCGCCACTCTCTGTCCCCCGCTCCGAAGCCTTTAAAAAGGCTTCTTCGCGGGTCGGGGGGCGCAAATGGTGCACGACGAGTCACCAAGTCCACAGGCTTCAGCGCCTTTCCTATCTTTGCTTCCTTAATTGCTCTTTGAATTTCGTACGATGTAATAGGGGCATTCAACAGTTCTTTTTGTTCTTTAGTAAGTTTCGGAAGACAATTCTGTTCTAAATGTTCTTTAACTTCTTCTGTTGTTTCATTTCCTTCCTTATAGATTTCTCTAAAGAATTCGAGAAATCGTTTCTCTATTTCTGTAGGGTTGTTTATTATTTTGCCTTTGCACTTAACTCTATTTATAAGCCTTTCTGCCTCTCTCTTCTTTAATTGCCATGCTAATAACCAGGCTCAGGTTCTGTTTCAGGCTGTGTCTCTGTTTCAGGCTCCTGCGCTGTATCAAACACTGTTGCAGACTCAGGCTGTGGCACTATGGCTGTAGCTGTGGCTCTGGTTCTGTTTCAGGCTCTGGCACTGTATCAAGCACTGTTTCAGGCTCAGGCTCAGGCTTCTGCTCTTTATTAGGCTTTGTCTCAGTCTTTGGCTCTAGCACTTATTCTAGCTCTATTTCAGGCTCGGCCTGTCTCTCAGCCTTTGTCTCTGTTTCACACTGTTTCTCTGTTTCAGGCTCCGGCGCTGTTTCAAGCCTTGTATCTGCCTCTGCTTCTGTTTCAGGCTCTGGCACTCTATCAAGCACTGTTTCTGGCTCTGGCTCCCTTTCAGGCTCTGGTTCTGAATTAGGGTTTTGTTCTGGCTCTGGCTGTGTCTCTGGCTCTGGCTCCAGCTCCGGCACTGTATCAAGTACTGTTGCAGACTCAGGCTGTGGCTCTAGGCTGTGGCTGCAGCTATGTTTTGCGCTCCGGCCCTGTATCAAGCCCTATTTCTGGCTCTGGCTCAGGCTCTGGCTTTCATTGAGCTCTGGCTCTGGCTCTGGCTCTGATTCATGTTCTCCCTCTGACTCTGATTCAGGTTTTTGCTCTGGCTCTGGCTCTGGCACTCTATCAAGGACTGTTTCAGACTCAGGCTGTGGCTGTGGCTCTGCCTCTGTTTCAGACTCAGGCTCTGTTTGAGGCTGTGTCTCTCTTTCAGACTCCGGCACTGTATCAAGTACTGTTGCAGACTCAGGCTGTGGCTCTAGGCTGTGGCTGTGGCTGTGGCTGTTGCTCTGGTTTGGGCTGTGGCTCTTTTTCAGGCTCTGGTCCTGAATGAGGGCTTGGTTATGGCACTGCTTCAGGGTCTCGTTCTGTCTCTGGCCGTGTCTCTGTTGCACTTCAAACGGTGGTTTGTTGTTGTTGTTGTTGTTGTTGTTGTTGTTGTTGTTGTTGTTTTCTTTCTGGGGTGGGACAAATGTTTAGTTGGGGCGGGGATTATTTTAAGTTTAGCATAATTGTTTCTTGCTTTGTTTTTCTTTTACTATTTTCTTAGGTTATTGTATAGTTTGTATTTTGCTTTTTAAGGGGAAAGGGTCAGGGCTGCCTGGGAGGGGGCCTCAGCCAACAGAATGGCTGGGGCAGGTTCCCTACGGGGGGATGTATTGGAACACACAGTCTCTGTTATCGCGGGTGGGAGGAGCAGTTGCGCTAAGACCAGACCACGTCTTTACTGAAGATCTGGTTCTGGTTCTGACTCTGATTCTGATTCTCTGGTTCTGGCTCTCTATCAAGTGCTGTTTCAGACTCAGGCTGTGGCTGTGGCTGTTGCTCTGGTTCTGGTTCTGGCTCTTTCTCAGGCTCTGGTTCTGAATGAGGGCTTGGCTCTGGCACTGATTCAGGGTCTCGCTCTGGCTCTGGCACTCTATCAAGAAATAGTTGTTGTTTTTTTTAACAGCGATTGCTTCTAGTGGAGAGTTCCATCTTGGGGTTTTCTGTTCCAAATATCTTTTGTATTTGAAAAACTCCTATGCGTCTTTATTTTCCCATAATTAAGATAGCCATGCCACCCAAAACGGGTGTTGAAGGAAAGCATTGCTTTTGCACATGACCATGGCATGATGGGAAGCATTGCTTCTGCACATAACTGTGGCATGATGGGAAGTCTTGTTTCTAAGCTTTGTTCTGCTCATGCTGCACAAACCGTGCTGATGCTAAGACATTCCCTCATCACCCTGGTACGTTCTGTTCACCTTGAGTTCACACCATATCAATCTGTACTTACCCCTCCTTGTACATTCCTTTTCGTACCACTCTGGTACGGGCAGTCTGAAACCATGCCTGTGTAAACTCCGCGTTCCTTTTCCCAACCTTTAACCTGTCTATGATTAATGTCTTATATGCAATCATTAATGTCTTATATGGAACCCTTGCTTTGTACTTATGTTAACCAATCAGCAATAAGCACACACATGGCAAACGCTGTATAATATCCAATAAAAGGGAGTCTCCGAGGCTTGCTCGATAGACGCCTCCCGTATGACACCTACCTACTCGTCTGTCGTTCATTTCAACCCAACATCTGGTGACCCTCGACGTGCCAGATCCCTTTACGCAGCCTCATACTTCACTCGACTGGAAAAGTGTGCGGATGCCGTCGCTAGATTAGGTCCCCAGGCATCTCCGTCGGCATCCGCACCAGACAATTACCCACCAATTGCCCTGCCACCTGCCCTTTTAGCCGCAACAGACAGTCTACCTCCTTACCCAAAGCTTTTGCCTCCATCGCAACTTTCTCTAAACCCCCCTTCGCCTCAGCCCACATCCCCCACATCCCCCCTACCCTCCCTCCTCCGCCTGCTCCTACAGGAGCTGTGCGTGCTGCACTTTTTCAAGCTAGACAGGAAGGAATTCTTTCCTTGGAGGAGGAGACGGGGTGGGCCGGGGAACTGCCGTCTGCTTTCCCTATTTCTTATACTAACCTTGGCACTGCGCAACAACAAATTATGTATGAGACGCTTCCTTATTCTATTCTGAGAGAATTAAGGAAAGCCATTACTGATTCCGGCCTAAAATCCACTTATGTGACAGGAATGCTGGAGGGAATAGCAACTGGTTATACAATGCTACCTCAAGATTGGAAAGATCTGATGCGCATGCTGTTATCCCCGGCTCGGTATGTAGTTTTTGAAAGTGAATTTAAGCATTGCGCAGTAGCCCTGGCTGATCCACAGCATTCAGCCAACCAACTCTTTGGTGCTGGTCCGTATGATAATATACCAGCCCAAGCGCAATTAACACCTTTACATTTTAGTCGCACCGCGACCTGTGTGCAACGCGCCTTTCGCAAAGTCCCTGTCTCAGGACAACCACTTAGCTCCTTTGTTAATATTAAGCAACAACATTCGGAGCCCTACCATCAATTTATAGATAGATTGAAAGAATCAGTCACTAGGCAGATTGATGACGCTACAGCTCAAAATGAATTGATGAAAAAATCCGCTTTCGAAAATGCAAGTACTGACTGCAAAAAGGCTTTGCAGTCGATCATACATCGCCCTAAATATGACCTGGCCCATATGATTCAAGCCCGTGCAGATGTTGGAAGCCAGAGTCATGCGATGTCCTTGCTTGCCGGTGCCATCCAGGCTGGCAACAAGCCCACTGGGAACTGCTTCAACTGCAAGCGCCCAGGTCATTTTGCTAAACAATGCAGAGCCCCTGGCGGGGGTGCAAACAGGAATGGTGATGCCAATAAGGCTCAGCCTTCCAAGAAATGCCCGAAGTGCGGTAAAGGCTATCATTGGGCAAATCAGTGCAGGAGTTTGGGAAACTCCTTAGGGGCCCCACTCCCGGACAAATAGGGAGCCCTCCGCCGTTAGTCTCCACTATTAAAACCATCTCAAAGGATACACGCTCTGATTTTACCATCGACTTAATTAATCAAGAAACCAAAGACACTGTTTTACCTGGTGAAATTGTGCTTATGCCCACCCAATTGGCGGGCCCACTACCTCCTAAAGTCGCAGGTTTAATTTTACCCAAATTTTCTGCGGCAAAAGAAGGAATCCAGGTTATTCCAGGAGTTCTGGATCCTGACTATGTGGGCACAATAATGGTTCAACTTTGGAGCCACATGCCCATGCAGTTAAAGAAGGGTGAGTCCTGGGCGCATTTGGTGGTGCTCCCTTCTCACCCTACTGTTTCTATTATTGATAGTAATTTGCACGAGCTCTCTCCTTTTTCTCCACAGCTGTTAGCTGTAATCCAGCGGATTGGTCATCAGAAACTTCTTCGTAAGTACAAGATAAATGGCAAGGTTCTGGAAGGCTTGATTGACACAGGCGCGGACATTTCTGTAATTTCCAGTAGTTGCTGGGACCCCACGTGGCCCCTTGAGTCTGCCTCTGCAGTTTGGGGTGTAGGTGGACCTCAAACCTCTTCCCAAAGCGTACAGTGGCTGCCTGTTTCTCTGCCTGATAGCTCTGAAACCATTGCATATATACAGCCCTGTGTGTTAAAAATCCATCTCAATCTGTGGGGCAGAGACTTGCTACAACAATTACAAGCTACCATTCAATTAAATGAGTAAGCTTGCACTCCCCCTCCACTGGAAATCAACCACCCCGGTATGGGTATAACAATGGCCCATAACGGGGGGAAAGCTACTTGCTTTAGTGCTCTGGCTCTGGCTCTTTAGCGTTTTGTTTTTGCCTCTTTCTGCTTCTGCTCTTAATAGCGGTAACTCCACACCAACAAATGTGTGGGAATCTTTTGCAAAGACCCTCAATATTTCTTCCTTTTGCCTAACCCAACAGGTATCAATAGGTGAAATCCTTGGCTCCTGCCTTATCCCTGTTTGCCATGACCCTTTTGACATACAAAATGATACCTGGTTTTTCCCATCCCTACCCCAAAACGATTCTCTCCGCACCCTTGGTTGTTCCGGTTACCACAACTGGGGTAACCAAGTGCACCGATGCCCACCTTTGGCCATTGATTTGTTGACCCCATACGTGGCTTCTTTTAATGTCACCTGTGCCCATATGGTCAATTGCACAAAATCCAACTGTGTGGAAATGGGCAAGGATAATTTCCACTGTTCTAATTATGTCAATATTTCTTATGTATATAAATACAAAGAACTACCTGCTGGCTGGTTCTGGACGTGTCCTGGCTATACATTTAATTACATTCCAGCAAACATCAGCCATGGCACACCCTGCTGCTTAAGCCGTTTGTCCATCGTATTACCCAAAAAGCATCATTTGACCCGCTCTCGATATTGCCGCTCTATTGCATTGACTAACGATTGTGACGATTCAATTTCTCTTCCCAGTAGGTCTGAATATATCTCTTTAGCTGTTTCTCTCCTAGGAGTCCCTGGATTGGCTGTACGCAATAGTAGGAACATTAACTCTTTAGCTTGTTCTGCAGCAAAAGCCCTGAATTTTACTTCTCAAGCGCTTCATCTTCTAAATAAAGAGCAGAGTGAACTCCAGCATGGTCTTCTGCAGAGCCGCGCTGCTATCGATTATCTATTGATGCTTCATCATTACGGCTGTGAACAAGTGGACGACATGTGTTGTTTCAATATTACTGATAATTCCAAAGCCACCCAAAAGCAAATCTCTCATTTGCAAAATCTTACACACCACATTAAACAGGACGTTGGACTTTCTGGTCTGTGGGACTCATTCACCCAGTGGCTCACTGGCTGGTTGCCAAACCTGAATTGGCTTCGTAATCTCTTTCAATATGCCATTATTATAATATGTATATTGATTTTGCTATGTTGCTTCCTCCAATGCATTCCTGGACTCATAAGTCTTTTGTCTCGGTTTCTCTCTCCCCCTCAGCCACCCAATAAAAACATTGCTGCCTACTTCGCGAAAGTGCAGCACCAGCAGTAAACATTAGGGGAGATGTGGCGAACTTATTTCGGGCATGCGCTGGCATACCATGTATCCCGAAGTATTTTTGTCTTATTCACCCAGAACACCTCGCAAATAAGAAAAGAAAGGGGGAGATGAAGGAAAGCATTGCTTTTGCACATGACCATGGCATGATGGGAAGCATTGCTTCTGCACATAACTGTGGCATGATGGGAAGTCTTGCTTCTAAGCTTTGTTCTGCTCATGCTGCTCAAACCGCGCTGATGCTAAGACATTCCCTCATCACCCTGGTACGTTCTGTTCACCTTGAGTTCACACCATATCTGTCAGGGAACTGCCATCGGAGCCAAGAGTGGAGGTAAGGCTCCCCGGCCATGCAGGAGAAGGGACCAGCAGAGGGAGAGAGAACACTCCCTTTGGGGAAGGTTATCAGCGTGACACCGGGGAGGAAGGGGACCAGGGAAGGACTTCGGAGAGAGGGCTCCAAGACTCTTCAACAGAGACCAGCGGGGAGAGTCCAGGACCTCCGCTGGTGGACGTGTGAAAAGATTAATATTTTTTTTGGGGGGGAGAATATACAGATTGGCAAATCAAATGACAGGAATTGGTGGAGACAGCTCAATTGACTAGCAAACTCAGTGGAATCTCAAAGCAAAAATTTGCAGGAAAATGGGATGGTTATATAAGATATGCTCAAAAATACAATAATAGTTTTGACTCCGTGCTAGCATTCGAGTGTTAAAGGAACTGAAAGGAGGTGGACAACAATTAAGGATTTATTATGTTTTCAAAATGTATTGGAAAATTTATATAGAAAGGATTATTGTTTTATGTACATTCCATTGTAAGAATGGAAACAGAGCCAGAGCCACAGCCACAGCCTAAGTCTGAAACAGCACTTGATAGAGAGGCAGAATCAGAGAATCAGAATCAGAGTCAGAACCAGATCTTCGGTAAAGACGTGGTCTGGTCTTAGCGCAACTGTTCCTCCCACCCGCGATAAGAGAGATTGGGCGTTCCAATACACACCCCCCCGTAGGGAACTTGCCCCAGCCATTCTGTTGGCTCAGGCCCCCTCCCAGGCAGCCCTGACCCTATACAATAACGTAAAAAAATAGTAAAAGAAAAACAAAGCAAGAAACAATTATAGTAAACTTAAAATAATCCCCGCCCCAACTAAACATTCGTCCCACCCCAGAAAGAAAATAACAACAACAACAACAACAACAACAAGAAACCACCGTTTGAGGTGCAACAGAGACACAGCCAGAGACAGAGCGAGACCCTGAATCAGTGCCGTAACCAAGCCCTCATTCAGAACCAGAGCCTGAAAAAGAGCCACAGCCCAAACCAGAGCAACAGCCACAGCCACAGCCTAGAACCACAGCCTGAGTCTGCAACAGTACTTGATACAGTGCCGGAGCCTGAAACAGAGACACAGCCTCAAACAGAGCCTGGGCCTGAAACAGAGGCAGAGCCACAGCCTGAGTCTGAAACAGTCCTTGATAGAGTGCCAGAGCCAGAGCCAGAGCGAAACCCTGAATCAGAGTCAGAGGGAGAACATGAATCAGAGCCAGAGCCAGAGCCTCATTCAGAGCCAGATGTGAAAGAAAGCCAGAGCCAGAGCCAGAAATAGGGCTTGATACAGGGCCGGAGCACAAAACATAGCTGCAGCCACAGCCTAGAGCCACAGCCTGAGTCTCCAACAGTACGTGATACAGTGCCGGAGCTGGAGCTGGAGTCAGAGCCAGAGGCAGAGGCACAGCCAGAGCCAGAACAAAACCCTAATTCAGAACCAGAGCCTGAAAGAGAGCCAGACCCTGAAACATAGCTGGGTCAGAGGCAGAGGAAGAGCCATCATGAGACCCTGAATCAGAGTCAGAACTAGATCTTCATTCAGAACCAGACCCTGAAAGAGAGCCAGAGCCACAGACAGAGCCACAGACGGAGCCTAGAGCCACAGCCGAGATCCACAGCCTGAGTCTGAAATAGTGCTTGATAGAGTGCACTATAGGACAGCATAGGAGCCTGAAGCAGAGACACAGCCAGATCCAGAGACACAGCCAGAGCCAGAACAAAACCCAAATTCAGAACCAGAGCCTGAAAGAGAGCCAGAGCCAGAAACAGTGCTTGATAGAGTGCCAGAGCCTGAAACAGAGGCAGAGGCAGATACAGGGCTTGAAACAGCGCCAGAGCCTGAAACAGAGAAACAGCGTGAAACAGAGACAAAGGCTGAGACACAGGCCGAGCCTGAAATAGAGCTAGAATAAGTGCTAGAGCCAAAGACTGAGACAAAGCCTAATAAAGAGCAGAAGCCTGAGCCTGAGCCTGAAACGGTGTTTGATACAGCGCCGGACCCTGAAACATAGACACAGCCTGAAACAGAACCTGAGCCTGGTTTTTAGCATGGCAATTAAAGAAGAGAGAGGCAGAAAGGCTTATAAATAGAGTTAAGTGGGACTTCCGGGTTGGCGCGAACAGCTAATGGCGGATTCCCTCCGAACTCCGGAGGGAATCGGCTCTGCTGAGGACAGGTCTTGCCGCGACGGCGACGCGGGGACCCTCAAAAACCTCAGGCGCGGATGCCTGAGGACCTGGTGACTCGGTGGGCACCTTAAGCGCCCTCCCCGACCCATGAAGAGCCTTTTTAAAGGCTGCGGAGAGGGTACGGAGAGTGGCGTGGAGCTGAGAGTAGACCGCTACCCCAGCGGAGCGGAGCCGTGTGCCATGGCTGAAGAGCGCTGACTTTCTTCCTCAAATTTGAACCCAAAAAAGAAGCAACCCGTGAGTAGATTGGAACCTGGACTTTAAAATATTGATCCGTAAATTTGGTACGACCGGGGGATGTGTTAAAGGGAAGTCCGCACCCCCCCTCCTGCAGACGATTTAAAGCAATAGCAGGAAAACTAAGTTGGAGAGCCTACCCTTTTGGGGTGAGTTTAAAAAGACAGTAACTTTCACGATTGGATGAAAGAAGTGTGGAGCTGGAGTGCAAGAGTGGTGTTTTAGAACTTTTTCTTTTGCCGTTTGTAATCCCCCCTCCCGGGCCCGGGAGAGTCCTGTTTCTGAGCCTGTTGAAGAGGAAAGGAGTTTGACAGCTGTCAAAAGCTGTCAAACGGGTGACTTAAAGTGAAAGAGTTTGCTACCCAAGATCTCTCTGGACTAAAATTGATATAAATTAACTAAAGTGTTTGGATACAAAGAAATAAATCAAGAGGAAAAGGATTGTTGGGAAAAGATTACTGTAACTAGATTCCCCCTAGGGGGAAGTCTGAGACATTACAATGGCTGTGGATGGAAACTTACTAGCTGAGCTAGAAAAAACATTCTATCTTGTGGGAATTCTACAAGAGCAGAGTCTTGCCATGAATAAACAACTTATGACCTTGACTGCTGGAATAAGCAGCTCTGCTGAAAGTATGGAGGACTTGAGTGAGAAAAAATCTGCAGCCGAGCGGAAAGAGATAACGCAAGAAGAAAATGAGACTAAACAAGTACAGGAGAAAGTACAGATGGAAGGTACAAATCAGAAGCCCATACAAATGGATTATAAACAAGAAGACCCTTGGATTATGTGGAGTATAAATCTGCAAAAGATCCGCAAGATGAAGGAAAAGGCCCCTGGAATACTGGGAATCCAAGAATTTAAAAGAAAGAAGAAATATGATTGGGGCCTTCATCTTTATTTTCATTCTGACTCTTATCTTTATTTCTATTCTGATTTGGAATATGAAGGATTGGTGGAAATTTTGCAGCAGTTGGTTTCAAGTGCTTTTGTGGGAAGAAAATCTGGCCTGACTGGGATACAACTCCTTCGAGATCCGAAGACCAACATGAAGGATTACCAACAAAACCGGCGGAGAGGAACTGAAAGAGATTTGAAGGCCTCGGACGTGAGGAACCCAGGCTAAGAACTGCTATTTTGGACTTGTACTTGGGAAGGGACGGAAACCGGGGATGGGAGGAGGGGAAAACAGAATTTCAAAAACACTTATGATTTTGGGTTTAGTTAATATGTTTTATGTTTTATAAAAAATGGGAAATCGATGGAAGAGACTTTCGAGTCCAACTTAGGAAAGAACTTAATTTTTTACAAAAGACGTAATATTAAAATGGTAAGAAGACAAAATAATAATTTGCTGATATAACTATGGGAAGTGGGATGCAGGAAGTGGGGTGGGGGGAAGTCAACGACCAAGGTTAAGAAAGTAAGATCTCTGAAATTGTACGTGTTCTTGTCTTTGTCTTTTATGTGTGTGTTGTGTTGTTATAAAAATTTGAAAAACCAATAAAAAATTTTTTAAAAAATATATATATAAATAGAGTTAAGTGCAAAGGCAAAATAATAAACAACCCTAAAGAAATAGAGAAACGATTTCTCGAATTCTTTAGAGAAATCTATAAGGAAGGAAATGAAACAACAGAAGAAGTTAAAGAACATTTAGAACAGAACTGTCTTCCGAAACTTACTAAAGAACAAAAAGAACTGTTGAATGCCCCTATTACATCGTACGAAATTCAAAGAGCAATTAAGGAAGCAAAGATAGGAAAGCCACCAGGGCCAGACTGCCTACCGGCAATATATTATAAAAAAATGGAGGACTTGCTGTCTGACCCATTAAGAAGTATGATGAACAACATCTTAAAAGATGGAACCATGCCGGATTCTTGGAAAGACAGCCTTATTGCATTAATTCCAAAACAGGATACGGACAATCTACTTATTAACAACGATAGGCCTATCGCACTTCTAAAGAACGATTATAAATTATATGCAAATATTTTAGCCGAAAGATCAAAAAAAGGCTTCCAGATTATGATACACAATGACCAAGCTGGCTTTTTGCCCAGGAGGCACATTTATAGCAACACTAGAAACATTATAAACTTATTAGCGTATTTAGACTTAAGAATAGAAAAGAAGGCAGTCTTAATGGCTATAGATGCAGAAAAAGCTTTCGACAGGGTATCCTGGAAATTTATGAAAGGTCTATTACACCTTAAAAGGGAGCAAGCTTTGTGAGTCACAGAGTCTGCGCATGTTCTATTCACAGGATGTTTATGCTTGCTGTTCCTTCCTTTCGATGCCAGTTGGTCAGAGACACTGACAAAGAACGGTCATGTTCTTCTTTGTTCTGTTCTACGCTAAATAAAGTCTGTAAAATATGCTCTTCTGCGGTGCAAGCTTTCTGCTGTGTTTCTGCTGATAAACATTGTGCACAAGCCTGGAATGTGGGAATCTATTTCTAAGGCTTCGTGCCGCTAACTGCTGGATCTGCCTGTCTACGGGAGATCGATGGACATCCGACAGCCGGCTTGGGCCATGATGGACTATATCTCCCTGGCAGTTTCCCAACAGTTAGGGGATATTTCATACAACAAAACTCAATAGCATATAAGAATAAAGAAAAAAAGAAAAGGGGGCTTTTAGAAGAAATTAAAAGGAAGGAAAAATTGGCCTATGCAAGCAAAAATAAAGAGAGATTAAATCAAGAAATTAAATTACTGAGAGTAGAATATAATAAAATTATAGAACAGGAGGTAGAACAACAAATCAAATTTTGGAAATATAAAAATTTTGAATGGGCAAACAAGCCAGGCAAGATCCTTGCCTGGCAACTAAAGAAACAAAGAAATGAAAAATTAATAAATAAAATAAAAGTAGAAGAGAGGACAATAAGTGATATGACAGAAATCAAAAAAGAATTTGAAAAATATTACAAAAAATTATATCAAAAAGATGAAGTGTCAATAGAAGAAATAGAGGAATATATAAAGAAAAATAAATTAATAGAGATAGCAGAAGAAGACCATAAATTATTAAATGAACCAATATCAACCATAGAAATTAAGGAATCAATTCAAAAATTAAAAATAGGGAAATCCCCAGGTCCAGATGGCATACCAGCAGAATACTACAAAGAAATGTTAAATGAATTAATTGACCCACTAAAAGAAGTAATAGAGGAAGCAGTAGAGAAGGGGAATGTTCCAGACTCTTGGACTCAAGGGTATATAACGCTCCTGCCAAAACAAGGTACGGATTTGGAATTGGTCTCAAATTATAGACCCATTTCATTGTTAAATTCCGATTATAAAATTTACGCAGGATTACTGGCTAATAGGTTGAAAAAAATTATAGGAAAAATAGTACATAAAAATCAGGCTGGATTTGTGGAAGGTAGACAAATAAAGGATAATATCAGAAATATAATAGACATAATGGAATATCTACAAGTAAGAAGAGACAAACAAGCAGCCCTGATTTCAATCGATGCGGAGAAGGCTTTCGACAAAATCTCATGGGAATTTATGAAAAAACTATTAAAAGAATTGTGTCTAGGTGAAAAATTCCAAAAAGGTATAAATGCAATATATAACCAACAGAAAGCAAAAATTATTATTAATGGAGAGTTTGGAGAAGAAATCAACATCTTTAAAGGTACAAGACAAGGATGCCCCCTATCCCCAATGTTATTTATAATAGTATTAGAGGTTCTATTAAAGAAAATAAGGCAGGACAACCAAATAAGAGGAATAGCAGTTGGTGAAAAAAGATATAAGTTAAGAGCGTTTGCAGACGATGTTATGATCACAACAGAAAATCCCCTACAATGTACACCTAGAATATTGGAATGCATAAACGAATATGGCAGATTAGCAGGATTCAAATTAAACTATGGGAAAACCAAAATACTAGTGAAAAATATGGAAGAAAAAGATAAAGTGAAATTACAAGAAATTACAGGATTGGAAATTAAAAAGAAAATAAGGTATCTTGGAATAAATTTAACAACAAATACTATAGACTTAAGTAATGAGAACTATGGGAAAACATGGAATGAAATAAAAAATGACTTGCAAGTATGGGGAAAATTAAATCTTTCTTTACTAGGGAAAATATCGGTAATAAAGATGAACATATTACCAAGGATGATGTTTTAATTTCAAAGTATCCCAATACTAGGAGGAGATAAATGTTTTAATAACTGGAAAGGAGATTTGGCTAAATTCATATGGTCAGGGAAAAAGCCAAGAATAAAACACAAAATAATGATAGATAAGAAGGAGAGAGGAGGATTTGGTCTCCCAGATATGGAGTTATATCATGAGGCGGTGGGTCTGACCTGGCTAAAGGAATGGATCAAATTAGATGACTCGGATGTATTGGATTTAGAGGGAGTAGAGACGAGATTTGGATGGCATGCCTATTTAATAGATGAAAAAGTGAGAGTACATAAAGGCTTCCTAGGGCATATAATCAGAAAATCTATATATAAAATATGGGAGAAATATAAAAGACTTTTAGAACCAAAAACTCCCTGGTGGGCATCGCCAGCAGAAATTGTCGCAGTGAAAAAATTAAATATGAAAGAAAATTGGGCTACCTGTAAAACTGTATTAAAGGAAGAAAACGGAGAATTGGAACTAAAGGACTACACAGAAATTAAAGCTCATATTAGTGATTGGTTTCAATATATTCAAATTAAGTATAGATTAGCAAAAGACAAAAAGTTAGGATTTGAAAAAGAAATATCAAAATTCGATAAATATTTAATACAAGAAAAATTGAAGGAATGGGTTTCCCAAACCCCAAAACTGACTGTGCAGGCAGTTTCTAAACTGCACCAAAATCCCCATTTCTCCTCAGCTAAAATGCATAAACTTTAGCCGTTGAACAAATGCAAAACAAGAACACAGCTCTCTCCCTTATCAGTTTGACGTCAAGACTGGCCTTGACTTTACCAGTAGAACAGACACAGACATATCTTATGTCCTGACCACAAATGACGCAGAGACCCAAGTCTGGGACTAATGCCAGAGCATGTTCTTGGAAGTAGTGACCTCTTGCTCCAAGATAGGAGTAGGAACAGGAATATCCTTTTATGGTCAGAAGTACAGGAAGGAAGATCCTTTTATGGTTGAGAGTACCAGAGCAGGAACATATGTGTACGTACGCCAACGTGGTTGGGCTCCTAGGGGAGGAGTGATAGGGTGCCTGGAGGATATATAAACTGCATGAAACCTGTCATTTCTTTGGACTTGCTGTGGACTCACCACGCAAGTGCCTTCTGCTATCCGGAGAGCAGAATAAACTCTTTCTTTGAACCAACTCGGTGTCATTTTGACTTCCTTCCTCCTGTCACGGAGCAACGCAGACCCAATCGGTGAACTCCAATAAGGCTACAAAATCAAAAAATATATCTAAATTGTATAATCTGATTTTAGAGTGGGAAACAAAGGATGAACTGGTTAAAGCATCAATGATTAAATGGGCGCAAGACATTGGGAAAAATATTATGTTTGAACAATGGGAAAAATTGTGGAAAGAAGATATGAAATTCACCATGTGTTATATACTGAAAGAAAATTACCTTAAAATGCAACATAGATGGTATTTAACACCTGAAAGAATAGCAAAAATGAATAAAAACTGTAGCGATATCTGCTGGCGATGCAACACGGGAAAAGGTACTATGATACATATATGGTGGAATTGTTTAAACATCAAACAATTTTGGGAAATAATATATAATGAAATGAAAAAAATGTTTAGATACTCATTTAGGACAACACCAGAAGGTTTTCTATTGGGAATAGTACCAGGAAGCCTAAAGGAAGAAGATAAGAACTTATATTTATACGCAACAGTAGCAGCAAGGCTATTGATTGCGAAAAACTGGAAAAGTGGTATAATACCGACAAAAACAGAGTGGCTTGCCAAATTATTGGAGTATTACAATATATCCAAAACAATGGAAGAAATTGGAAGGATTTCAAAAGAAAAGATAGATAGGGACTGGAAGGTATTTAAAAGATACTTGCAAAATCATATCGAAAAATCAGAACTCCTATTAGAATAAACAAGTTCCGTTTCAAATACTGAAATATCAAATAAGATGGAAAACAACGTGTAATAGAAAAAGAAGTATGACATTAGGGTAAAGGTGTGTGAAAGAAAGTAATAGAAGTGGAAAGATATTGTAATTGAGTAGATTGGAAGTCAACACAAAGGTGGGGTGAAGGGTCGGTGGATGGTGATGGGGAAAGGAACTATTTGTGGGATTGAGTGTAAGTATGTTTGAATATTTTTAAAGATTGTATGAAATGTATGTTTGTATGCTTGTATATGTGTATTAATGATAAAAAAATAAAAAAAAAATGTTTTTTAAAAAAAGTACTTGATACAGTGCCGGAGCCTGAAACAGAGACACAGCCTCAAACAGAGCCTGAGCCTGAAACAGAGGCAGAGCCACAGCCACAGCCTGAGTCTGAAACAGTCCTTGATAGATGCTAGAACCAGAGCCAGAGCGAGACCCTGAATCAGAGTCAGAGTGAGACTATGAATCAGAGCCAGAGCCAGAGCCAGAGCTGAAAGAAAGCCAGAGCCAGAGCCAGAGCGAGAGCCAGAGCCAGAGCCAGAGCCAGAGCCAGAGCCAGAGCCAGAGCGAGAGCCAGAAATAGGGCTTGATACAGGGCCGGAGCGCAAAACATAGCTGCAGCCACAACCTAGAGCCACAGCCTGAGTCTGCAACAGTACTTGATACAGTGCTGGAGCTGGAGCTGGAGCCGGAGCCAGAGCCAGAGACACAGCCAGAGCCAGAACAAAACCCTAATTCAGAACCCATTAAGAAGTATCATGAACAACATCTTAAAAGACGGAACCATGCCGGATTCTTGGAAAGACAGCCTTATTGCATTAATTCCAAAACAGGGAACGGACAATCTACTTATTAACAACTATAGGCCTATCGCACTTCTAAAGAACGATTATAAATTATATGCAAATATTTTAGCCGAAAGATCAAAAAAAGGCTTCCAGATGATGATGATACACAATGACCAAGCTGGCTTTTTGCCCGGGAGTCACATTTATAGCAACACTAGAAACATTATAAACTTATTAGCGTATTTAGACTTAAGAATAGAAAAGAAGGCAGTCTTAATGGCTATAGATGCAGAAAAAGCTTTCGACAGGGTATCCTGGAAATTTATGAAATTTCTATTACACCATATGGATTTTGGTATACACTATACAGAAGGGATTGAAGCAATATAATCAAAACAAAAAGCTAAAATCATAATCAATGGAAATTTATCACAGGAGTGTGAAATCAGTAAAGGGGTCAGACAAGGTCGCCCACTATCCCCCTTAATTTTCATATTAACATTGGAAGTTTTATGTAAACAAATTAGGGGAAAAATAGAAATAAAAGGGATTATGCTGGGAAATAGAAGTTACAAAATGAGGGCATTTGCTGACGATTTAATTATAACTACGGAGCAACCAAAACAGAGTTTAAGAAAGGCGTTGGAAATAATATATGGCTACGGTAAAGTTGCGGGGTTCAAAATGAATTTAAACAAGACAAAACTATTAGTTAAAAATATGTCGCCAGATGAAAAAGCAGAATTAGAACAAATAATACACATTAAAATCTACTCCAAAATCAAGTATTTAGGATTATGGATAACACCAAAGAATATTAACTTATATGAAGATAATTATACCCATTGTTGGAAAGATATCAAAAGACAGTTGGAGACATGGACAAGGTTAAATTTATCATTCCTGGGCCGCATTTCGGTAATTAAAATGATAGTTTTACCGAAGCTACTCTTTCTATTCCAAACGATTCCAATTACAGGAAAGACCAGCAGTATCAACAAGTGGCAAAAAGAAATTTCTAAATTTTTGTGGAAGGGTAAAAGACCAAGAGTAAAGCACAAGATATTAATAGATACTGTAGAAAGAGGTGGCTACGGGTTACCGGATTTGAAGCTATATTACGAAGCCTCGTGTCTTCTCTGGTTGAAAGATTGGTATTTATTAAAAAATTGGGATATTTTAGATCTACAAGGTCATGACACCCTGTTGGGTTGAAATGAACGACAGACGAGTAGGTAGGTGTCATACGGGAGGCGTCTCTTGAGCAAGCCTCGGAGACTCCCTTTTATTGGATATTATACAGCGTTTGCCACGTGTGTGCTTGTTGCTGATTGTTTAACATAAGTGCAAAGCAAGGGTTCCATATAAGACATTAATTATTGCATATAAGACATTAATCATAGACAGGTTAAAGGTTGGGAAAAGGAACGCAGAGTTTACACAGGCATGGTTTCGGACTGCCCGTACCAGAGTGGTACGAAAAGGAATGTACAAGGAGGGGTAAGTACAGATTGATATTGTAATGGGAATTGGGGTTGCTTGTGCGTAAAGGATGCTGAAGTTCTAGGCAAAGTTGCCTGGCTAAACCTTTCCCTGGCTGGACAGCCCTTCCTCCGTGGCTGTGTCAATCGCTGGCAGAATCCGTCAGTGGGCGTTTCCTGAATTTCTTCAAACATAAAAATTCCTTGACGCCCAGTCTCCGCCTAGCCTCCCTGCGCGGAAGCTTTCTGCGCAGAGTAGGCCTAGCCAGCTGAGGTCCTGGACTCTCCCCGCTGGTCTCTGTGGAAGAGTCTTGGAGCCCTCTCTCCGAAGTCCTTCCCTGGTCCCCTTCCTCCCCGGTGTCACGCTGATAACCTTCCCCAAAGGGAGTGTTCTCTCTCCCTCTGCTGGTCCCTTCTCCTGCATGGTCGGGGAGCCTTACCTCCACTCTTGGCTCCGATGGCAGTTCCCTTACATCCACCTCCCCCCAGAACCCCCCTCACCTCCGTCCCGTTCCTTTGGCCTAAATTCCTCCCTTCCGTCTGACGGCGATGCGGGAAATCCCCTGAAGGAGCTACCCCCATCCTCTCAAGATTCAAACATAGCTGTCCACCTGCTGCTATCTCTTCGTACCGGATCACCCTCCCAGTCCGATTCCTCACCCTCAGATTCCTCTCTTTCCTCCTTGTCGGAGGCCGGAAACCCCACAAACTCTTCTTCCTCATCTGTAGTGCCAAATTGCTCCTCCCAGAACCTCGCTACCGGTTTGGGCTTCCTTGGGAACCTGCTGTGAAACTCCCCCCTCAGATCCTCTTTTTTTATATATAAAATTTTTATTGGTTTTTCACAATTTTTATAAACACAAACATTACACAATACAAACAAACAAACACATAAACAAACATGTATAATTTCGAGTCCTTTTTTCTTAAACCTTACTTCACCGACTTCCCCATACCTCCCCTTTCTGCATCCCAATTTCCAAATTTGTGTCAGCAAATCCTGCCCCTTGGTTTTATCGAATTTTCCCTTATTCTTTTCTTATACTTAATCTTTTACAGCTGTAATCCCCTTTTTTCTAAAACCTCAACATTTTAGCATTCATTAATTTTGCAATGTTTCTTAAGATAAATTTTAAATTTCTTCCAGTCTTCATCCGCCGTCTCTTTCCCCTGGTCACGGATTCTGCCGGTCATTTCAGCCAGTCCCATGTAGTCTATCACCTTCATCTGCCATTCTTCCAGAGTGGGTAAATCTTGTGTCTTCCAATACTTTGCGATGAGTATTCTTGCTGCTGTTGTAGCATACATAAAAAAAGTTCTGTCTTTCTTTGGCACCAAGTGGCCGACAATGCCCAAGAGAAAGGCCTCTGGTTTCTTAGGGAAAGTACATTTAAGTACCTTTTTCATTTCATTATATAACATTTCCCAGAAAGCCTTAATCTTCGGGCACGTCCACCAAAGGTGATAAAAAGTACCTTCAGTTTCTTTACATTTCCAACACTTATTATCAGGCAAATGGTAAATTTTTGCTAGCTTGACTGGGGTCATGTACCACCTATAGATCATTTTCATAATATTTTCCTTTAAGGCATTACATGCCGTGAATTTAATACTGGTGGTCCACAACTGTTCCCAGTCAGCAAACATAATGTTATGACCAATGTCCTGTGCCCACTTAATCATAGCTGATTTAACTGTTTCATCTTGTGTATTCCATTTCAGCAACAAATTATACATTCTTGACAGATTCTTAGCATTGGGTTCTAACAGTTCTGTTTCTAGTTTTGATTTCTCCACCTGGAAGCCAATTTTCCTGTCCTGTTTATACACCTCCATTATTTGATAGTAATGGAGCCAGTCTCGTACTTTAGACTTCAATCTAAAGTATTTCACCTTCTTGACCACTGTCAACCCTGTTTCATTCTGGAACCTCTCCCTTTCCATAGCTGTTAAATTTTTCTCCAAAACTTTATTTTTTTGTTTATTCAACTTGAATCCTGCAACTTGACCAAATTCTTGAATTAGTTCTAAAACCCTTTTCGTACTAGTGTCTGGCCTCCCCCCTGAGATCCTCATCCCTGATGGTCTCCGCTGGAACCCACGTGTTTTCCGACTCAGGTTCCCCCTCCCAAGCCACCAAATTCTCCACTTCCCCTCCTCTCAATCTTGAATCAAGTATTTCCGTGGCTTGACTGCTGAGTTCCGTCTCCTCTATGCGTGGGTGAGTGGGGACCTCTCTCTCTCGCCCCGGAAATTCCAGCCCCTCCCTGTACAGAGAGAGTAGGGACCTATGGAACACCGGGTGTAGTTTCATACTGGTCGGCAACTTGAGCCGAAAGGCCACTGGACTGACCTGCTGGGTTACCTCGAAAGGTCCCAGCCGCCTGGGCAGCAATTTCTTGCACCCTCCCTTGAAAGGTAACCCCTGGGTTGACAACCACACCCGGTCCCCCACCCGTATGGTTTCTCCTTCCCTGCGGTGCTTGTCTGCATGCCTCTTATACACTTCCTTGGCCCTTTCCAAGTTCATTTTAAGTTGTTGGTGTAAGGCTTCCATTTCTTCCACAAACTGCTCCGCTGCTGGCACACTCCACTTCTCCTCCCCACCCCCTGGGAAAGCCCTGGGATGACACCCGTAATTGGCCATGAACGGGCTCATCCCCGTGGACACGTGTTCCGCGTTATTGTACGCAAATTCTGCCAGCCCCAGTTTATCCACCCAGTCGTTCTGCCTCTCGCTGACATAGCAGCGTAGATATTGTTGGAGTATACTGTTCGCTCTTTCCGCTTGTCCGTTGGTCTCTGGGTGTCTGGCCGTCGAGAAGCTCACCTCGACTTCCAGCAAGCTCATGAGGTTCCTCCAGAACCGGGAAGTAAATTGCTTCCCTTGGTCGGACAAAACCCTCAAGGGGGCGCCATGCAGTCTGAAGATGTGATCAACAAACAGCCTGGCAGTTTCCTCTGCTGTCACCGCATGCGAGCAAGCGATAAAATGGCACATTTTTGTTAACAGGTCAACAACCACCATGACAGCTGTTTTCCCTCTCGATTTGGGCAAATCTGTCATAAAATCTATGGACACCACCTCCCATGGTTTTCCCGGTGTGGGTAAAGGTTCCAGTAGTCCCGCGGGCGCCGCCCTCTCCCCCTTTGCTCGCTGGCAGCAGTCACACCCTCATACGTACTCCCGTACATCTTCCCTCACCCTTGGCCACCAGAACTGCCTGGTGACCAGCAACATGGTCTTGTGTTGACCGAAATGCCCCGCCGTCGGGTTATCATGGAGTTGTTTGAGTACCCTTTTCCTCAAGTCATCCCCTGGTACATATAGTGCTCCCCTGTAATATAGTACCCCATCTTTCTCCTCACACCCCCCATGGTTTCCCCCCGTGCCTCTGAGTTCCCAGATTTTCGTTTGGGCAAACTCGTCGTCCCTCGTCAGTCCTACTAGTTCTCGTGTCTCAACGAACACTCCCCCACACACCCATCGGTTCTTGGGAATCACATGTCGTGCTTCTGGTGGTCCTTCTCCTTCCAGATACTCCGGCTTCCGGGAGAGGGCGTCTGCTCTGACGTTTTCCTCTCCCGGCACGCATCGAATCTCGAAGAAAAACGCGGAGAATTCTTGAGCCCACCGCACCTGTCGTTGGTTGAGTACTCGTGCAGTCCTCCAGTACTCTAGGTTCTTATGGTCCGTGCACACCTGGATATTGTGCTGCGCCCCTATTAACAAATGTCTCCAGCGCCTAAAGGCTTCATAAATAGCCAGCAGTTCTCGATCATACACCGTGTAGTTTTGCTCAGACTTGCTCAGCTTCCTCGAGAAGAATGCGCACGGCCTCCAGCTGGACTTGTCTCCCGGCTGGAGAAGCACCGCCCCTACCGCTCTGTCTGACGTGTCTGTCTCCAACCTCATTGGCTTTTGCAGATCCACGTGCAAGAGCTGCTCTTCCGAAGCAAACGCCTTTTTTAGCCTTTTGAAAGATTGCTGTGCCTCTTCTGTCCAGACGAACTTCCTTTTGCTACTGAGACAATCAGTGATGGGTGCAGTTAAGTGGGCGAAGTTCTTGATGAACTTCCGATAGAAGTTCGCAAACCCCAGGAACCTCTGCACGTCCTTCCGGGTCTTGGGGGCCTTCCATTCCAGCACCGCCTGCACCTTGCTTGGCTCCATAGCTAGGCCCTTGTCCGACAACCTGTATCCCAGGAACTCGACCTCTCGTGCGTGGAATTGGCACTTCTCCAATTTGACCCACAACTGGTGTTCCTGTAGCCTCTTTAGCACTTCCCGAACATCCCGAACGTGTTGCTCCACGTTGTCCGAATAGATTAACACGTCATCTAGAAAGGCCACGCAATTCTTGTATAGCAAGGATCCCAACACATGGTGCATGAAAGATTGAAAACAGGCAGAGCCTGATTGTAATCCGAAGGGCATAACGAGGTACTCAAAGGCTCCCAGAGGGGTGAACATGGTGGTTTTCCATTCAGCCCCTTCCCTCATCCTAATCAAATTGTACGCCCCTGAAGGTCCAGCTTGGTAAAGATCTTTCCCTTCCTCACCCGGGTTAAAATATCGTCAATCCTGAGCATTGGGAAGGTCATGGGTTCCGATACAAGGTTCAAGGACCTGAAATCTACGACCAATCTGGGCTGTTTAGTGTCCTTTTTGTCCACAAAGAACACCGGACTGCCTCCCACCGCCCTTGATTCCCTTATGAAGCCTCTTTTCAGGTTCTTGTCAATAAACTCCCACAACTCCTGCATCTCCTTGTCTGACATGGCGTACAATTTACCCACTGGGAGCTGAGCTCCTGGTAGTAGGTTGATTTGACAGTCGAAGGGCCTATGGGGGGGTAGTTTATCCGCTTCCTTCTCGCTGAAAACATCCTGCAGGTCAGCGTATTGTGGTGGTACCTTCCCCTTTTCTCCCACTGCCATTCCTGCTACCTGGGCCACGGCTACCCTCGGGACTTCCCCACCGTGACAGTGTTCCAAACAGTGAGCTGACCCAAAGGTCACTGTCTGCTGGTGCCATGCCACCACTGGATCATGTAGCGCCAACCAGCTCATTCCCAGGATGACTGGTGGTCCTGCCAGTCTGGCTACATGAAAGGCAAGGGTTTCTGTGTGTCTGGAGACCCTCATTCTCATGGGGGGAGTCTGGTGCGTCACTTCCCCTCCCAGGAGTTCCCTGCCATCAATGGTCGTTACTTGTAAGGGGCACTCAATGTGGAGTTTGGAACTGACAGGGTTAAAACTCCGTGGTGTCCTGTATCTGGGAGGAGCCTGACACAGAGAAGTGTGTCACAGTGTGTGTCTGCTTTCAGTCTCGCTTTCTCTGCTGACTGCACACACAGCTAAGGCAGCAGAAGCTGCGAGTGTGCTTTTGGAAAGCACGGGGAGAAAAATGCCGGAATGTTCTGATGGAGTTATTGCTGTGTAAATAAACTTCTAGAGATAAGAACCGAACTGCCTTTGGACTTGATTTATCCCTCATCTCACACGGAAGCAGGACCGCTGCGACTCTGCTCCCTGCCCGGGTCAGCTTCAAGCTTCCGAACGGAGCTGCACAGGGGAAGCGCTGACTGGACGGCAGGATTAATTTCCCAAGAGGTTATGGAAGTTCCGTGTTTCCTGACACGTGTGAGAAGGGAGAAGGCTGCCAGCTTTGAGCTGCTTTGAGCTCCTGCCAGGAAGGGCAGTGGGAGACGCTGGTGGAATGCTGGAGATTGGAGCTGAGAGCCAAGAGAAACGGCTGCTGCTTCGGAGGTCCAGCTAGCTGGCAACGTGTGAGTACGTTGAAGCCCCGGGGGGAGGAAGATGGCTGCTCAGGCACAGCAAGGCCATGAGAGCTACCCCAGTGAAAGGCTGCATGGGGCCAATTGGGAAGCCTGGAGTACACGCATGTACTACTGGCTGGAGGAAAGGAAGCTTTGGGACTGCACCCAGGCCGATCCAGTCTTTGCCCAGCCCAGTGAGAGGTCTGCAGGAGCAGAAGCAGACGTGGCTGCTCTGGAGAGAGAGCAAAGGGTGCTAGCCATTTTAAGGGCCAGCGTTGATGCTTGGCTGTTGCCAAGGCTGCAAGTGAAAAAGCCCTGGGTCGCGTGGCAGGCACTGAAGATGGCTTGTCAAGCCACAGTGGGAGCCAGGCCAGGGGGGCTGAGAGTTGCCCAGAGAGAGCATCAAGCCCAGAGGGGGCTGGAGCTGTTTTGGGGAGCTGTTTCCATGCTTCGACACGTCTGTGTGATGGTGCTGGAGAGAGGCTGAGAGCTGGGAAGAGGAAGGCAGTAGCAGACCGTTCCTCAGGCAGTTGTGCACCCATCAGTGGGGGTGCAAGCCGATCCAAGAGCTCTGCGAAAGCCAAAGTCTCCAAGAGTTGTTTATGCTCTGTGGCGTCGTCCAACAGCGCTGGGAAGCATCCGCTAGAAGCCCAGGCTGCCAAGGACACTGGCCAGCGTGGAATGTCAACAAAGCAGGTTCCCAGAGCCAGTTCTCAGCAGAGGCGTGGGAAAGCAGCAGGCCAGGAGGAAGACAAGGCGTCTTATCATCTCACAGCTGCCATGGTGTCTCTGGGAAAAGGCGAAAGCCCTAGTCGGGGGGAGGCTGTGGCCATGGCAACCAGGAAGGACACTAGCAGAGACCCCAGTGGGGGTGCGAGCAACGCCATGGCATCTTTGGAAAACAGCCAGAGAGACATTTTATCTCTGATAATTGATTCTGGAGCTTCTCATTGCCTCGTAAACTCCAGAAATCTTCTGAGGAACCGCAAGACTGTTAAAACTGGACGCTATGTTACGTTAGCTGATGGGTCTCAAAGACCTCTGACTGAATCTGGGTCTTTGTTTTGCTCTTTCCTAGATTGTGAAGTGCAAGCTTTTGTGGTCCCAGAACTTGCCCATTCTCTTTTAAGTGTGTCAGTTCTTATGGCTGCTGGGTTCAATATTTTGTTTTCTAACAATTTGTGTTCCTTCTACAGGGATGGGAAGAAGATTTACAGTGTTGAGAGGAAAGACAGGCTCTTTCTGGTGGAGATGCCCATTGAAAATGGGACTGGTGGGAAAATGGGGCTGGTGGAAAATGGGGCTAGTGGAGAGTCCATTGAAGATGCCCAAGGGCAGTGTGCAAATGCCCCACCACACCATGATTGTATACACTTATGGCACAGGAAATTTGGACACGCTGGGTGGTCACTTGTGCGAAAAGCAGCAGAGAACACAATTGGGTGTAGGTTCAAGGCATGTGACAAATACCTAGATTGTCAAGCATGTAAGCAATCAAAGGTCACAACATGCACATACCCCAGGTCAGAGAGGAGGACCAGTAAACCCTTTGAACTTGTGCATGCAGATTTGTCAGGACCCATGCCAACACCTTCTTTAGCTGGGTCTAAATGGATTCTGATTCTGATTGATGATTTTTCGAAACACACCTGGCTGTTTACGCTTAAATGCAAGTCAGAGGCAGCTGCACTGATCAGGGATTGGATCACAGCGGTAGAGCTGTGTTTCTCTACCAGGGTGGTTTCCTTTCAATCTGATCGCGGGGGGGGGGGAGTTCACAGGTTCTGCGTTGCAATCGTTTTTCAGGCAGAAAGGTATCAGTCATCGTTTGACTGCCCCCTATTCTCCGCAACAGAACGGGGTGGCAGAGAGAAAGTTTCGGACCCTACAGGAATCAGCGAATGCTATGTTGGCAGACTCGGGTTTGCCACAGCGCTTTTGGGCTGAAAGTTATGACAGCATGCTTTGTGCAAAACAGGGTGTTCAATTCAAGTGTGGGAGACACTCCATATTTTCTGCTTCATGGGAAGAAACCGAAAGTGGACTTTCTGCACGTTTTTGGTTCTGAGGCTTGGGTTCTCATTCCGAAGGCCATGCGCAGAAAGGGTGAGCCAAGGTCTAGGAAGATGATCTTTGTAGGCTATGAGCCGAGTTCAAAGGCGTGGCGTTTCGCATACCCTACTGGCAACCAGTCAAAGCTGCTTATTAGCGGCAGTGCTGAGTTTTGCGAGCAGAGTGGGTGGAAACGTCTACACGGGAACCCGGATGTTCTGTTAGACTCAGGTGATGAGGAGGAGGAGGACGAGGCTGAACCTGTTACTGAGGTGCACGGTCCACAGCCACAGAGTCCAGAGCAGGGATCTCCAAGACAGAGGCTCCAAACCTCTCCAAAAGGGAGTCCCAAGACCCCTCCACAGGTCTCTGTCAAGTCTGAGCCGAGGAGTGAACCATCCTCGCCAGCAGAACCAGCTGTACGCCCGAAACGGCGCAGCAGGTCAGAGGGGGAGGTTTCTGACACAGGGGATGGTAGGCTTGATCCAGGTGAATCAGGCGCAGTTCCAGAATTCACGCTGAGGAGGTCAGCAAGATCAACCAAAGGGAAGCCTCCTGACAGGTATGAAGCCACTAGTGTCTGGGTTGGTGTGGCTAGATGTGAGCCTGAATCTTTTGAGGATGTTCAGAACTTGCCTCAGGAAGAAGCCAGCAAATGGCATGAGGCGATGCAGAAGGAGATGAACTCAATGGAGTCTCTTGGAGTGTTCTCACTCACTCAGCTGCCGGCTAACCAGCGAGCTGTTAGTTGCAGGTGGGTTTACCGCTTAAAACCCACAGAAGCTGGAGAACCACAGTACAAAGCGAGATTAGTGGCACGTGGATTCACACAGAAAAAGGGTGTCCACTTCACAGAGGTCTATTCGCCGACCTCAAGAGCGGAGACTTTGAGAATGCTTTTGGCGATAGCAGCACAGAGAGGTTGGAAGGTGAATCATTTTGATGTAGATGTTGCCTACCTGAACTCAGACCTCCAGGAAGAGTTGTACATGCTTCCTCCTCCAGGGTTTGAAATCAGTGAGCAAGGCATCGTGTGGCGGTTGCACAAATCCATCTATGGATTACGCCAATCTGCCAGGAATTGGAATATGTGCCTACATGAAGCCTTAGAAGGGCTAGGTTTCAGGAGAAGTGTTGCAGACAGTTGCCTGTACCTGAAGGGGTCAGGAGAGACACAGGAAGCGATTCTTGTGTTCGTTGATGATATCTTAATGATGGCACAGACTAGTGAACAGGTGAAGAAGTTTGCTAGGGAGCTTGGAAAGCGGTTCAAGATCAAGCAGCTTGGGGATGTCAAATCCTACCTAGGCGTCCAGATAGCGAGGACTGAGGATGGTAGCTTTTTGCTTTGCCAGAAAGGTAAGATTGAACAATTGCTTGAGAAGTTCAGAATGTCTGATTGTGCAGGTGCCAGGTCACCCATGGAGGCTGGATACGTGAAAGAATGTCAGCAAGCAGAACGCGTTGTGTTCGAAAATACTGAAGTGTTTCAGTCAGCCCTAGGGAGTTTGTTGTACTTGTCCCAGTGGAGCAGACCTGATATAGTGTTTGCTGTCAATCTGCTCAGCAGGGAAGCATCAATTCCTAGTGTGCAGGCCTGGAATGGCATCAAGAGAGTTCTGAGGTATTTGCAGGAAACCAAAGACTTTTGTCTTAGGTTGCCAGCGCAAGGAGTAGTGAAGCTGACTTGCTTTGTGGACTCGGATTGGGCTAACTCTGAAGACCGCAAATCAGTGTCAGGCCTAGTGGTGAAGTTTGGGGACTCAGTAGTAGGGTGGAGGTCACGGAAGCAAAGTCTCATAGCGCTTTCATCTACTGAAGCTGAGTTCAGTGCGCTATCAGAGGTTTGCAGAGAGCTGGAGTTCTATGTGTGTTTGGTCGAGGAAATCTGTGGAGAGAATTGTCTGCCTGTTGTGGTGCATGAAGACAATCAACCATGCCTCAAATTGGCCGAGACGGGGCAATTCAAGGCAAGGACCAAACATTTTGACATACGTTTCCGGAATGTATGTCAGAGCGTTCGTGAGGGGCTAGTTGCTCTGAAATACTGTCCCTCAACAAAGAACCTCGCTGATGGTTTCACAAAACCATTGACCTTCCAGAAGCATGAGGAGTTCTGTGAGGGCCTGTGTATGGGGAAAGCATTGTTGGCTGTTGTCCCCAGATGCAGGACAAGAGGGGGTGTGGAGTTTGGAACTGACAGGGTTAAAACTCTGTGGTGTCCTGTATCTGGGAGGAGCCTGACGCAGAGAAGTGCGTCACAGTGTGTGTCTGCTTTCAGTCTCGCTTTCTCTGCTGACTGCACACACAGCTAAGGTAGGAGAAGTTGCGAGTGTGCTTTTGGAAAGCACGGGGAGAAAAATGCCGGAATGTTCTGATGGAGTTGTTGCTGTGTAAATAAACTTCTAGAGATAAGAACCGAACTGCCTTTGGACTTGATTTATCCCTCATCTCACACGGAAGCAGGACCGCTGCGACTCTGCTCCCTGCCCGGGTCAGCTTCAAGCTTCCGAACGGAGCTGCACAGGGGAAGCGCTGACTGGACGGCAGGATTAATTTCCCAAGACTCTAGCGGCAGGAGGTGTAACTGGTGCTCCAGCGCAAAATCCTTGCTGAAAAAATTACAGGAACTGCCTGAGTCCAGCAGTGCCTTAACCTTGATTGGGTGCCCATTAGGGAGTTCTAGCACCACCTCTATGGCTATGGCTGCTTGGGGGGGTCTGGCTTGGGCACTTTTATTGGTTGCTTGCCTGGCTGCTGTGCCCGCTGATCGGCAGCCAAGCGTTGGCGTTTCCCTGCTCCTTAGCGCCCTCCTCCTCACAGTCAGCAGCCCCCACCATTCCTTGCCATGCCTTCCTTTGAGGGCAGACCCTGGCAAAATGCCCTGGCTGTAGGCAGCGGAAACACTTCTTGGCTGTTTTTCCCTCTTTCCCCTCCTTCTTTCATCCTTCGTTGGAGTTTGAAACCCCGCGCGCTCGTGCCCCCCCAATCTCCATTGCTTCCTCGGGCTGGGAAAGTGGCTCTGGTATTTCAGGAATGCGGTTGTCATGCCAACGCTCTCCTCTCCACTCCCGTCTCTCTTGCGCGCACGCTTCTTGCCGTACTCCAATTGCAAGCACAGCCTTAGTCAGCTGATCCATCGAATGAGGGCGAGGCGCACGGGAAAGTTCGTCTTTCACTGAGGGGGATAAGCCTTCCTCAAACAGCATTTGCACTGGTTCCGAGCTCAGTTCCCACCCCAGTTTATGGATAAGCATCGCAAAACGCGACCAGTACTCTCTAACTGTCTGGCCCCCTTGTTTGCACGCCATTAGTTCCCTGCGTGTCACACTCTGCTCCGCTCCACTTGCGAACATGGCGTCCATGGCGCTAAAATTTTTTCGAAGGTCCTTTAGGGCAGCATTCTGCGTCGCCATTAATGGCCGGATCCATTCCCTAGCAGCGTCCTGAAGATGCCCGATAACGTAAGCAACTCTCCCCTCATCATCAGCAAAGTCATCATACTGCAGTTCCAGCGCGTACTGTACCTCCGTCCTGAATGCATTATAGTCTCTTGGGTTCCCCCCAAACTTGTGCACCAGTTCCCTCTCCGGCGCCTGCTCCTCCAGTTTGACTCATGATGCTGCCTGTCCTGTCGTGGTGCGCGAGCAACATCAGGGACTGACGGATTGCTGTAATGGGAATTGGGGTTGCTCGTGCGTAAAGGATGCTGAAGTTCTAGGCAACGTTGCCTGGCTAAACCTTTCCCTGGCTGGACAGCCCTTCCTCCGTGGCTGTGTCAGTCGCTGGCAGAATCCGTCAGTGGGCGTTTCCTGAATTTCTTCCAACATAAAAATTCCTTGACGCCCAGTCTCCGCCTAGCCTCCCTGCGCGGAAGCTTTCTGCGCAGAGTAGGCGTAGCCAGCGGAGGTCCTGGACTCTCCCCGCTGGTCTCTGTGGAAGAGTCTTGGAGCCCTCTCTCCGAAGTCCTTCCCTGGTCCCCTTCCTCCCCGGTGTCACGCTGATAACCTTCCCCAAAGGGAGTGTTCTCTCTCCCTCTGCTGGTCCCTTCTCCTGCATGGTCTTACCTCCACTCTTGGCTCCGATGGCAGTTCCCTGACAGATATGGTGTGAACTCAAGGTGAACAGAACGTACCAGGGTGATGAGGGAATGTCTTAGCATCAGCGCGGTTTGAGCAGCATGAGCAGAACAAAGCTTAGAAGCAAGACTTCCCATCATGCCACAGTTATGTGCAGAAGCAATGCTTCCCATCATGCCATGGTCATGTGCAAAAGCAATGCTTTCCTTCATCTCCCCCTTTCTTTTCTTATTTGCGAGGTGTTCTGGGTGAATAAGACAAAAATACTTCGGGATACGTGGTATGCCAGCGCATGCCCGAAATAAGTTCACCACATCTCCCCTAATGTTTACTGCTGGTGCTGCAATTTCGCAAAGTAGGCAGCAATGATTTTATTGGGTGGCTGAGGGGGAGAGAGAAACCGAGACAAAAGACTTATGAGTCCAGGAATGCATTGGAGGAAGCAACATAGCAAAATCAATATACATATTATAATAATGGCATATTGAAAGAGATTACGAAGCCAATTCAGGTTTGGCAACCAGCCAGTGAGCCACTGGGTGAATGAGTCCCACAGACCAGAAAGTCCAACGTCCTGTTTAATGTGGTGTGTAAGATTTTGCAAATGAGAGATTTGCTTTTGGATGGCTTTGGAATTATCAGTAATATTAAAACAACACATGTCGTCCACTTGTTCATAGCCGTAATGATGAAGCATCAATAGATAATCGATAGCAGCGCGGTTCTGCAGAAGACCATGCTGGAGTTCACTCTGCTCTTTATTTAGAAGATGAAGCGCTTGAGAAGTAAAATTCAGGGCTTTTGCTGCAGAACAAGCTAAAGAGTTAATGTTCCTACTATTGCGTACAGCCAATCCAGGGACTCCTAGGAGAGAAACAGCTAAAGAGATATATTCAGACCTACTGGGAAGAGAAATTGAATCGTCACAATCGTTAGTCAATGCAATAGAGCGGCAATATCGAGAGCGGGTCAAATGATGCTTTTTGGGTAATACGATGGACAAACGGCTTAAGCAGCAGGGTGTGCCATGGCTGATGTTTGCTGGAATGTAATTAAATGTATAGCCAGGACACGTCCAGAACCAGCCAGCAGGTAGTTCTTTGTATTTATATACATAAGAAATATTGACATAATTAGAACAGTGGAAATTATCCTTGCCCATTTCCACACAGTTGGATTTTGTGCAATTGACCATATGGGCACAGGTGACATTAAAAGAAGCCACGTATGGGGTCAACAAATCAATGGCCAAAGGTGGGCGTCGGTGCACTTGGTTACCCCAGTTGTGGTAACCGGAACAACCAAGGGTGCGGAGAGAATCGTTTTGGGGTAGGGATGGGAAAAACCAGGTATCATTTTGTATGTCAAAAGGGTCATGGCAAACAGGGATAAGGCAGGAGCCAAGGATTTCACCTATTGATACCTGTTGGGTTAGGCAAAAGGAAGAAATATTGAGGGTCTTTGCAAAAGATTCCCACACATTTGTTGGTGTGGCGTTACCGCTATTAAGAGCAGAAGCAGAAAGAGGCAAAAACAAAACGCTGAAAATGAGCACTAAAGCAAGTAGCTTTCCCCCCGTTATGGGCCATTGTTATACCCATACCGGGGTGGTTGATTTCCAGTGGAGGGGGAGTGCAAGCTTACTCATTTAATTGAATGGTAGCTTGTAATTGTTGTAGTAAGTCTCTGCCCCACAGATTGAGATGGATTTTTAACACACAGGGCTGGATATATGCAATGGTTTCAGAGCTATCAGGCAGAGAAACAGGCAGCCACTGTACGCTTTGGGAAGAGGTTTGAGGTCCACCTACACCCCAAACTGCAGAGGCAGACTCAAGGGGCCACGTGGGGTCCCAGCAACTACTGGAAATTACAGAAATGTCCGCGCCTGTGTCAATCAAGCCTTCCAGAACCTTGCCATTTATCTTGTACTTACGAAGAAGTTTCTGATGACCAATCCGCTGGATTACAGCTAACAGCTGTGGAGAAAAAGGAGAGAGCTCGTGCAAATTACTATCAATAATAGAAACAGTAGGGTGAGAAGGGAGCACCACCAAATGCGCCCAGGACTCACCCTTCTTTAACTGCATGGGCATGTGGCTCCAAAGTTGAACCATTATTGTGCCCACATAGTCAGGATCCAGAACTCCTGGAATAACCTGGATTCCTTCTTTTGCCGCAGAAAATTTGGGTAAAATTAAACCTGCGACTTTAGGAGGTAGTGGGCCCGCCAATTGGGTGGGCATAAGCACAATTTCACCAGGTAAAACAGTGTCTTTGGTTTCTTGATTAATTAAGTCGATGGTAAAATCAGAGCGTGTATCCTTTGAGATGGTTTTAATAGTGGAGACTAACGGCGGAGGGCTCCCTATTTGTCCGGGAGTGGGGCCCCTAAGGAGTTTCCCAAACTCCTGCACTGATTTGCCCAATGATAGCCTTTACCGCACTTCGGGCATTTCTTGGAAGGCTGAGCCTTATTGGCATCACCATTCCTGTTTGCACCCCCGCCAGGGGCTCTGCATTGTTTAGCAAAATGACCTGGGCGCTTGCAGTTGAAGCAGTTCCCAGTGGGCTTGTTGCCAGCCTGGATGGCACCGGCAAGCAAGGACATCGCATGACTCTGGCTTCCAACATCTGCACGGGCTTGAATCATATGGGCCAGGTCATATTTAGGGCGATGTATGATCGACTGCAAAGCCTTTTTGCAGTCAGTACTTGCATTTTCGAAAGCGGATTTTTTCATCAATTCATTTTGAGCTGTAGCGTCATCAATCTGCCTAGTGACTGATTCTTTCAATCTATCTATAAATTGATGGTAGGGCTCCGAATGTTGTTGCTTAATATTAACAAAGGAGCTAAGTGGTTGTCCTGAGACAGGGACTTTGCGAAAGGCGCGTTGCACACAGGTCGCGGTGCGACTAAAATGTAAAGGTGTTAATTGCGCTTGGGCTGGTATATTATCATACGGACCAGCACCAAAGAGTTGGTTGGCTGAATGCTGTGGATCAGCCAGGGCTACTGCGCAATGCTTAAATTCACTTTCAAAAACTACATACCGAGCCGGGGATAACAGCATGCGCATCAGATCTTTCCAATCTTGAGGTAGCATTGTATAACCAGTTGCTATTCCCTCCAGCATTCCTGTCACATAAGTGGATTTTAGGCCGGAATCAGTAATGGCTTTCCTTAATTCTCTCAGAATAGAATAAGGAAGCGTCTCATACATAATTTGTTGTTGCGCAGTGCCAGGGTTAGTATAAGAAATAGGGAAAGCAGACGGCAGTTCCCCGGCCCACCCCGTCTCCTCCTCCAAGGAAAGAATTCCTTCCTGTCTAGCTTGAAAAAGTGCAGCACGCACAGCTCCTGTAGGAGCAGGCGGAGGAGGGAGGGTAGGGGGGATGTGGGGGATGTGGGCTGAGGCGAAGGGGGGTTTAGAGAAAGTTGCGATGGAGGCAAAAGCTTTGGGTAAGGAGGTAGACTGTCTGTTGCGGCTAAAAGGGCAGGTGGCAGGGCAATTGGTGGGTAATTGTCTGGTGCGGATGCCGACGGAGATGCCTGGGGACCTAATCTAGCGACGGCATCCGCACACTTTTCCAGTCGAGTGAAGTATGAGGCTGCGTAAAGGGATCTGGCACGTCGAGGGTCACCAGATGTTGGGTTGAAATGAACGACAGACGAGTAGGTAGGTGTCATACGGGAGGCGTCTATCGAGCAAGCCTCGGAGACTCCCTTTTATTGGATATTATACAGCGTTTGCCATGTGTGTGCTTATTGCTGATTGGTTAACATAAGTACAAAGCAAGGGTTCCATATAAGACATTAATGATTGCATATAAGACATTAATCATAGACAGGTTAAAGGTTGGGAAAAGGAACGCGGAGTTTACACAGGCATGGTTTCAGACTGCCCGTACCAGAGTGGTACGAAAAGGAATGTACAAGGAGGGGTAAGTACAGATTGATATGGTGTGAACTCAAGGTGAACAGAACGTACCAGGGTGATGAGGGAATGTCTTAGCATCAGCACGGTTTGTGCAGCATGAGCAGAACAAAGCTTAGAAACAAGACTTCCCATCATGCCACAGTTATGTGCAGAAGCAATGCTTCCCATCATGCCATGGTCATGTGCAAAAGCAATGCTTTCCTTCAACACCCGTTTTGGGTGGCATGGCTATCTTAATTATGGGAAAATAAAGACGCATAGGAGTTTTTCAAATACAAAAGATATTTGGAACAGAAAACCCCAAGATGGAACTCTCCACTAGAAGCAATCGCTGTTAAAAAAAGCAACAACATCAAAGAGAACTGGATAACGTATAACACAATATTAAGGGGGAGGAGGAGGGTCAACTAATATTGATAAGTTATGAAAAAATAAAAGATCACTTTTCTACTTGGCTAGATTACTTCCAGCTGAATAAAGTGTTCAGACAGGATAAGCAGATAGTTTTTGAAAAGGAGTCTTCAAGATTTGAAAGAGAACTACTGAATAGTAAAACCAAAATAATCGCAAAAATGTATAGACTTCTTTTAGACTACAAAGTAATGGATGAGGAGTTTAAGGCTTCAATGATAAAGTGGGCCCAAGATGTGGGCCATCCAATTATGCTAAAAGATGGGGAAAACTGATGGAATGTAAATTTGAAATTTACAGTCAGCTATAATATAAGAGAGAACATGATGAAAATGGCTCATAGGTGGTACCTCACTCCTTCCAGATGATCAAGAATGTATAAAAAATTGGCGAATGCTTGTTGGAGATGTGGAGGAAATAACGGTGACATAAGCCACATGTGGTGGACGTGTGAAAAGATTAAGATTTTGGGGGGGGGGGGAATATACGATGAATAAGATGATGGGGATAACTTTTACGAAAAAAACGGAGGCATTTCTATGAAATATTTTAGATAAAGAGATCCCAAAAAATCTAAGAGAGGTATTCTTGTATGCAACCGTAGCAGCTCGTATATAGAAAGGATTTTTGTTTTGTGTACATTCCATTGTAAGAATGGAAACAGGGCCAGAGCCACAGCCACAGCCTGAGTCTGAAACAGTCCTTGATAGAGTGCCAGAGCCAGAGCGAGACCCTGAATCAGTGCCAGAACCAAGCCCTCATTCAGAACCAGAGCCTGAGAAAGAGCCAGAACCAGAACCAGAGCAACAGCCACAGCCACAGCCTGAGTCTGAAACAGCCCTTGATAGAGAGCCAGAACCAGAGAATCAGAATCAGAGTCAGAACCAGAACCAGATCTTCAGTAAAGACGTGGTCTGGTCTTAGCGCAACTGCTCCTCCCACCCGCGATAACAGAGACTGTGTGTTCCAATACATCCCCCCGTAGGGAACCTGCCCCAGCCATTCTGTTGGCTGAGGCCCCCTCCCAGGCAGCCCTGACCCTTTCCCCTTAAAAAGCAAAATACAAACTATACAATAACCTAAGAAAATAGTAAAAGAAAAACAAAGCAAGAAACAATTATGCTAAACTTAAAATAATCCCCGCCCCAACTAAACATTTGTCCCACCCCAGAAAGAAAACAACAACAACAACAACAACAACAACAACAACAACAACAACAAACCACCGTTTGAAGTGCAACAGAGACACGGCCAGAGACAGAACGAGACCCTGAAGCAGTGCCATAACCAAGCCCTCATTCAGGACCAGAGCCTGAAAAAGAGCCACAGCCCAAACCAGAGCAACAGCCACAGCCACAGCCACAGCCTAGAGCCACAGCCTGAGTCTGCAACAGTACTTGATACAGTGCCGGAGTCTGAAAGAGAGACACAGCCTCAAACAGAGCCTGAGTCTGAAACAGAGGCAGAGCCACAGCCACAGCCTGAGTCTGAAACAGTCCTTGATAGAGTGCCAGAGCCAGAGCCAGAGCAAAAACCTGAATCAGAGTCAGAGGGAGAACATGAATCAGAGCCAGAGCCAGAGCCAGAGCTCAATGAAAGCCAGAGCCTGAGCCAGAGCCAGAAATAGGGCTTGATACAGGGCCGGAGCGCAAAACATAGCTGCAGCCACAGCCTAGAGCCACAGCCTGAGTCTGCAACAGTACTTGATACAGTGCCGGAGCTGGAGCCAGAGCCAGAGACACAGCCAGAGCCAGAACAAAACCCTAATTCAGAACCAGAGCCTGAAAGAGAGCCAGAGCCAGAAACAGTGCTTGATAGAGTGCCAGAGCCTGAAACAGAAGCAGAGGCAGATACAAGGCTTGAAACAGCGCCGGAGCCTGAAACAGAGAAACAGTGTGAAACAGAGACAAAGGCTGAGACACAGGCCGAGCCTGAAATAGAGCTAGAATAAGTGCTAGAGCCAAAGACTGAGACAAAGCCTAATAAAGAGCAGAAGCCTGAGCCTGAGCCTGAAACAGTGCTTGATACAGTGCCAGAGCCTGAAACAGAACCAGAGCCACAGCTACAGCCATAGTGCCACAGCCTGAGTCTGCAACAGTGTTTGATACAGCGCAGGAGCCTGAAACAGAGACACAGCCTGAAACAGAACCTGAGCCTGGTTATTAGCATGGCAATTAAAGAAGAGAGAGGCAGAAAGGCTTATAAATAGAGTTAAGTGCAAAGGCAAAATAATAAACAACCCTACAGAAATAGAGAAACGATTTCTCGAATTCTTTAGAGAAATCTATAAGGAAGGAAATGAAACAACAGAAGAAGTTAAAGAACATTTAGAACAGAATTGTCTTCCGAAACTTACTAAAGAACAAAAAGAACTGTTGAATGCCCCTATTACATCGTACGAAATTCAAAGAGCAATTAAGGAAGCAAAGATAGGAAAGGCGCTGAAGCCTGTGGACTTGGTGACTCGTCGTGCACCATTTGCGCCCCCCGACCCGCGAAGAAGCCTTTTTAAAGGCTTCGGAGCGGGGGACAGAGAGTGGCGCGTTGCTGAGAGTAGACCGCTTCTTCTACGGAGCGAAGCCGCATGCCATGGCCAGAGAGCGCTGACTTCTTTCTTTGAACATTTGGACTTTAAAAGTAACAACCCGTGAGTAGTACAGGAATTGGAACTAAAAATAGTTTTTTCTGAATTTGGCACGATCGGGGGAGGTGCTAAAAGGAAGTCCGTCTCCCCTTCCTGTAGATAAATTAAAGCAAGAATTGATAACTAAGGTTGACAGAACATCCTTCTCTTTACGGGATAAAAGCTATTAATTCCACGACTTGGCAATATAAGTAACTTTGCTGGAGGATAAGAACTGATTTTAAGAGCTGAAGTGCAACCCCACGGGATCCGGGAGTGATCCGCGAGAGAGCCTGCTGAGGAGACATAAAGAGTTTGACAGCTGTCAAATTAGCTGTCAAAGTTGGAAAAGGAAAAAAAATGGTTTCTGCTATCTTTGCTGGTTATTTTTGTTACAATTTGACTTTAAACTGTTGAAAATAAAGAAGAATAGAAACAAATTAACTTGAATGTTGGATTGGAGGTGGAAGGAATATTAAGTAACTAGAATCCCTCTAGAGGGGGTTCCGAGACATTACAATGGCTGCAGGTGGAAAAATATAGGCTGAGCTGGATAGAATGTTTTTTCTCTTGGGAAAGTTACAAGGTCAGAGTGAAGCTTTGGCTACAAATGCTACAACTTTGAATTTAAAAGTAAACAAACTTGTTGAATGTGTCAAGGACTTGACTCAAGAAACCTATGCAGCTGAACAAGAAGAGATATGTGCTGTTTCAGAGGAGTGGGAAGGAGGAGCTGAAATGCCGCAGACGACAAAGGAGAGCCAGAGGCCTGCTAAGATAGATGCTAAGAAAAACAAGATTTGGATTATGAGAGCTTGGTTTGAATTAGAGAATGAAGAGTGGAGGGATCTCCCTATGGGGAGATCTGAAGACCTATGGATTACAAATCTGATCAAGGCGAAAGTTGGAGCTTTGGGGACATTTGGGACATTTGGACTTAAAAGCAACAAGAAACAAGATTTGGGCTCCACTTTTGAACATTTAGGTCTGGTTGGAAGAAACATAGACCCTATAGGGACAGAGCTTCTCCGAGACCTGATGTCTAATATAAAGGACTACCAAAAAAACCGGCAGAGAGGGACTGAGAGAGATTTGAGGGCCTCGGACGTGAGATCTCCAGGCTGATAGTTGATGGACTGATGGACATTTTTTGGGGATCGAAACCGGGAAAGGGGGGTGAGAGATTTAGAATCTAAAGGGTGAATAATTATACGTTGTTTTTCTGTTATTTTGTTTTGCAATTAATATAAAAATTGGGAAATTCGTGGAAGGGAATTTGGGTCGACCTTAGAAAAGGGTGTAAAGAATGAATATTGTTGTTTAAACTGAGGTCTATAAGTTAAAATTGGTTAATTAAGATGAATTAAGTGTAATAATAATAAGGTGAAAGTTGGGGACAAGAACTTGCTGAGCTAATTATTGAAATTGGAATACAAGAAGGGGAGGTGTGGGGAAGTCAGGAAAAGATGTTAAGAAAATAAGGATTTGAAACTATACTTGTTATTTGTGTTGTGTTTGTTTGTGCTTTTGTGTTTGTTTAAAACTTTAATAAAAATGTATTTTTTTTAAAAAAAGAAGAAGTATCATGAACAACATCTTAAAAGACGGAACCATGCCGGATTCTTGGAAAGACAGCCTTATTGCATTAATTCCAAAACAGGGAACGGACAACCTACTTATTAACAACTAAAGGCCTATCACACTTCTAAAGAACGATTATAAATTATATGCAAATATTTTAGCCGAAAGATCAAAAAAAGGCTTCCAGATGATGATACACAATGACCAAGCTGGCTTTTTGCCCAGGAGGCACATTTATAGCAACACTAGAAACATTATAAACTTATTGGCGTATTTAGACTTTAGAATAGAAAAGAAGGCAGTCTTAATGGCTATAGATGCAGAAAAAGCTTTCGACAGGGTATCCTGGAAATTTATGAAAGGTCTATTACACCATATGGATTTTGGTATACAGTATATAAAAGGGATTGAAGCAATATAATCAAAACAAAAAGCTAAAATCATAATCAATGGAAATTTATCACAGGAGTGTGAAATCAGTAAAGGGGTCAGACAAGGTCGCCCACTATCCCCCTTAATTTTCATATTAACATTGGAAGTTTTATGTAAGGAGGAGGAGGCGTCAAGATGGCGATGAGGTAAGACGCATTTGCCGGAGTTCATTTCGAATCCTTTCTAAAATCTGTGTTGTGGCTCCCAGCCTTTCAAGTTTTTGCTGAAGATTGTATCAGGGTGTTGGAGCCCATGCCAGGAGTTCACATTGTTGATAACTGTAAAGCCTGCATCGTAAATCAGCTTTAATGAGCAGATAATTGTATTCTCCGGCAGCCTTGGAAGCAGCCTTCGACTTACTGGTTTTCCGCCAGCTCACATCCAGTTGTATTTTTATTTCTTCCACCTTTTATTACCTTTTAAGCACTGTTATTTTAAAAGACTCATAACGATGGGCCAAGGCAAACGCCTAAGGGATTGTGACGAGGCTCTGCCCTCCCCAAGAGCCAAACAATTAAAAACCGACCCCCTCGTGTCTGGCAATCGGAGTGACCCCACTGAACACTGCTATAGGGTGAAAACTCAGAAACGTTTCTACCCTCTAACGTCTCCAGAAACAACGTCAACACCAGAGGAATTATTTTTACCTCAGATTAAAACTGCGGACGGCAAGCTTGGAGGAAGAGGGTGTGTCCCACTGAGGGTGGTGCAGGACGCCGGAGCTGAGGACTGCGCAAGACAAGAACAACATGAACATCTCCATCTTGTGGTCAGAACCCTTAATTGCATATTTAAGAAGATTGATGTGCTATCCTCCCAGCTATGTAACCTCGAACAGAAAATTGATAACTTCTGGTTAAAGTTTAAACCAACTGTAGATACGGGGGAATTGAAGTGCCAGAGGTCCTTACCTTCAACCAAAAAAAGAAGTGTGATCCCTAAATATAAACCAAATCCTGCACTGAAACACCAAGCGTTGTCCCTGCAACCTAAGAAAATCTGCCTAAACATCGGGGCAGGGTCACCAAGGTGGCTTACTCTGAGTGGGGTTAAAAAGCATCTAAGCAATCTCCTAAACATAGAAATCTCACAATGTGATCTCATTGCAGTATTACCCTTGAACCAGCACCTCAGGCAACAGAAAGTGATGCTTGCGTTTTATTCTCCAAGGATCCCTTCAGCTATCATCAGGCAGAAATCACTCTTGGCTAGGTATGATATCATCCCAACAAGAGTTTTTATGGATAGCATGATCCACCCCCTTCTACTTGCCGGTCACGGCACGGAGTGGACTCTGTCGGAGAGGTCGGGAGTACCCCAGGACATCGAGCCTCCTCTCCAGGAGGATATCCATCCGTACCGAAACTGGACTTACCCTACGTCCCCACGAGCCCTAAAGAAACCCACTGGCACAAGCAATTCTCTGACCCCGCCGGAGGAAAGAGAGCTTTTAGCCACCTTTGGCGACCTTCCACCGAGAGAACAACAAGAAATAATTGGAAGACTAGAAGTACTTAATCATCAGCTCATACAGGTCCAGAAGAACGGAAGAGTCCTGCCCACTTCTCAGGATAACCCTGCCAGCTTTTCGGAGTCGTGTTTTAAGGAAGCAGGAAGTCTTCCATACCTTAGTCCAGCTCCTAAACCCATGCCTCCCCCACTTGTGGGCAAAATCCACCGACGTTTGGCAGACCCAGGTCTTGCCCCACAAGTTGGCCCCTCATCCCAACTCTTGATAAATTTTGACTCGCCCTCCAAGAGTCCCCCGCTGAGGAGTGTAACTCAGAGTTCCTTCCACCAAAACAATTCCTTACCATCTAATCCATCAATGCCGGAACTGGAGTCCTCTTATTCCCCTGAGCGGCATAGACCCGACATACAAACGGTACCAGTACGCCGAGCATCCCCTGTACCTTCGCCAGCATCAGGTCATGGGAGTGTTCCACCTACATCAAAAAATGGCCCGGATTTGATTGAAGACCCGGCCGGACATATAAACCAAATGGTTTCATCGGCGACCTTTAGACCTCGCGGTGGGGCAGTCTCAGCAAATCCAGTGGAGTTTCCCACTGAAGTGGCCGCCCTTGGGTTACCCAGCGGGAGACCCGTTTTGTCGCCCCAGTCAGAATTCTTCACTACCAACTTCAAGACTAGGTACCTTCAGCAGGTGCCTGCCATGCAAAGTAAAATAACTGACTTTTTTGCGAGCTCTGCCTTGCCTCCAAAGGACTCACATCTCTCCCTGAAATGACAGCGAATTGGTCACAACAGGAACTCCCCCCTATCAGTCCTCAGCTGGAACATTGCGGGCTGGAGGGGAAAAAAACTTGACCCAGAATTCTTGGAGTATATTAACCTGTTTCATATCATCTTGTTCCAAGAATCGTGGGAAGTAGAGAAAATTGCCCTAAATGGCTTTGAGCTTCTAGAACTCCCTGCCTGCCCCTCCCTGAAAGGAGGCCGCCCTAAAGGGGGCCTAATAATAGGCATCTCCCTCAACCTACACTCTAAACTTACTCTAGTACAGGCCTTGCCTCCTTACGCCCTTACCGGACTGATTGCGGGGGAAAAGATCTCACTTCTAGTTACAAATGTTTACTTGCCACCTGGGGGTTCTTCCTCCGAACTGGGCTCTAAATGGGGCTCGCTAGAAGAGCATTTGCTCTCATGCTATGTTAAGTTTCCTAACACCCCGGCCATAATAGGTGGCGATTTTAATGCCCGCACAGCAGCAAATTGGGACTCGCTGACCAAAACCAAATGGTGGGTTACCCCAAACCTTAATAATTATGAGCTGGAACATATCATGAGGAGAACTTCTATTTTTTTTTTTTAAGTTTTTTTTATTGCGTTTCTTTTCATAGGTTCACAGATTTATTTACATAACAACATGCAAGAAACATTTTTTATATATAAAGATAAATAGAAAAAGAAGAAAAAGTTGAGTATATTTCACATCATCTTTCAACAACTTACTTTCTTTTGGACCTCCTCGCGTCCTCCCAACATTGCGTTCATTATTCTAACCATATCAGCAATTTGTTACCTTGTTTCACCCCTTATTGTACCTTTAAATTTATTATGTTACCAATTTCAAAAATTTGTAATTTAATTTTAACGCTTTAATAATAAACATAATATACTTGTTTCACATTTATCTCGTTTTTTTTATCATAACTTACTTTATCATTTACCTAATCAAATTGCAGAAGCGTAGCATTTCCTAATCTTGCGCAATCTTAACATTCAAACAGCTTATAATATTTTTGCAAGTAGTCCTTAAATTTTTTCCAGTCCTCCTCCATTGTTTCCTCGCTCAGATCTCGGATTCTGCCAGTCATTTCTGCCAACTCCATATAGTCCAACAACTGCGTCTGCCATTCCTCCAGTGTGGGTAAATCTGGTGTCTTCCAGTACTTTGCGATAAGAATCCTTGCTGCTGTGGTTGCATACATAAACAAAGTTCTGTCCTTCTTTGGCACCTTCCGGTCCACCATGCCCAGAAGAAAGGCCTCTGGTTTCTTGGGGAAGGTATATTTAAATACCTTTTTCAACTCATTATATATCATTTCCCAGAAGGCCTTTACTTTCGGGCAGGTCCACCAGAGGTGAAAGAATGTCCCTTCTGCCTCCTTACATTTCCAACATTTGTTATCAGACAGGTGGTATATTTTAGCCAGCTTGACTGGGGTCATGTACCACCGGTATACCATTTTCATAATGTTCTCTTTCAAGGCACTACATGCCGTAAATTTCATACCGGTGTTCCATAACCTTTCCCAGTCCACAGACATAATGTTATGTCCTACATCCTGTACCCATTTTATCATAGCAGATTTAACTGTCTCATCCTGTGTATTCCATTTAAGCAGCAAGTTATACATTCTCGAAAGTATCTTAGTTTTTGGTTCTAATAACTCCGTCTCCAGTTTCGATTTCTCCACCTGGAAACCAACTTTTTTATCCATTTTAAAGACCTCTTGAATTTGAGCATAATGTAACCAATCTCGCACCTTACTTTTTAGTTTGTCTTGGCTTTGGAGCTTCCAGTTGTCTCCAACTCTTTCAATTAATTCCCAATATTTTGGCCAGTAGGCCTCCATATTGGGTCTTTTTTTAAGAACCTTGGCTTCCACTGGTGATAACCACCTCGGGGTCTTACTTTCTAGTAAATCCTTGTACTTCATCCAGACGGCAAAAATTGATTTTCTGACAATATGGTTTTTAAACAATTTATGAACCTTCGCCTTGTCATACCACAAGTATGCATGCCAACCAAAGGCATTATCAAACCCTTCCAGATCTAGGACATCGGTGTTTTCCAACAAAAACCAATCTTTCAACCAGCAGAAGGCTGCAGCTTCATAGTGTAACCTTAAGTCCGGCAGGGCAAACCCCCCTCTTTCTTTTGAGTCAGTTAATATTTTGAATTTTATTCGGGGTTTTTTGCCCTGCCAGACAAACTTAGATATATCCTTCTGCCATTTTCCAAAACATTCCATTCTGTCCACGACCTGTAGGGTTTGAAACAAAAATAGCATTTTCGGCAAAACACACATCTTTATAGCTGCGATTCGACCTGACAAGGTAGGTTTCAATCTTGACCAAATATCCAAATCCTTTTTGATTTCCAACCAACATTTTTCATAGTTGTCTTTAAATAAGTTTAAGTTTTTGGTGGACAAAGATACCCCCAAGTACTTCACTTTTTTAACCACATTTAGTTCTGTTTCTTTCTGGTACCCCTCTATCTCTGTAGGTGTCAAATTTTTGACCAAAACCTTAGTTTTTTGTTTGTTTAGCTTAAATCCCGCCACCCGACCAAACTCCAAGATAAGTTCCAGAACTCTTTTCGTGCTAGATTCTGGCTCCTGTAATGTTAAAACTAGGTCATCTGCAAAAGCTTTCAGTTTGTACTGTTTCGCTCCGACCACTATACCCTGCACCAACCGGTCCTCCCTGATCATATTCAGCAACACCTCCAGGACAGAAATAAATAACAGAGGAGATAGAGGGCACCCCTGTCGTGTCCCTTTTTCAATTTTGAGTTCCTCCGACACCACATTGTTCACTATCAGTTTGGCTTTTTGTTCTGAATAGATTGCTTCTAAACCATTTTCAAACCCCCGTCCCACTCCCATCCCTTTCAAATTTTTCTTCATAAACATCCAAGAAATGTTGTCAAATGCTTTCTCCGCATCAATAAAGATTAGAGCCGCCCTTGTGTTCCTGATTCGCAAAAGCTCCAGTATGTCAATAATGTTCCTGGTGTTATCAGACATATGTCTACCAGGGAGAAAGCCTGCTTGGTCCTTGTGAATTACTTCATTTAATACTTTTTTAAATCTACTTGCTAAAATGTCTGCAAATATTTTGTAATCCACATTCAGGAGTGAGATGGGACGGTAGTTCCTAAGCTGAGTCTTTTCCGTTTCTGACTTGGGTATCAATGTGATGAATGCTTCTTTCCACGTTTCCGGTGCCCTCTTCCCCTCCATAATCTGGTTGCAAACCTCCAACAGAGTCTTATAATATTTGGAGGTGAGTCCATCCGGGCCTGGAGATTTGCCAAGTTGCATATTTTGGATGGCACCTTCAATTTCCTGTTGAGTTATTTTACTGTTGAGAATTGATCTTTTGTCTTGACTTATTTTAGATAATCCATTTGTCCTCAAAAATTGGTCTATTTCCGATTCTTTCTGAGGCCCCTGTGCATAAAGATCTTTAAAGTATCTGTGGAAACACTTCCTTATTTCTTCTGGTTTCTGAACTATTTTTCCTTGAATCTCTAAGTTTGTAACCGTATTTAACTTTTGTCTTTTTTTCAACTGCCAAGCTAGCAACTTTCCACATTTGTTTGCTGATTCAAACGATCTCTGCTTCATTTGTTTAATTTTCCATTCTATCTCTTGGTTAATCAATTTCGAGTATTGTGCTTGATGGAATTTAATTTCTCTTAGCACCTCTTTTGACTTTGGTTTGGTTCTCAACTTTTTCTCTCCTTCACTTATTTTCTCTAAGATTTTTTCCTTTTTTCCATTCCAAAATTTTCTCTTTATTGTGTTCTGTTGTATCAGAAACCCTCTCATTACAGCTTTACTTGCATCCCAGATTATTCTTTTCTCCACCGTAGTGTTCAGGTTTATTTCAAAATAGTCCTTTAGCATTTTTTGGGCCTTCTTAACAATCTCTTGATCTCTTAACAAGGTGTCATTCATCCTCCATCTGAAGGATCCGGTTGGGATAAGTCTCAGTTCCATTTTCAAAGCGTTATGGTCGGAGCAGGTTTTTGGGCAGATTTCCACTTTTCTTGTTTTAGGTGCCAGCCCTCTAGATATCCAAATTTGGTCAATTCGTGTCCATGACAGATGGGCCTCAGAAAAGAAGGTTCCTTCTTTGCCCAAGGGGTTCTTTGTCCTCCAAATGTCAATCAAGTCCATATTGTCTGTCATTTCGAAGAACGTTTTAGGAAGTCTGCCGTCTGTTGTTAAGTTTTGATTTTGGGATTTGTCCATATTTGTTGACACCACCCCATTCATGTCTCCCATCACGATAATATTAGAATAGTCCAGATAGTCCAACATTGTCTCATGCAGCTTCTTATAAAATTCTGATTTTCCATCGTTTGGCGCATAAATTCCTAATATCAAAATCTTCTCCCCTTGTGTTTGAATTTCGATTGCGAGAGTTCTTCCATGGTCATCTTTAAATAAAAATTTTGGTGACAGGTTCTCCTTTGCATATATTACAACGCCTCTTTTTTTAACTTTGTCTGATGAGATAAATTCTTGGCCAAGTCTTTTGTTAATTAATACTTTCCTATGGAGCCTGGTCACATGTGTTTCTTGAAGACATATTACGTCCAATTGTTCTTTTTTTAGGATATGAAATATCCTCCTTCTTTTTTCCGGAGAATTCCCGCCATTTATATTCCAACTAAGTAGCTGCAGAGACATCCTGTTCTATTTAAGATGTTCTTAAGATGAGGTGCCTTCCTTTTCCTCAGATCCCGAGGGTGCAGGCGTTGGCCCGCCTCCAGGCGGTATTGGTGTTGGTAGAGATGGAAGCCAATCTGCTCCTTTTTGGAGATCTTCTCCGTGGTCGTGAAGGAACTTTTGGTTGTCTTCAGGTGTTCTAATTTTAACCTTCCTTTCTTTGTAAGTAAAGGATAATCCTTGTGGAAACTCCCACCTATAGGGAATTGCGTTGTGTCTCAGCAATTTTGCTAATTCTGTATAGGCGGCTCTGAGGTCCAACAACTGTCTCGGAATATCTCTGTAGATTTCCACCCTTTTGTCTTGTATTTCAATTGCTTTTTTGAAGTGAAGGCCTAGGATCTTATCTCTCTCTTCCTTTGATCTTAAAATTATCAAACAGTCTCTAGATCTGTCTTTCCTTACCAATCTTCCCAGTCTATATGCCGAGACAATCCTGAAATCTGTGTCTTCCTTTATACCCCAGAACTTCGAGAATTCTTGTGTCAGATATCCAATCAAGTCTCCTTGCTCGAGTTCTGGGATGCCTCTCAATTTAATGTTGCTCTCATGATTTTTCAATTCCACCATTGACAGGTAAACTTGTTGTTCACCCACCTGTTTGTGCAGAGGCTTGACTTCTCCTTTGATTTCTTCAACTTCTTTTTGTAAAACTCCCACTTTCTGAATTGCTTCTCCGGCTAATTCCCGATTTTCCGCTGTTGCTCCTTGCAAATTCTCTATAGCTTGCGTGTGCTGGGAAACTTGTTCAGTCAATTTTTGAATTGAGGAAGTCGCTTTATCTATTTTCAAAGACTGGTCGTCCACCTTTTGATTTAACTTTGACAATTGCTCCAATATTTGTTTTAGTACTATATCTGACCCACCTGCTGCCATATCTTCCTCAGTGGACTTCTCGGTTATTTCAGCTTCCTCCTTTTGTGTCACCAGTACAGCTGGGACCGATGATCGGCGTCCTTGGGTCAGGGTTGTTTGTACGAATTGTGCTGGTTTTCTTTCCTTTTCTTTTTCCTTAGCCTCTTTAGATTCCTTAGCTTTAGACGCTCTTGTTCTCCCTGCACCACTCATTACACATCTGTCAGTGTTCAAGGTCAGATTGTCTATTGTTCCATGGGAAAGACAGATCCAGTTATAAACAGCCAGCAAGGAGAAAGTCAAAACAAAAGTCAGTTCCCAGGATTTTATAATCCGAAAGCCCTGTAGGGGGAGTGCCACCAAGTTTCAAAGACAAAGAAGGAGGTATTCCGCCATTAAAGTTCCAAATTAATTCAGCTCAGAAAATCCAATAGTCCAACAGTCCCTTCACAGACCAAAAGTTTCCCAAAGCACTTTTTAAAGTTCAACAAAGTTTCATAAGAGGTGCTTGTAACAATATCACATCCAGTCTTTTCTGCTCAAATGTATCAGTTACACTCCAGAAAGTTTTTGTAACTGTTTCCGCAGTTTAGCACAGTCTCTCTCCCCGGCAGCCCGACGATCTGGCTCTTTAGGAATGCAGCCCAAAGGAGAAAAGAAATAGGAGGAAAGTCCCCCTTTACAGCCTCTTTTAATCAATATCCGTTTCTACCTTCCGTTTAAAAGAGAGCAGGTCTGGTAGCGCAAGAAAGTTAAAACTTCCCACAGTCCCGTTTTAAGCGCTTTCCGCTCCTTAAAACTTTGCTTTGATCTTGCCAGCAATGTCGGGAGACGGACTTCCCTTTTCTCGTCTCCCGATTTCAGCCAGATTTTACAGATTCTTTGCCAATTTTACGCCCCTTACTCACGGGTATGTTGCTTGCAGTTTAGTGTTGATTTTTAGGAAGAAAGGTCAGCGCTCATCTGCAACAGCCGCGCGGCTTCACTTCCGCGGAAAGAGCGATGAACTCACAGCACCGCTCCCCCTCCTTCACTCCGGATCTCCTTACGGGGTCCCTTCTGTGATTTCGGGGTAGCTTCTGGTGCCCGCCGAGTCCCACGGCCACGGGCTCACTCTACCCGTGGTTTATCTTGATGGGTCGTCACTATGCCGCAGCGAACGACCCTTTTCCGCGGAGCCCCTCTTCAGAGAACGAAGAGGACCGCCATTACAGTTTCGCGCCGCCTCCGGAAGTGGGGCAGGACTGGAACTTAGAGGGGAGGGGTGTTATGTACTGAGTTGAATAGGATCCAAACTGCAGCAGTCTGATTGGTCCTAGAACAATAGAATCCAAATTGCAGCAGTCTGATTGGTCCGAGAACAATAGGATTCAGAATGCAGCAGTCTGATTGGTCGAAGAACAATGCAGCAGTATGATTGGTTGGCAGGAACCACCCAATCATGCTCCAGATATAAGTGAATCCACAACCTGATTGGCTTACAGTAGAATTCCAGAATTAACCAATCATGTGCAGCCCATTGTGTAAATAATGTATATAAAGCAGATACTTTGAGGGGACTTTCATTCATTCCTCCTCACCACTATGAGCTGAATAAAGAGCATGAAATCACTTTGCGACTCTGAGTATATTTCATTTTTTTTAATAATTTTTTTATTGGTTTTACAACATTTTTTAAACAATACAAACAAATAAAAAGACAAACAAACATGTATAATTTCATAACCTTTTTTTCATAACCCTCATTTCTCGGACTCCCCCATACCTCCCCTTTCTGCATCCCAATTTACTAAATTATTTCAGCAGCTTCTAAGCAATTTTTATCAAATATGTGTCCTCTTAGTCCTTTCTTTAACTTAATCTTATGTCACTGTATCCCTTTTTCTCTCAACACCTCGGCATTTTAGCATTCATCAATTTTATAATAGTTCTTAAGGTAAATTTTAAATTTCTTCCAGTCCTCTTCCGCCGTCTCTTTCCTCTGATCATGGATTCTGCCAGTCATCTCAGCCAGTGTCATATAGTCCATCACTTTCATCTGCCACTCTTCCACAGTGGGTAGATCTTGTGTCTTCCAATACTTTGCGATGAGTATTCTTGCTGCTGTCGTAGCATACATAAAGAAAATTCTATCTTTCTTTGACACCAATTGGCCGACAATGCCCAAGAGAAAGGCCTCTGGTTTCTTAGGGAAAGTACATTTAAGTACCTTTTTCATTTCATTATATATCATTTCCCAGAAAGCCTTAATCTTCAGGCACGTCCACCAAAGGTGATAAAAAGTACCTTCAGTTTCTTTACACTTCCAACACTTATTGTCAGGCAAATGGTAGATTTTTGCTAGCTTGACTGGGGTCATGTACCACCTGTAGATCATTTTCATAATATTTTCCTTTAAGGCATTACATGCCGTAAATTTTATACCGGTGTTCCACAACCATTCCCAGTCGGCAAACATAATGTTATGACCAATGTCCTGTGCCCACTTAATCATAGCCGATTTAACTGTTTCATCTTGTGTATTCCATTTCAGCAGCAAATTATACATTCTTGACAAATTCTTAGTATTGGGTTCTAACAATTCAGTTTCTAATTTTGATTTCTCCACCTGGAAGCCAATTTTCCTGTCTTGTTTGTAGACCTCCATTATTTGATAATAATGGAGCCAATCTCGTACTTTAGGTTTCAATTTCTCATGACTCTGTAACTTCAATTTATCTCCATCTTGTTCCAAGATTTCCCAATACTTTGGCCATTCGGCCTCCATATTGAGCTTTTTCAATGCCTTAGCCTCCAAGGGTGACAACCATCCAGGGGTTTTGTTTTCCAACAAGTCTTTATATCTTATCCAGACATTATATAATGCTTTTCTGACAATATGATTTTTGAAGGCCCTATGCACTTTGATTTTATCATACCATAGTGTGATGGGATGATGAGCTGCTTGTGCGTAAAATCGTAGTCCCTCAGAGTTTGTGCAACTCCACAAACCTCTGTGTGTGACAGAGCTCCTCAGACATGTCTGCTCTAGTCACTTGCAGATTCCGACAGTGGTTGTTTTCGGAAGCGCTTCCAGCATAAAAGCTCCTTAACGGAAACACGTCTTCGGGACTCGCGGCGTGACAGCTTCCGGCGAGGAATGGGTCTCCCTATGGGAGCTTCTGACACCTCCCCACTGTTCTCGCTGGACGTGTCCCTGAGCCCTCCCTCTTGCTCGCTTTCCCTCAGAGATCCTCCTCTCTCCCTGCTAGTTCCTGCTTTAGCTGCTGCGTCTCTCTCAGCCTCCGTGAGACTTTCCTCCAGAGACCCATCTCTCCCCCTGCTGGTCCCTTCTTCAGCTGTTGAGTCCCTCCCAGCCTCCGTGAGCCTCTTCCCCACCTGTTCCTCCGATGGCAGTTCCCTGACATCCACCTCCCCTCCAGGACCCCCTTCACCCCCGCCCGTTCCCTCTCCTCTGGGCGGTGAAGAGGTAAAACCCCGAAAAGAATCCTCTTCATCTTCAGACGTCTCGAACACTTCCCTCCATCGGTTGCCGTTCCGGCTCGCTGAATCCTCCTCCTCCTCGGTATCTGTGAACCCCTCCAACTCTTCTTCTTCGTCGGTGGTGGCAAAGTATTCCCTCCGGAACCTCGCCACAGGCTGAGGTTTACGTGGGAACCTCTGATGAAAAGTTTCTATTAAAACCTCGTCATTGACATCCTCTGCCATGACCCAGGTGTTTTCCGACTCCGGTTCCCCTTCCCACATTACCAAATACTCTACTTGATCTCCCTTCCACCTGGAATCGAGGATCTCCGCTACATGGTAGCTGTGTTCCCTTTCCTCCATTGCTGGTCCCCGAGTGACCCTCCCTTCTCTGTCCCCTTTATACGGTGACAGCAACGACCTGTGGAAAACTGGGTGCAGCTTCATGTGGTTCGGTAACCGGAGTCTGAAAGCCACTGGGTTGACCTGTTGCGTGACTTCAAATGGGCCCAATCTTTTGGGTCTTAACTTCTTACAACCCCCTTTGAATGGTAACCCTTGGGTTGACAGCCACACCTGGTCCCCCACCCTAATGGTTTCACCTTCTCTTCTGTTTTTGTCTGCCTGCCTCTTATATTCCTCCTTGGCCCTGTCTAAGTTAAGTTGGAGCTGGCGATGGATTGCTTCCATTTCTTCTACGAACTGTTCGGCAGCTGGAACGCTCCAGTTCTCCCCTTCCCCCCCTGGGAAAGCCCGGGGATGGCACCCGTAATTAGCCAAAAAGGGGCTCATCCCCGCGGACACGTTCTCCGCATTGTTGTAGGCAAATTCCGCCAACGCCAGCTTCTCCACCCAATCATTCTCTCTGTCATTGACATAACACCTCAAATATTGCTGGAGGATGCCATTGGCTCTTTCCGCCTGCCCGTTGGTTTCAGGATGCCGGGCAGTCGAAAAATTGACCTCTACATGCAGTAAGCTCATGAGCTTCCTCCAGAACCTGGAAGTAAATTGTTTCCCTCGGTCTGAAACCACCCTCAAGGGGGCGCCATGCAACCTAAACACATTTTCTACAAACAATTTAGCGGTTTCTTCTGCCGTGACAGCATGTGAGCAGGCTATAAAGTGGGCCATTTTGGTTAACAGGTCTACCAGAACCATGATGGCTGTTTTCCCTCTGGACTTTGGCAGATCAGTCATGAAATCTATTGCCACTGCTTCCCATGGTCTTTCAGGTGTGGGTAGCGGTTCTAATAACCCTGCCGGTGCCCGCCTCTCCCCCTTGGCTCGCTGGCATTGGTCACACCCTCTTACATACTCCCGCACATCTTCCCTGACCTTGGGCCACCAAAATTCCCTGGTAACCAGCCACATGGTTTTGTGTTGCCCAAAATGCCCTGCTGTGGGGCTATCGTGCAGCTGCTTGAGTACCTTCTCCCTCAAATCACCTTCAGGTATATATAACGCTCCCTTGTAATACAACGCCCCGTTTCTCTCCTCAAAACCCCCGGGTTTATCTCCCTCCCTCCTGAGACCCCTGAGTTTCTCCTGGGCGTATTCATCATTCACCGTTCCCTCTACCAGTTCCCTTTGCCCCACCAATGCCGCCCCACACACCCAGCGGTCCTCTGGAATGACATGTCTTTCTTCGGGTGCTCCCTCCCCCTCCAAATATTCAGGTTTGCGTGAGAGAGCGTCCGACCTAACGTTCTCTGGGCCTGGCACGTAACAAATCTCAAAGTTAAATTTGGAGAACTCCTGGGCCCATCTCAACTGCCGTTGGTTGAGCACTCGTGCCGTTCTCCAATACTCTAGGTTCTTGTGGTCAGTGCACATTTGCACCTTATGTTGTGCGCCAATTAGCAGGTGCCTCCATCTCCGGAAAGCCTCATGAATAGCAAGAAGTTCTCGGTCGTACACCGTGTAATTCCTCTCGGATTTGTTCAGCTTTCGCGAAAAAAAGGCACATGGTCTCCACTCTGACTCCTCCTTCCCTGGCTGCAGAAGAAGCACCGCCCCTATGGCTCTGTCTGAGGCGTCTGTTTCGACTCTCATCTTTTTTTGTAAATCCACATGCAGAAGTTGTTCCTCAGAGGCGAAGGCCCTCTTCAGTTCCTCAAAAGCTCGCTCCGCCTCCTCAGTCCAAACAAATTTCTTCTTACTGCTGAGACAGTCCGTAATGGGCGCCGTCAGGTGTGCAAAGTTTCGGATGAACTTACGATAAAAGTTCCCAAACCCTAGGAACCTCTGCACATCCTTCTTGGTTTTGGGTGTTTTCCATTCCAGCACTGCCTGGACCTTGCCGGGATCCATGGCCAATCCCTTGTCTGACAGGCGGTACCCCAGGAACTCCACCTCCTTGGTATGAAACTGACACTTCTCCAGTTTCACCCACAGCGGTTGGCTTGCAGCCTGCTCAACACTTCTCTGACGTCTCTCACATGCTGCTCCTCATTCTCAGAATACACCAACACGTCATCTAGGAAGGCCACACAATTCTTGTAAAGCAAAGGCCCCAGTACGTGGTTCATAAACAATTGGAAGCACGCCGAGCCTGCTTGTAAGCCAAATGGCATAACGAGATATTCAAATGCCCCCGAAGGGGTGAACATGGTGGTTTTCCATTCATCCCCTTTTCTTATACGTATCAGGTTGTACGCCCCCCTTAGGTCCAGCTTTGTAAAAATCTTTCCCTTCCGCACCCTGGTCAAAATGTCGTCAATCCTGGGCATAGGGAAAGCCAAGGGTTCTGACACTGCGTTTAACCCCCTAAAGTCACACACAAGTCTCGGCTTGTCCGTGTTTTTTTATCCACAAAAAACACTGGGCTACCTCCCACTGCTCTGGACTCTCTGATGAAGCCTCTCTTCAGGTTCTTGTCAATGAACTCTCTTAGCTCCTGCATTTCTCTGTCTGACATGGCATACAACTTGCCTACAGGAAGCTGTGCCCCAGGGAGTAAATTGATTTGACAGTCAAAGGGTCTATGCGGGGGTAGTTGGTCAGCTTCCTTCTCGCTGAACACGTCGCTGAGATCTGCGTATTGTGGTGGTACCTTCACTTTCTCCATTACTTCCGTCCCTGCTAGGGTGGCTTGGG